>NC_142089.1:75968129-76291879 GCF_054644295.1 Miniopterus natalensis
TCAGCAAATTAGAAGACAGGGTAGAAAAAAGCACTTAATCAGAGATCCAAAAAGAAGAAACATTTGAAAAACAGAAAGACAGGTTAAGGGAGCTGTGGGACAACATGAACTTAATATTCACATCATAAGAGTAACAGAAGGTGAAGAAAGTGAGCAAGGGTTATAGAACCTGTTTGAAGAAATAATGGCAGAAAACGTCCTTAACCTGGTGAAAGAAAAAGTCACACAAGTTCAGGAGGAACAAAGTCCCAAGCGAGAAGAATCCAAAGAGGCCCACGCCCAGACACATAATAATTAAAATGCCAAAAATTCAAGACAAAGAGAGAATCTTCTTCTTCTTCTTCTTCTTCTTCTTCTTCCTCTTCCTCTTCCTCTTCCTCTTCCTCTTCCTCCTCCTCCTCCTCCTCCTCCTCCTCCCCCTCCCCCTCCCCTCCCCCTCCCCCTCCCCTTCTTCTTCTTCTTCTTCTAATTCTTCTTCTTCTTCTTCTTCTTCTTCTTCTTCTTCTTCTTCTTCTTCTTCTTCTTCTTCTTCTTCTTCTTCTTCTTCTTCTTCTTCTTCTTCTTCTTCTCCTTCTTCTTCTTCTTCTTCTTCTTCTTCTTCTTCTTCTTCTTCTTCTTCTTCTTCTTCTTCTTCTTCTTCTCCTCCTCCTTCTCCTTCTCCTTCTCCTCCTTCTCCTTCTCCTTCTCCTCCTTCTCCTTCTTCTTCTTTTTTAATTGATTTCAGAGAGAGGAAGGAGAGGGAGAAAGAGATAGAAACATCAATGATGAGAGAGGGTCATTGATTGGCTGCCTCCTGCACATCCCCTGCTGGGGATCGAGCCCACAACCCAGGCATGTGCCTTTACCAGGAATTGAACCACGATATCCTAGATTATAGGTTCAAGGCTCATCCACTGAGCCACACTGGCTGGGCAAAGAGAAAATCTTAAAGGCAGCAAGAAAAAAGGAATTTGTTATCTACAAAGGATCTCCCATAAGGCTGTCATCTGATTTTCATCAGAAACTCCACAGGCCAGAAGAGAATGGCATGAAGTATTCAAGGTAATGAAAAGCAAGTATCTGAAACGTAGGCTTCTCTATCCAGCAAGGCTATCATTCAAAATAGATGGTGGATTAAAGAGCTTCCCAGACCAAAAAAAAAAACAAAAATGCTAAAGAAGTTTACCACCACCAAACAAGCATTGCAAGAAATGTTAAAGGGACTGCTGTAATAAGAAGTAGAATGCTTGGTGGGGCTCCCCTGTGTTGCCGTCTGGACCAGGACTTTTGTTTCCTGGGAGTTTCTAGATTGCTGCTTTGAATTCATCTGTTATTGTTGGTCTATTTGAGTTTTCTGAATCTTCCTAATTCAGTTTTACATGCTCTCACTCATATGTAGAATCTAATGAACAAAATAAACTGATGAACAAAATAGATCCAGAGACATAGAAGCATGAAATAGACTGATGAATCTCAGTGGGAAGGTGGGGATGGGGGGGGGGGGAGAGATTAGCAAAGAACTTACATGCATATTTGCATAACCCATGGATACAGAAAAGTGTGGTGAAGGCCTGGTGGGGGTATGAATGTGGGGAAGAGGGAATCAATGGGGGGGGAGGGGACATCTGTAATACTTTCAACAATAAAGATAAATGTTTTTAAAAAAGAGTATGGACCTGGATGCAGCAGTGGGGAGCCAGGTGGCCACCCCACCTCGCCCCACCTGCCAATAGGTGCAGAACTTGCTTGAAGAAGGTGTGATATCCTCAGGCAAGTCAGAGACACAGTTCTGCAAGCAGACTGAGGACAGAGAAGCATACATTTATAATAACATGGGGTTCTGCCCTGGCTGAGTAGCTCAGTTGGTTTGAGTGTCATCCCGATACCCCAAGTTGTGGGTTCAATGTCCTGTCAGGGTACATACAAGAGTCAACCAATGGATGCATAAATAAGTGGAACAACAAATCGATGTTTCTATTTATCTATCTATCATCTATCTGTCTATCTCTATCTATCTATCTATCTATCTATCTATCTATCTATCTATCTATCTATCTATCATCTATCTATCTATCTATCTATCTATCTATCTATCTATCTATCTATCTATCATCTATCTATCATCTATCTACCTACCTACCTACCTATCATCTACCTATATCTATCTACATCTATCTCTCATCTATCTATATCTATCTCTATCTATCTCTATCTATCTCTATCTATATCTCTATATCTCTATCTCTCTATCTCTCCTCCTTCCCCTCTCTCTCTAAAATAAATAAAGGATAAAAAAATAATGTGGGCTCTGGAGGCTGCACGGCTGAGAAAGGAGCCAGTGTGGAAAAATCCAGTATGCTGAGGAGCAGAGCAGGAAGAGGGAGCTGCAAGAAAGGAGAGCGAAGAAGAGTGCCTTTTGCTTAGCAGCTGGGTGGTATAGGGATGAGAGGTGAGGCTTCAGCTGACTGCTTCAAGTGTCCTATTGCTGACTTTTAGTGTTTTGGTGCCAGCACTGGCCCAGTGTCCACTCTGTAAGTACGCTGCCAGGAAAGACTGGTGATTGCTGCCAAGCTGGTAGGAGCTGGTCCGGGTGTTCCGCGGGTAGGGTGCCAGGGCATGTGAGCAAAGCTGGGGCTATGGTTAGGGCCACACTCCCAGGAGGTGGCCCAATATCTGCCTTTCATCTGCCTCTGTCTCTGTCTTTCTCTGGGAATTGAGAATTTTTAACACACAATGAAAGGTGTAACCTATAAAAAGAAAGAATTTGCCTGCTGGACTTAACTAGTATTATAAGTTGTTGTCGATCTACTTATTTGTGACAAAAAGCAGATCAGGGGTTAGCTGGGGAGAGGTGGGAGGGCAGCAGGGAGGGTTACAGAGAGGGACATGGAAATTTTGGGGTGATGGAGATGCTCACCCTCTTGATGATGATGGTGTCACCGGTGTATACATATTTCAAAACGTGTCCCGTTGTACATTTTAAATATGTGCCATTCATTGTATGTCCATTACCCCTCAAGAAAGCTGTTAAAAAAACATCTTCCTCTCTCTCTCTCTCTCTCTCTCTTTCTCTCTCTCTCTCTCTCACACACACACACATGTAGTGTGCAATGAAGTGGATCAGGATACACTTTTTAAAAAAATTATCTTTATTGTTGAAAGTATTACAGAAGTCCCCTTTTTTCTCCATTGACCCCTTCCACCACCCGCAGCCCCTCCCAGGCCTTCACCACACTCTTGTCTATGTCCATGGGCTATGTATATGAGTTCTTCGGTTAATCTTTTCTCATCCCCCACCCCCTCCCAGAGATATATCCATGCCTCCATGCATCTGGACTTATTTTGTTGGTCAGTTCATTTTCTGTGAGATCATGTGATGTTTGTCTTTCTCTGACTGGCTTATTTCACTTAGCATAATATACCCCAGGTCCATCCATGCTGTCTCAAAGGGTAAGTGATTCTTCTTTTTTACAGCTTTAATCAGTTCAGTCCATGCATCTCTCTTTCCAGACCTGCCCGCTTGCAGGAGCTGTGGTTCCTAAGTGTCTGGTCACAGGAGAGAGACCAGCAGGCAGGCTGATTCTGGAACTTCATGGCTGCTGACACTGTTTTCACTGTTCTAGGGTTCCACAAGGTTCAAGCTGCGGAGAGGATCGGCTGGAGGTACAGGGTAGGAAACACTTAATCCTGAATCTATATCATCCTCATAACTATTAAACACACAGACAGTCACTGGAGCTTGTGCCTTGAACTTCAAAATCTGCAGGGCCCATGACAAGAGTCCCTCTTTTCTTTCTTGCAATCAGATGTTCTTCCCTCCTCCTTCCCTGGAAAATTGGAACTTGATGAGAGGGGTTGGGTGTGAAAACTGTAAGGGAATGAAGCACAGGAGAGAGGCCCCATGGCAGAGCTGAGGACTGGTGTTCTGATAGTCATACACCTTTAGAGAACAAGAATTATAGGTCATTTCTCTCCAAGCTGTGTGTAGGCAATAGGTTCTCACCCCAGGAGGCTTTAGAGCTCCAGAATAATAAAGCTCTGTAGTAACAAAGGAAAAAAAAATCAGTGGCAAGTGTCACACCTAACAGATTGCCACTAAGAAAAATTTTCAGCAAAATGTAAAAATCAACAGATTGTCCTTTTACCCAAAAGACGCCTCAGGTCTAGGAAAAGGTGCTTCTGAGGAGGGTTGCTGAGGTGTTGACCTGCTTCCTGTAGGAGGTGCTTCCACCAGGAGCCCAGAGGTGGCCCGGTCCATTTCAGCTGCTTTCTTGGCTCCTCTGGTGATCAATTGTCGCTGTCAGGCACCTGGCCAAGGTCTTTGGTGAGGAATCAGAAGCTGGTAAACAGGGCCCACACTAGGACCAACACATCATTAGCACAGCACTGAGCCCCAAAGCAAGATATGAGAAAGTCCTCAAATACCCAGCAATGGATCGTGGGTGACCAACGGCATGAGGAGTGAATTATTTGCTTCACAGTAAAATTCAAAAGGTTCATGTGATATATGAGTGGCTGACTCTTCAACACAGGAATGTCCAGCCCAGCAAACCCGAGGCCACACTAAGGAAGGAGCCACTGAAGCTGAGATGGGAACAAAGCTGATGCTCCTATCTCTGAAGGCATCAGTGTCCAAATATATGGGCAAGATCCCCTTCGGATGTCTGGGTTATGAAGAGACTGTCTTCAGCCCATTGTGTATTCTTGCCTCTTTTGTCATAGCTTAATTGACCATATAGGTGTGGGTTTATTTATGGGCTCTCTAGTCTGTTCCATTGGCCTATATGTCTGTTTTTATGCTGGTACTACGCTGTTTTGATTACAATAGCCTTGTAGTACAGTTTGATATCAGGGAACATGATACCTCCAACTTTGTTCTTCTTCCTTAAGATTGCCTCAGTTATTTGGGGTCTTTTGTGGTTCCATATAAATTTTAGAATTATTTGTTCTAGTTTTGTGAATAATTCCATTGGTACTTTTAGAGAGATTGTGTTGAATCTGTGACTAAGCCAGTCCATGCATGGCCCCTCAAGAGGAATGCCTGGGACTGCAGCTGCCCTTCGTCTCACTTGGATGCTATCCCTGCTAATTTTTACAACCATATGTTATGGGGACTCCTCATCCCAGCACTGGTGCCCTGGGCTGGGAAGCCTGGTGTGAGGCCGGGACCCCTTTCTTCTCAGGGGAGAATTCTGCGGCTGAGATATTCCTCCTGACTCTTAATCACCACACTGTGGGTGTGGGACCTACCCATTCTGAGTCTCTGCCCCTCTAACCAGTCTTGTGGTGGCTTGTTCTTTATATCCTTAGTTACAGGACTTCCGTTCAGCTAGTCTTCAGGCGGTTCTCAGGGAAGGGTGGTTGTTCTATAATTTAGTTGCAATTTTGATGTGATCGTGGGAGGAAATGAGCACAGTGTTTACCCACTCCCTCATCTTGACATGAAGTTTCACATTTTTTGAAAGAGTTGCATAGAAGTCCATTGTAGAGGCATAAAATCATTTATGTATTTGATCCCTATAAAGCGATATTTAAATGTAGAGAATAAACAGAATATTAAAACAAAAATTTTGGCTGAGACCCTATCTATCATCTATTTACCTATTTATCTATCTTTATATATAAATGTATAATTATCTATATACTTATTAAATACCTAAGTGATCCTTGAGACTGGTCATCCTGAGGGTATTAATTATCTACTATTGCTAACAAATTACTCCAAAACTTAGCGGCTTAAAAAAAATCATTTATCTCTTATTTCTGGAATACAAATGCAGGCACGGCTTAGCTGGTTCTCCTGGCCTGGGGCCTCTCACTAGATGCAGTTAAGGTGTTGACCAGTCTGCTCACAGTTGGACTAGAGAAAGCTTTCTCCCAAGCTCACTCACTTGGGCACTGGCAGGCTTTGGCTCCTCTTGGGTTCTTAGCCTGAGGGCTTTAGTTCTTTACTGGCTGTGGTGGGACTCCCCTTCAGTTCCTTTGCTCATGGGTGTCTCCTTAGGGTCCTCACAGCATGGCAGCTGGCTTCCCCAGAGTGAGCAAGAGGAGGCAGGAAGAGACCAAGTGCACGCAAGATGGAAGTCACAGGATTTTCTAGCCTGATTTCAGAAATGACGGCCTATTACTTTGCTATATTCTGTTTGTTAAAAACAAGTCATTTAATCCAGCCCACCCTGAAGGGGAGGGCATTACAGGATGGTGTGATAACCAGCAGGTGGAGATCACTGAGAGCTAATTTAGAAGCTGCCTGCCATACTCACCCTTGGAAACTTGCAAAAATAAAACAGCTGAAAACCGGTTCCATGACTGTTAAGTCCCTGCATCTTCATTAAAGGTGTAAGAGGGTCTGATTTATCCATTTCTGAGTCATGCCCAAATCCCCCTTAATGATTTTGCACTTGCCTATTTTCTGTAGTAAATTTTTGCTTTATTTATTTTGAGGATAAGTGACCATGAATTTGGAATTGTTCTTCCAGTAAAACTTAATCTGCTGTCATTATGAAGAAACACTTTTTCTCTAACATTCTTTTCACTTTAGTAGATATATATATATATTTTTAATCCTCACCTGAGGATATGTTTTTATTGATTCTTAATGAGAGTGAGAGATTGGTTGCCTCCTGTACTCGCCCCGACTGGGGATTAAATCCGAAACCTAGTATGTGCCCTGACTGGGAGTCACACCTGCAACCCTTTGGTTCCCAGGACAATGCTCCAACCAACTGAGCCAACCGCCAGGGCCTACTTTAATAGATATTTTGATACTAACATAGCTAGGCCAGATTTTTCTGTTAGTATTTGCACAGTATATATTTTCTACATTTTTACTTTCAACTTTATATATTTTTTGTAAATAGTACATGTGTATATCTACATCTTTTCACACAAGCATTTAGTTAATTTTCATTAAATGTTTTTATTACTATTTTGAGCTAAAATTCACCATATTAATTATGTGTTTATTATTCATCCTAATTTGTTCCTTTCTTGTTTATTTTGAATCAGTTAAGTATTAGTTTAGAGGATATATATATATATATATATATATATATATATATATATATATAATTAAGATATAATTCAAATACCATAAAATTAACTATTTTAAAGTATAATATTTAATGGCTCTCAGTATATTCACAAGGTTGTGCAAACGTCCCCACTAATTCCAGAACATTTATACCAACTCAAAATAAAACCCCGTACTTGTTAGCTGTCGGTCACTCATCTCCTGCCCCGCAGCACCTGGCCACTACTAATCTATTTTCTGTTTCTATGGATTTGTTTATTCTGAACATTTCATATAAATGGAATCATATAGTATGTGGTTTTTTGTGTCTGGCTTCTTCTACATAGCATAATGTTTTCAAGGTTGAACTACATTGTAATGTGTATCAATACTTTATTCCTTTTTATTGCTTAATAACATTCTATTTTTTGGATAGACCATATTTTGTTTATCCATTCATCAGTTTGATGGACCCTTTGGTTGTTTCCATTTTTTACTATTATGAATAATAATGTTATAAATATTTGTGTACAAGTATTTGTTTCAATACTGTTTTCGATTTCTTTGGGTAGATAACTAGGAGTGGCATTTCTTGGGCATATATTTATAACTGTTTTGGAACTGCTAAGCTGTTTCCACAGTGGCTGTACCAATTTACATTCCTATTAGCAATGTAGGAGGATTTCAATTTTTCCACATTTTCATCAACATCTGTTATTTTCTATATTTTCCATTATAATCATCCTGGTTTTGTGAAGTGGCATCTCATTGTGGTTTTGATTTGCACTTCCCTAATGAGTAATGATATTGAGAATCTTATGTGTTTTTGTTCATTTATCTATCTTTTGAGAAATGACTATTCAAGTCCTTTGCCTATTTTTAATTAAGTTGTCTTTTTATTGTTGAGTTGTAAGCATTCTTTATATATCCCAGACACTAGACTTTGATCACATATATAATCTGCAAATAGTTCCTCCATTTTATTTATTTACTTATTTATTTACATCCTCACCTGAGGACATGCATTTATTGATTTTAGAGAGAGAGGAAGGGGGAATAGAGAGAAACATTGATTGGTTGCCTCTTGACCAGGGATCCAACCAGAAACCTGGGTATGTGCCCTGTCCAGGAATCAAACCCATGACCTTTGAGTGCAAAGGATGAAGCGCCAACCAACTGAGCCACACTGTCCAGGGCTTCCTCCATTTTATGAATTGCCTTTTCATCTTCTTGGTAGTGTCCTTTGAAGTACAAAATTAAAAAAAGAAATTTTAATGGAGTGCAATTCATTTTTTCCTTTGATTGACTGTGCTTTCAGTGTTATATTTTAAAGATAATTGCCTAACCTGGCTGGCATGGCTCAGTGGTTGAGCATAGACCAGGAGATTGGGGTTCAATTCCTGGTCAGGGCACATGCCTGGGTTGCGGGCTTGATCCCCAGTGAGGGGTGTGCAGGAGGCAGCCGATCAATGACTCTCTCATCATTGATGTTTCTATCTCTCTCTTTCTCCCTTCCCCTCTCTGAAATCAATAAAAAGATATATTTTTTTAAAAAATCATTGCCTAATTCAACATCATGAAGAGTTACATCTACATTTTCTTCTAAAAGTTTTATATTTGTCTTGCATTTAAGTTTTTGATCCATTTTGAGTTAATTTTTTTACTTTAATTTGATTCCTTTTTTAAAAATCCTCACCTAAAGATATGGTTTTATTGATTTGGGGGGGGCAGGGATATATATATATAATATATTATATATATATATATATATAATCTCTCAATCCATTGACTCCCATACATACCTGGACCAGAGATTAAACCCAAAACCTAGGTATGTGTCCTGACCTGGAATCGAACCTGCAAACTGGTGTGTGGGACAGTGCTTCCACCAACTGAGCCACCTGTCCAGGACTAATTTAACTATTTTGCATGTGGATATCCAGTTGTCCTAGAATCACTTGCTGAAAACGACTATTCTTTTCTCATTAAATGAATGGTCTTGGCATCCTTGTTGAAAATTGGTTATAGATGTATGGGTTTATTTCTGGACTTTCAATTTGATTCCATTGATTTATATGTCTAGCCTTATACCAGTACCACACTCTCTTGATTACTATAGCGCTGAAGTAAGTTCTAAATTTGAGAAGTTGTCAGTCTTTCAACTTTGTCTTCACTTTCAAAACTGATGAACAAAATAGACCCAGAGACACTGAAGCATACAATAGACTGACATATTTCAAGGGATTGGGGGGGGGGGGGGGCAGGAAGAGATTAACCAAAGAACTTATATGCATATATGCATAATCCATGGACACAGATGATAGTGCAGTGAAGGCCTGGGGAGGGGTTGGGAGGGGGAGGAAGGAGGGGGACACCTGTAATACTTTCAACAATAAAGATAATTTTTAAAAAATCAAATTGGCTATTCTGGCTTCCTTGCATTTCCATATGAATTTTAGGATTAGTTTGTCCATTTCTGCAACAAAATAGGCTGTTGGAATTTTGATAGGAATTTTAGTGAATCTGTAAATTTAGTTTTGCCAGTTTAACTATTTTTTTTCCAGTCCATGAATATCTTTCTAACGTTTTGTAATTTTCAATGCAGACGTCTTGTACTTTTTTGGCTAATTTATTCATAAATATTTTACTTTTTTATTCTATTGTAAATGTAATTGTTTTCTTAATTCATTTTTAGATTGTTTATTCCCACTGTATGGAAATACAACTGATTTTTGTATATTGACCTTGTTTCCTGTAACTTTACTGAACTAGTTTAAAAGGGCTTTTGTGTGTGTGTGTGTGTGTGTGTGTGTGTGTGTGTGTATTCTTTAGCGTTTTCTATACATATAAGATCATGTTATCTGAAAACAGATAGTTTTACTTCTTCCTTTACCATCTGGATGACTTTTATTTCTTTTTCTTTTTAATTGACATATAATACTTTATTAGTTTTGGGTGTACAAGATAATGATTCTATACAGATGCTCCTCTACTTATGGTGAGGTTATGTCCTTATTAATCCATCTTAAATTGAAAATATGATAAGTCAAAAATGCATTTAATACTACAGTTGATCATTGAAGAATATGGTTTTGAACTGCATAGTCCACTTGTATTTAGATTTTTTTTCAATCAACAATTTGAAAAAAACTGCAGATGAAGTAGCCTAAAATAGACAGGATAAATTTACAGTATCATTGACACAGTACAGTACTATAAATGTATTTTCTTTTCCTTATGGTTTTCTTAACATTTTACTCTCTCTAGCTTACTTTATTGTAAGAATACAGTATATAATACATATAACATACAAAATATGTGTTAATTGTTTATGTTATCAGTAAGGCTTCTCTGCTCCACAGTAGGTTATTAGTAAAGTTTTGAGGGAGTCAAAAGTTATATACAGACAAGATGTGGAGTGCGGAAAACCTCAAAGAAGGTACTCAAGGCCAGTCACAAACAGTGTCTGACATTGGCCTGCACCAGAGACCATCCAAAAAACTGGGAGTCCTAGCAGATCTAACTAATACATAGAAACAAATCCAAACAGGCAGTGATAATAGGGATACCAAAATCAAGCCCCAAATGAAAGAACAAAAGAATTCTCCAGAAGAAGAGCTAAATGAAATGGAGATAAGCAATCTATCAGATATAGAGTTCAGAATACTGATTTTAAGGATGCTCAACAGCATGAGAAAAGATATAGAAACTCTGAAGGAAATTAAGAATGACATGGCAGAAATAAAAAATAAAAAAAAGGAATAAACAGCAGATTAGGGGAAACTGAGGATCAGATCCGCAAATTAGAAGACAGGGTAGAAAAAAAGCACTCAATCAGAGGTCCAAAAAGAAAAAACAATGAAAAAACAGGAGGACAGCTTCAGGGAGCTGTGGGACAACATGAAATGTAACAATATTCACATCATAAGAGTACCAGAAGAGGTAGAAAAATAAGCAAGGGTTATAGAACATGTTTGAAGAAATAATGGCAGAAAAAATCCCTAACCTGGTCAAGGAAAAAGTCATACAAGAGGCACAGAGAGTTCCAAGCAAGAAGAATCCAAAGAGGCCCACGCTCAGACATATCATAATTTAAATGCCAAAAATTCAAGACAAGGAGAGAATATTAAAGGCAGCAAGAGAAAACAATCTATTACCTACAAAGGAGCTCCCATAAGGCTGTCAGGTGATTTCTCATCAGTAACTCTATAGGCCAGAAGGGAATGGCATGAAGTTGTCAAGGTAATGAAAAGCAAGGATCTGAAATGAAGACTACTCTATCCAGCAAGACTATCATTCGAAATAGTGAAATAAAGAATTTCCCAGACAAAGAAGGCTAAAGGAGTTTATCACCACCAAACCAGCATTGCAGGAAATGTTAAAGGGACTGCTGTAATTAGAAGTAGAAATAGAGAGAAAGAGAAGCATAGGCATAAAGAAATAAAATGGCAAGAGATAAGTACCTCTCAATAATAACCTTAAATATAAATGGATTAAAGGCTCCAATCAAAAGACATAGGGTAGCTGAATGGATAAGAAAACAAGACCCAAATATATGCTGTCTACAAGAGACCCACCTCAGAACACAGGCTGAAACAAACCAACAAACTTCTGCAGGACCATAAGGGAGAGATCGACAGCAATACAGTCACAGTAGGGGAATTTAACACCCCACTGACTTTACTGGATAGATCTTCCAGACAAAAAAATCAACAAGGAAACAGTGATTTTAAATGACACACTAGATCAGATGGATTTAATTGACATTTGCAGAACATTTCATCCTAAAGCTGCAGAATATGCATTCTCCTCAAGTGCACATGGGACATTCTCAAAGACAGGCCACATGTTAGGACACAAAACAAGTCTCTACAAGTTCAAGAAGATTGAAATCATATCAAGCATCTTCTCGGACATTTACACCATGGAATACTATGCAGCTGTAAAGAAGAAGGATCCCTTACCCTGTGAGACAGCATGGCAGGACCTGGAGAGTATTATGCTAAGTGAAATAAGCCAGCCAGAGAAAGACAAGTGTCACATGATCTCACTCATATGTGGAATCTAATAAATAAAATAAACAGATGAACAAAGCAGATCCAGAGACATAGGAGCATGGAACAGACTGAGGGATCTCAGAGGGAAGACAGGGGTGGGTGGGTGGGGAGAGATTAACCTGAGAACTTACATTGCATATATGCGTAACTCATGGACACAGACAATAGTGTGGTGAAGGCCTGGGGGGAGAGGTGCAGGGGAGGGGGGATCAGCGGGAGATAAAAGGGGACATTTGTAATCCTTTCAACGATAAAAATAAATTAAAAAAAAAGTTACATGCAGATTTTTGACTCATGGGAGTCAGTGCCCTTAAACCCCATACTGTTAAAGGTTCAATGGTGCACTACAGAGTATTAGTTGTTTGCCCCGGTGATCCTGTGGCTGACTGAGCTGCAGCTCACTGCCACTGCCCAGCATCACAGGAGGTTCTACGGAGTGCATTTTGCTTTCACCTATTGTAAAATCAAAACATTGTAAGTCATAGTTCCATAAGTCAGGGACTGTCTGTATTTGTATATATTGTGAAATAATCACCACAATAAGTCTAATTAGGATCGATCACCATACATAGCTACAATTTTTTTTCTTGCGATGAGAACTTTTAAGATCTACTCTCAGTATATTACATCTACTCTCAGTATGTTACATTCCCATGACTTATTTATTTCATAACTGAAAGTTTGCACCTCTTGACACCCTTCACCCATTTTGTTCCCTTCGCTGCCACCCCTGCCTCCCTGCCCCAGCCCCAGCCCCTGGCAACTACCAATTTGTTCTCTGTATCTATGAGCTTGGTGTTCTGTTTCGTTTTCAATTCCACATATGAGAGCATTTGTCTTTCTCTGTCTGACTTGTTTAACTTAGCATAACGCCCTCAAGGTTCATACATGTTGTTGGAAGGGGCAAGATTTCTTTCTTTTTTTTTTATTTTTTATGGCTGAACAGTAGTCCATTGTTTATATTGTTTTCTTGTCTAATTGTCCTGGCTGGAACCTTCAGTACAATGTTGAATAGAGCAGCAAGAGCAAACATCTTTGTCTTATTTCTGATTTTAAGGTGAAAGCTTTCAATAGCATCATTAAGTATGATGTTGGCTGAGTTTTTCATAGATGTCCTTTATCAAGTTGAGGAAATTCCTTCCTATTTCTAGTTTGTTAAGTGTGAGGATGTTGGATTTTTCAAATGCTTTTTTTCTGCATTTATTGAGATAATCATGTGGTTTTATCCTTTATCAATACAGTGTATTGCATTGATTTTTGTATGTTGAACTTGGTTATGGTGTACAATTTTTATATGGTACCAGATTGTTTTGTTGAGGATTTCTGCATCTATATTAATAAGGGATATTGATTTACAGTTTTTTCTTTCTTTTTCTTTTTTCTTTTTTCTTTTCTTTCTTTCTTTCTTTCCTTCCTCCCTTTCCCTTTCCCTTTCCCTTTCCCTTTCCCTTTCCCTTCCCCTTCCCCTTCCCCTTTCCCCTTCCCCTTTCCCCTTCCCCTTCCCCTTGCCCTTCCCTCCCTCCCCCTCCCTCCCTCCCTCCCTCTCTCCCTCCCTCCCTCCCTCTCTCCCTCCCTCCTTTTTTCCCCCTGTTAATCCTCACCTGAGGATATTTTTTCCCCCACTGATTTTTTTTATAATTTTTATTTATTTATTTTTTAAATTTTATTTTTGTTTAAAATATTACAGATGTCCCTTTTTCTCCCCAATGACCTGTTCCCCCCCCCGTTCCTTCCCCCTCCCCAGTCCCTCTCCCCACCATTGTCCATGTCCTTGGGTTGTGCATATATGCATATAAATTATCTGGTTACTCTCTCCCCCTCCACCCACTCACCCTCCCCACTGATTTTTAGAGAGAGTAGAAAGAGGGAGGCAGAGGGGGGAGAGAGAAACATTGATGTGAGAGAGACACATCGATTGGTTGCCTCTAGCACATGCCTCTACCAGGGCCAGGGATCAAACGTGTAACCCAGGTACATGACCTTGACTAGAAATCGAACCAGTGACCCTTAGGTGCACCTGCTGATGGCCCAGCCACTGAGCCACACTGGCCAGGACCTGTTTTCTTTTCTTGTGTTGCCTTTGTGTGGTTTTGGTAAGAGGGTAATACTGGTTTGCTAGAATAGGTTAAGAAGTGTTCCTTCCTCTTGGAAGCATCTGTGAAGGATTGGTATTGATTTCTTTTTAAGCATTTTATAGGACTCATGAGTGAAAGCATCTGGTCCTGAACTTTGTGGCAAATTTTTCGGTTACCGATTCAGTCTCTTGTTGGAGTATTCAGGTTTTCTATTTCTTCTTGAGTCCGTTTCAGTAGTTTGTGTCTTTCAAGTAATTGGTTCACCTCATGCAGTTTATCTAATTTGTTGGCATACAATTAATTGCTCATAATATTGTTATAATTCTTATTTTCTTTTTAAAAAAATATATCTTTGATTTCAGAGAGAGGAAGGAAGAGGGAGAGAGAGAGAAACATCAATGATGAGAACGTCATCATTGGACACCCCCAGCTGGGGATCAAGCCCGCAACCCGGGAATGTGCCTTGACCGAGAATTGAACTGCGATCTGGATCCTAGGTCGATGCTCAACCACCGAGCCACGCCCGGCTGGGCTGTTAGAATTCTTTTTATTTCTATAAGGCTGGCAGCACCCTCTCCTTTCACTCCTGATTTTAGTAATTTGAGTACCCTTTTCCCCTGGGTCTAGTTCATCTTTTCAAAGAACTAACTTTTGATTCCCTTGATTTTCCGGGTTTATCTTCTCCATTTCACTTATTTCTGCTCTAATCTTTATTTCCTTCCGTTTGCTGTGGTTTTAACTTGCTCTCCTAGTTTTTGGAGCTGGAAGGCTTAATTGACTTGGTATCTATTTATTTTCCTACTTTTTTAAGATAGGTGTTTTGTTATATAATTTTTTATTTTCATTCATCTTTATTCTCTAATTTCTCTTGTAAAGGTATCTTTTTTCACTGTTCAGAAATGCGCTTAATTTCTACATTTTTTAAATTTCCTAAATTTCTGTTATCGACAATTTCTTTCCATTGCAGTTGAAGGACATATATTGTTAAGATTTCAATTTTTTAAAATTCACTGAGACTTGTTTTATTGCCTAACATATGGTCTATATCGGGAAATGTTCATGTGCACTTGAGAATACGTATTCTGCTGTTGGGTTGAGGGTTCTGCAGGTGTGTGTTAGGTGTACATGGTTTATAGTGTTGCTCAAGTGGTCTATTTCCTTGTAGATCCGGTGTCTAGTTTTTTTCCAGGTGACATTTATATGTCCCAGTTTTAGAATACAATGTACAACTTAGGAAAATAGGAATTAGTGTTAAAACACTTTAGACTTTAGCTTTTATCTTTTAAAAATGCCTGTATTAAACAATATATTAGTCACCTAAGGATATAATATAGCTCTAAAATCATAAAGTTGGTTTTGAAATACTGAATTTTTTTTACCCCACTGAAAAAGTAACTTTTAAACCAATGTTCAAATTATCCAAGGCCATTTTCACCATTTTTATCTGTGTCTTCAGAGACACTGTGGGAATGTTATCCATAGGACAGAGAGGATTTCCCGGAATATAGTCAGCCCTTCCTTTGTGATCAAGCAGCAAAGGTATTTATTTCTAAATGTTAGTATGTATTAGGAGCTTAGTGGACAGATGCAGAAATAGTTTGTAGATTGTCAAAATTCTCTGGTAGGTCCAGCCTCCACTTGAAAAAAGTACTAAATCCTGAGCTGCCAAGTAGCCTCAAACCACCCACTTTGCCCAACTGCCCCGTTTCCGCCCGCAGAACCACAGTCCTACGGGGGACCAGAAGAGACTGGATTTTCTGGGCCACCCCCCTGCTCATCCCCAGAGCTGAGCACAGCCAAGTCAAGCTCCTTGCCCTGGCCAAATACCCCAGATACTTGGATCTCAGTGCAAAGTTGTGATTTAACTATTTCTGTGCAGCACTCAGGGTTCTCCAGGCAATCCAGGCGGTTCTCATGTGCAAGGTTTGACAACCATTGCTGTGCGCTTCCCATGGTCAGTTTTGCCTCAATCTGATTGTGGCAAGTGAAGTTGTGAGTTGTAAAGCTGAGGCAGGCACACAGAGCAGTGGAGTGTGGAGCAGTAGCCAGTAGCTACTACTGAACGCCAGGTCACACACAAGGCTGTATGATGGGAAGGTCACCTGGCTCCTCTGGGCCTGTTTCCTCTTGTGTACACAGGTGCGTTCGATGTCACAGAGCCTCTCCCACTCGTTCTGGGCTTTGCTTCAGGACCTAAGGTTCCTCCGAGGACTGTTTCCACCTGCCCAGAGTCGCTGCCTTCTTGAGGATATGGTTCCCCTAGTATGTTCTGGAGGCCATTAGAGTGTCCTTTAGGACAGGAAGGGCATGGGCTGGGGAGTGCTGGTTACAAGACAGAAAGGTCAGTGGAGGCCACCAGGTGGGCTAGTTGGCCCGGAATTTGGGGGAAGCAAATGAGAGAGCTTCCTGAGGGTGGTGACAGGCCATTAAAGCCATGTCCCGGGCTGGCCCTCTCACGTCACTATTTGGTAAGGTGCCAATTCAACTGCAATATGCACATTTCCCTTCCCTTGGAGGTGTAGTATTTGTTCGTACTAGTTAAGTGAAGAGGTCATGTATGCATGGGTCACATATGCCTGTCATGTGGCCAAAGGGGAGTTGGCCAAGAAGGCTGGCCATTGACCCTCAGGGCTCCTGCTTCTCCCGGAGAATTGGGGTAAATAAACCCTAAGTGAGCCACTGTTTACTCTTGACCAAGTAACAGGGGCCAAGAGGAGCTGTGTGCAGTGCTAGCCAGGTGCTCTCCCTCACATCCCTCCCTTTACATGGTGGGCAGAGTTCTCTCAAAGATCTCAAAGTTCGGGTTTTTTTGATTTCTTTAGACTTCTTGCCAGAGATGTCAGAAACTAAGTCAGCTACCAAAAGACTTCTTTGACAGCTCTCATTTTAGAGTGATTATGTATTATTAAAAAATATATTACATCAATCTGGTAAATATTCTCTGAAAATGGAGTATCCCCACCAAAAAAAAAAAAAAAAAATTACGAGCTAGCAGTGTAGTGTGGCGCCTGGCGCTCACTGCAGGTAAGTGCTAGCTGTTATTCCTATCACCACAGCTGAGGCAAGGCCAAGGAGACGGCCCTGTGGAAGCCCTAAGTGGGCAGCAGTGCCCACCTTACTCTACTTCCAAGGGGCTGAAAAGCACTGGGGGAGAGGACTTGATAAACAGAATGTTTTTCTGTGCATATCCTTTCAAAAACATACAATGGGTGTTCTTGACATGTTGTTCTACCAAAAATTGTATAAATATTTCATTCCTTTTCCACAGCAGTGTGGTTATGGCATAATTAACGCAAACCCTACTGATGAGGAGCAAGTATGTTGTTTCCAACTTTCCACTATTAGAAACAATTCTGAGATGAGTTTAATTGTATATGTATCTTTTTCTCATTTCCTGCAAGAATTCATTAAGATGAGTCTTTATAAATAGGAGTTACTGGGTTGTTGTTTTGTGTGTTTTAAAAAATATGTTTTGATTTCAGAGAGAAAAGGAGAGGGAGAGAAACATCAATGATGAGAATCATTGATTGGCTCCCTATGGCACGCCCCCTACTGGGGATCAAGCCCAAAACTCCGGGATGTGCCCTGGCTGGGAACTGAACTGTGACCTCCAGGTTCATGGGTTTATGCTCAACCACTGAGCAATACCTGCTGGGCCTGGGTCTAGGTTTTTAATACTTATTTTGACAGTTACTACCAAATTCTCTTCTAAAGTTCAGCTAATTTAGACTTTCACCAATATGAGGCTACATTTTCTGTCACCCTCACCGAGAGTG
The DNA here is from genome assembly GCF_054644295.1 of Miniopterus natalensis. Classification (NCBI taxonomy): domain Eukaryota; kingdom Metazoa; phylum Chordata; class Mammalia; order Chiroptera; family Miniopteridae; genus Miniopterus; species Miniopterus natalensis. The sequence continues at coordinate 75,986,029 of NC_142089.1, forward strand.
AGCATGAGCCTACTGAATTAGTTCCCTATTTGTAAATTCTTAAAAACAGACATTACAGGGGAGTTGCCAGAATACTGGGGCAAGTGTTTCTTACCTCAGGTTCTTTATCTATAAATGGGAATGAAAATATGTTGTAGGTCTGGGTAGAGAAGGCACAGGAAGTTACAACTCTCCGTACACAGATACAAAAAAATCTCTGAAATTCTCTTAATACTCAATCAAAGATATAAATCACATAAGTTTGTATGGGATATGATACACTTCAAAATAGGCAGAACTAGATAATATGTTAGAAATACGCTTCTTTGAAAAAGCAGCAACAAGGCGAGTGACACAAAGTTCAGAAGATGAAAAGGTAGCCCGAAGAGGGAGGGGGGGAGGGGCACGTGAGCTGGCAGGACACTGGTCACACTCTAGTTCCTCCCTAGGTGGAGTTACACAGTGGTTCATTACTCGTTCTTTACACTGTACAAATGTTTTATGCTCATATGAATATTTCACAAAAATGATTACACATTCCATGAGAAACTTCAGAAGTGAAGAATTACCAGAGAAACATTTCCAATGTGTTAAGAAATATTAGTTTTATTTAACCAGTTTTCACAGCTGAATATTTATTCTATAAAAACTTTACAGATTGTACAGTTTATATATATTTCAAACTAAACAAAAAAAGTAGGTCCCACAGATGCAAAAATACTGCACCAACCAGTCCCAGGTAAAGGCGGAAGTACACTGTACAGCTTTCCACGCAGCCAGGAGGCGGTTGGTTCTAGTATAAACTTTAAAACTGTACAAAAATAAGGTTTTGATTTTATTTCCCTCTTCATACATTCAATATGATTGCAAGCTCAGAAGCCGAACTAATAACAGGCCTCTGTGATCAGGAATCTGTCCCCACTCCTGAAAGGAATGCGAATGTCTGCTAGCGCAGGGCACTCTTGGGCACCACACTGAACTCGGTGTATTGTGTAGCATGAAAGCAGAGACCAAGGACATTAAACGTCAAATATAAGGTAGTTCTTTTTCTTAAAAAGGAGTTTCTGCAATTAATAGTGTGCCGAAAGAATTTTAACTTATTAAATAAAATATATTCTAAGTGAACCTAAAAAATACACTTTATAAACATAAAAATACTTTTTTTGGTGTAATACATCAATCATATCTGCAAACAGAAAACCAAAATTGTATATGTAGTATTTCTCACCCAGCAGCAAGAAGCATTGCAGTTATTTTTTCAAATGGGTCAGAGACACTATTTAAACCCCACTAAGACTAACTTATAACTTAGATTCCATACTTAAGCTATTCAGTGACTCACTAATTCTGCACCACCAGCTTTCTTTTAGAGACAGTGGTTTCTTCATGGGAACTGGGTGAGAACCAGACACGTTTAAAAAGAAGGAAAAGGCAATTGATTTTTTTCAGCATAAATCCTAAGCATACTTTAGTTTGGGGGCATGTCCATCAGTGGATTTTTCATCAGAAATATCCTAAAAGATAAGTCTTACTTTTGACTTGGACTTTTCATCTAAGCTACCTTCCTGGGAGGCAAAAGCACACCTCAGATCTTTCTATATCTCTACTGGGTGTAGGGGAGGCGAGGCCGTCTAGTGCCTCTTTAGAGTCTGTCCTAGAAGGAAAAAATAAGGAAAACAAACATTATTGCAGACTTTCCTGCCACCCAAACCAGCAAAACACTCTTTTTTATACAGTACAAGTCAAAGATAACAAAAATTAGAGCTTCAAGGAGCAGTCTATAGCTCACCATTATACTCTCATTCTTGTGTGAATATTAAGTATAAAATAATGATGTTTGGACAAAGGAGTTTTGTAGTTATTTATTTTAAAGTTACAGTACTTAAAAACTCCTTGATAACAAATAGCTTGGATGTTTCAAGTCCTGCTTCCAAGCGTGAGCTAAGAGTGAACTTGTCTCAGGCTGTGAGGATGGATTAGGGCACCTTGGAGCCACAGATGTCTGCTCTACAATTCCAGTGTCATCAGCAGGCAGCCTGCTAATCAGAACTCATCGATCTTCCTCTGCAAGTATTTCAACATGGAGTCCATCCCTTGGGCGGAGCCCCAGATTTTCTTCAGTACTTCACACTCCCTCTCATTGGCCTGCTCCAACTCCGTCTTCATGTTACAGCGCACAAGGGCTTTGGATTCCTCAAGCACCTGGACCAAACAACACACAGTTAGCAGGGTGCAGGTCAGTAAGCACAGGCTCCATGGTGCCCCCAAGTCTATGTAGGTAATTATCAAACTTAAGTAATGACCTATCAAAATAACTACGAGACATATTTCACAGTACACATCAGGCCTAATATATGTAACAAAGTATATTTCACACTAGATATCAGACAAATTCTCAACATCAAAATGGTTGTAAAGCTATTTTGAAAGAGAGTTGTACTATCTACACCCTGGCCTTTTCCCAAGATCAAGACAGCTGCTGTGCTGCTGGCCGGTGTAAGCCTGAACCCCACACTAACTCTTGTGATGATGAGGGGATTTGCTAACCAAAATTTAATTTTAATAATGAGGGTTGTTCATCTATGGGATAGCTTAGAGCAGCAATTTTCAACTTTTTTCATCTCATGGCACATAAACTAATTACTAAAATTTTGTGGCACACACAAAAAGACATTATATATTTTGCCAATCTAACAAAAAAAGGTATAATTTTGATTAATTCACAGTGGACAGCTATTGTGTTGGCTGTTACCATTTTTTTTATTTTAAGGGACAAGAGGTCAGTGACCCTGTCAGGTATTGCATGTTTTAAAAATTCTTGTGGCATACCGGTTGAAAATCGCTGGCTTAGAGGAAAGTTAGATCAGTTAATATCAAATAATATTTCACCTTATATTTTGGTAAGTGCAACTTTGTTAAAAGATTAAATATTATCCTGCACATTTATTAAACAAAACTTAGGTCCACCATGGGGGAAAAAGTGATTATATGAAAGGGCTTTGAAAACAGTGAAGAACTATATAAATGTTTTTTGTAGACTTTTACAGGGCCTTTTTAAAAAAATCCTCACCCAAGGACATGCTTACTGATCTTAGAGAGGGAAGGAGGAGAGCGGGAGGGAGAGAAACATCAATTGGTTGCATTCCCGTACTTGCCCCAACTGGTGATGGAACCTAAAACCTAGATATGTGCCCTGACAGGTAATCAAACCCACAACCTTTTGGCCAGGGCTATAGGGCATTTTTAAGTTACTAAACTTGAGACTGAAATGCTTTCCTTTAATTCTTAGGCACTTGCAAAGGGAGGGCAGGGTAAGCAGATATGAAGCAGTGGCATCTTATGGCTCCCATCAGTATTTCCTATGAAGGTGGCTGTGCAGGGAGCAAATATGGAGGATTCAGGAAAATACTTTGAAAAGTATGAGCTCTCTGGAGGAAAAGGTCATGGTAAAAAAAAAAAAAAAAAAAAAAAAAAAGTCACATATGTAAGAGAACAAATTTGACGTACAACTGGATTACACGAGGCAAGCTCCTTAATGCGAACCATGACTTCCTGGGTGAAGGTCCCCGGCCAGAAGACCTGTGAGACCAGGCCTTTGCCACACGCCTCCTGAGCTGTCAGCTTACGGCCACTGAGTAACATTTCATTCGCCTGAAAGGAAGAAGAATTGATACCGATATGAAATGTGACAGGGAGGCAGGCGGGAAAGACCCAACCCCCAAATTCATCCCTTAAAAATTCAAACTGAGGGTGGGTGTTTGAATGTGCTGGCCTTGCTGGGACTCCTTGCGTACCTTCTGGGTCACACCCGAAGGGCACCTTTCCAGAGCCTGTGCACTGAGGACAAACCCGGCAAGGTGCAGTCAACTACACCATGGTAAGCAACATACTGGTTAATGGGTTTTTAAAAAAAGCGAACGTAAAGAGCTTATTTTATGATGTAATACAGAATCAAATAGACTTAACCAAGAAATCTAAATTAGAGAAGACCTACTTGTTAATTTGAAGTTACTGGCATGTCCCTCTCTGCCTGTCTTCTCCTAATATGTGAGCTCATTAAATGTACAAAATAAATTCCTGTGAAAAGGAGGCATAAGCAAAGCTAGAACATCTGCAATCCCAGGGATCTGAGCCAGTCACAGAATTGCGACACAATGCAGGAGTAGAGACAATGCTTAAAAGGCAGTGGATGTCCTGCTCGAGTATGACTTGGAGGCAACTATCCAGGACTGGAAGGTATCCCAAATGACTACACTGTAGTCTGCCGAAGAGGGTCTGACTACAGTTACTTCACATGACTCAATGGAGGAAATTAACACTTGTTTTTGTTTCAAATACATATATAAGTCTATATACGAAATTGATTTTATCTTTGTCCTGGATTCTATAGCACTTTTAAGCTCTCAACACAATGTGCATGGAATTTATATCATCCTAATGACAGGCTCACAGATGCTAAATAAGGAGAAAAAGGGAGAATATATTACCTGACAAAGAAACTTTGCACTATTCTAATGTGACAATTTCCTATCTTGCATGTTTAACCTTCCTGAAGATTCTGGTGGTCATGAAGTTGTTTCTGGGCTCAGGTAAAATGCACTTTTGGTAGGCGACTTTCTTTTCCAAAGAAGTGAGAATCATTGTTATGAAAAGGCTTTAAAGTATTAAGTATCTCTTTCAGTTGACAGTGCCTGCGCACTTCCTGTAAACGCACCTAGACAGCCAACTGTGTGTGAAATGCGCAGCTTAGAGTATGTACACAAGACCTGGAAAAACAAGTGTCTGGATGATTCGCCACCCTGTTCCAACACAAGCAGAGGTGGAAAACTGGGCTGCAGAACAGGGTCTTCAAAAGAACTGCAAGTTCTTAACTCTCACGGCTCACTTTAGTCCCCAAGTGGAGCCTGTTATTTGCGTCTTGGACAAAGTCATGAGTGTTTCAAGAGTTTGGAGACGTTCTACAAAACCCCTGAACAGCCTCTCAGTGAAAGGGTCTAAAATAAACAATGAATTTAAAATCTGACTTAACCTTACTGTTAGCTGTTAAGACAGTTCTTCTAAAGGCAGATCCAAACGCTACAAGGAAGGCGGAGTCCCCAATGAAATGACCGCGGAAGTGCTTTGTGGTGAGAGAAGCTTCACTTCCTGTTTGCATTTCTTTTACTCTCAATATACAGTAGACAACACAACTAAATCACTGAGGTTGTATTTACAGCAGGTTTACAAGAAAAGCCTGAGCCTCAGGGTCTTAGCTAGCGTGGTGAACACAAACCACCCTGCTGGCCTTGAGTGCACACCAGGAGTGGGGAGTGATGAAGGGCAAGCTTCTTCCCGTGTTTCCTCTCCGGCGCCTCCACACGCCCTCTGTTATCCCCAGTCTCTTCTTTGAATGTGTTGTTTTTTTTTTGCCCCCTGGAGGTCAATTTACAACCCTACCACTGTTCTCTTCTCTCCTGGTCTTTCATTCCCTTTTCTTGATTCTCTCGGGCCTGGTGCCAGCCGGCCAGGGCTGACAGCCCATGGGAACCATCCTCTCCTCTAGTCAGCGAGCCGCCCTTGCCGCCCATCTTCCTCCTTTCAGAACCCAGCTAACTCTGCACTGGCTGTCCCTGGATGTGTAGGACATTTCCGAATTTACCCACAGGACTGGATGTGGGACTAACTCATGGTTGTTAATACTTTCTCACCTAAGTACAGGCAGTGAGTTGGTTTAAAATATATGTATCAAGTAAAACCATTAGGAAAAATTCCCTTGGTAAGATTAATAGGATTAAATACACTCAAGTTGAATGGATATGTTCTCATACACTCAATGTCCAGTAGTTTAAAAAATACCCAATGCGGTCAAAATTGTCCAACTGTTCTAAAAAAGTTATAGTGTACTATGCAGACAAATGATAAATGCCAGAGTAAAGTTCAGCCAAAAAGATCATATTAAGTATGGTGAAGAAACCCAACAGGCTTGGGGGGAAGGAGTCAGGAAGCTTCAAATCTCAAGGAGGCACAGCTTGGCAGTGGCTCTGCCACACACTCCCTCGGACCAGTCTCTAAACTACTCAGAGGGCAGCTCCCCTTTGTAAACTCAGGGTAAGGATCTCAGGACCAAGAGTTGCCACGTTTACAAATGTGAGTGTTCGTCAACTTTGTGCTCCCTTCAGCTGAGGCTCCTTCGGCTGTCAGTCACAGAGCCTAACACTTTCCTGAATGCAAAGGCTCACGTGAGTGGTCCTTGAAACAGGGCTGTGACTGGGCACACTCCATGAACGTTTACTGGGCACAAGGAGGACTCAACTGTAGATTACATTCTTAAGCTAACTTACATAGCTTGTTACTACAGCTTGGCTCCAAGATCTCTCTCCCTGCAGTAGGCACTACAGGAAAAAGACAGCTTTCCCAGCTTGTTTACCTGCATGTTCTTTTTATCCTGATAATATGATCCCTTTCGCTTGTCGCCTTGCAGAGTTTTGCACATACAAGTAGGGAAAACCAAACTTGCTATAGGCTTTCCTTAGGCTCCTGAAACTCACATATGCTAAAAACTCATGAATGGAACTGCATTGTTTGGGCAGTCACTTTCAACAGGAACTGTCACAATACAACTCAGCTCAACAATGTTTACTCATGTTCTGTATAAAGGTTTTACTCAGATACTCTAAAAAAAGTGCAGAATTTACACTGTGTGACGTTTAAGCTTTTTGCTCCAGCTTTATTTAGAGCAGGATTTTGCAACCTGGGCACTGAGACACTCTAGCCGGATAAAGACACTTAGTGTGGAGGATGTCCTGTGGGTTGTAGGATAAACTAGCATCTCCTCTATTGTGACACCAAGTCTCTAGATATTGCCACATGCCCTCTAGGGGTTGAGGATGGGGCAAATCGCCCTGGTTGAAAATTGTTGCTCAGGTGGCACCGGGAGATCACAAGGAAAAGCAAAAAGTAATGATTTTTCAAGACTTGTTCAGTGGGCTCAAAGATGAGTGAGTCAAGAGTAGGCAGACGTTCATTTTGTGCTACCTTTAAACTACTTATGGATCTTTCTGAGTGGACTCTAAGATCCCCACCCCTTAGCAGCATTTGGCCTAAGGGTTCCACTTCCAAACTGCCTTTGCCCAAAATGTGTTTAAATGTTAAGTTGGTGTAATACTTCCCCAGATCTGCCCTTCCTATATATCTGCATCAACATCGCCTATCTCCTTAGAGCTCCATACTGTGAGAAGATACGAGTCCCCATTACTTCAATCCCCTCTAGAGTAAATGAAAGTGAGTGTGAACCGGTTTTATTAATGATCATGATTCTTTACTTCACAGGTAGTCACTTAGGAAACAATCTATTTTACAGCCATAACTCAAAATAAACATGAAGTAATTTTCTTAATAATGACTCTTTACCATCAGATTCAATTACTGTTAGGAGGTACAGCACAGTTAAAATGACAAGACAAACCACCCAGACATGTCCATACTTTACCTATAAAAGATGGAGACTACTTGGGGTGAACACAGGTACGTCACCCAGAGCCGCTGACCCAGGAAACACTTGCTGCCCAGCTGCCAGGAGCACTGTCAGCAAGCAACTCCTGGCAAGAGCTCTCCAGGCAGCCTCTCCCATGGGCAGCCCTTCTTGGGGCTGCTGTATCCAATGGCTGAGTGTGGTGAGGGCACCTGGAAAAACTATGATGGCCACATATGCCCCAGGGTCCACCATGGGCTCAGCAAGGGCATCATCTGAACTGCACCACAGCTCACCTTGGCCCTCTACCCAATCCTGCTTCCTTTTTGCCTTGCCACAGAGGTCGACACCTAACCTATGTCCTGCTTGCCATCACCTGACCTCTGCTTCCATAGAAACTTACCTTGACAGGTGGGAGTGGGGGCAGTGATGAAAAGGACTTATTGCTCCCTAGCTGGCTGGCAACAAAGACCTTGTTGGACCAGGTGAAGTACCCATCAGCACCCCACTAGGTGGTGGTCCAAGTGCTGAAATTCTCACAGGTGAGGGGATAGTAACTGCTAGTTGCCACTGACACAAGCAGAGGGGCTCCTGGGAAGAAAGATGGCAGACAGAGTTGTGACCCACAGCCAGACCCAGGACTTATTAGAGTGGCCAAGCTCCAGACAAGGTTGATCAGCCACACACAAAAGGTCTGTTTGGCTATGTGAGGACGAAGAGAAAGGATAAATTTGGCATGGGGAATTCTGGGTGGATACCCCTAGACTCCTCTGACCCCTCTGAGACTACATAAATGGCCCACTCGTCCCCATTAAGAATAAGTGTTGTCGCCTTGCTTGGACAATGCAGAAATCTCTCTCTACAGGCCTATATCACTTCCCTTAAATCCTGCTCATCTATGCTCTTGGCTATCAGGCCTGTAATTCACCTCCTCCCCCAGAAGAGCCGCATGACACAGCCAGAAAGTGCTGGTGGAGCTGGGAGAAGACAACGGACTGAATTCTAAGGGTTCTTCTTGACCAGGGGGCAAACCACCAAGTTGGAGAGGGGTGGTGTTCACTGATTCGGGAGCTCTCCTGAACTACGAGATTTAACACACTGGCAAGTGCCCAGGAGATGGTGTGGTCTTGCTATTGGGATGGCTTCTAAAAGCTTGAAAAAAGTACTAATGGTCCAGGCTAAGTGAAGCTGAAGCACCAGAACCACCATGGCCGACAGTGGAGAGGGTGGGACAAGATGCCACAAGGAGCCTATGGCAAATAACAGAGAGATGATCTCAATGCAGGTCCCTGGGGTTCTGGAGCAAGGCTGTGCCTTTTAGCAGAGGAGTATACGCCTTTTAGAAAACAATTCTGGTATCTGAGCACCAGATGTCCTGAGCCCAGCGCCAGCAGGCAAGGAGGGGAAGTGTGGAACCCTGGCACCCACCAAGGAGCCTCTCACCCCTTCCCTGCCAACTCTGGCTGAGCAGGGCATGATGACCAGGCCTCAGGCCTCTTTAAGACCATTGACCTACCACCAGGGCAGCCACTGAGGCTAGCAGAGGTGGTGAGGGGGGTTGTCTAAAACAGGAAGGATGAGGGTGAGGGAGGAATATGACCAGCTATGGCAGGGCGGTTGCAGTGTGTCATATTAAGCCCTCTCCTCCTTTATGTTGCTTTATATTAACTATTTAAAACTTTCTGTTTGGGGAGTAATTTTAGACTTACTGAAAGATTATAATAGTAGTAGAGAGTTCCTGTCAACCCATCACCCAGCTCTCCCTTAACATTAACATCTTATATGACATTTTATAGTGATCAAAACCATAATATTCCCATTGATACAATACTAGTAACTAAACTACAAACCCTGCACAAACGTTGCCAGTTTCCTCACTGTTGTCCTTTCTCTGACCCAGGATCCTGAGAGCCACCCTGCACTGAGCTGTCAGGTCCTCATATTCCCCCCAGTCTGCAACGGGTCCTCAGTCTTTTGGTGAGTTCTCTGACCGTGGCACTTTAGAAGGGCTCTGCTAAGTATCTGTAGACTGTGCCATCCCTGGGCTTGTCTGGCACTCCAGGATGAAACTGAGGCTCTGGATATCTGGCAGGACTCCAGCAGTGTGACGCTACATCATTCTCAGTGCAGCACTTGAGGGCAAACCACAGCCAGCAGGTCTTATTTCCAGTGAACTTTAATCCCTCAATAAGGTGGTGCCTGCCAGGGTTTTCCACTTGAAAGCTACTATTTTTTTCCATCATAAGTAATGAGAGGATGCAAATATCCTTCTTGTGGTACTTTTACCCACTAATTTTAACATCCATGTGGTTCTTGTTTGTGGCAGTTATTACTATCTAATCCTCCTCTAAGTCTGCCCCAGGAAGAGAGGACTCTGGAACCTGGAGGAACTGCCCCCCAAACTGTATGAAGAGACAGATCCAAGGGACAAGAGGTGGGCACAGGGATGTGCCACTGAGAGCCACTACAAGGGAGGTCTTGCTGCACCAGGTGCTGGTAGTGCCATGAGCACACATCCATTAGTTCCTGTGGGGACTCCTCTGCTGCAGAGAGCCACCCATCCATGGGTACAATGCTTTTCTCTGAGAGCCCACACTCAGTGATAATGGGCATAAAGGAAGCAGCCACTGTGGTCCACTGTGGTCCAATTACTGACAGGCCATATATGCCCTGGAGCTCACACGGGGTAGCTGAAAGTTTGTCAGGCCTGCCTCACAGTTCCATTTCTCCCCCTTGGCCTAACTCCTCGTCCCTTCAACAGTGGTGGCCAACTAACGAACAATGTACACACCTTAATTTAAAACACTTTATTGCTAAGAAATGCTAACCATCATCTGAGCCTTCAGCAAATCATCGGCTTTTACTGATAGAGGGTCTTGCCTCAGTATTGATGGCTGTGCACCAATCAGGGTGGTGGTTGCTGAACATTGGAGTGGCTGTGGCAATTTCTTAAAATGAGACAAGAAAGGTGTTTGCCACACTGACTCTTCCTTCATGAAGAGAGATTTCTCTGTAGCATGCCATGCTACCTGATAGTATTTTACCCACAGAACTTCCAAAACTGTAGACAGTCCTCTCAAACCCTGCCACTGCTTTATAAGCTATGTTTATGTAATATTCTAAATCCTTTGTTGTCATTTCAATAATCTGCACAGTATCTTAATGAGTAGATTCTATCTAAAGAAACCACTTTCTTTGCTCATCCGTAAGAAGCAACTCTCCATTGTTACAGGCTTATCATGAGATTGCAGCAATTCAGTTACTTAGGCTCCACCTCTAACTCTAGGTCTCTTGCTATTTCCACCACATCTCTTGCAGTTACTTCCTCCACTGAGGTCTTCAACCCCCACAAAGTCATCCATGAGGGTTGGAATCAATTCCTTCCAAGCTCTTGTTAATGTTGATATTGTGACCTCTTCCCATGAATCACAAATAATCTAAATGACTTCTAGAATGGTGAGCCCTTTTCAGAAGGATTTCAATTCACTTTGTATGGCAGCTATAGCCTTACTAAATGTATTCCTTAAATAGTAAGACTTGAAAATCAAAATCATTCCTTGGTCTATGGGTGTAGAATGGATGTTAGCAGGCATGAAAACAACATTAATTTCAATGTACATCTCCACTGGAGTTCTTCAGTGACCAGGTGTCTTGTCAATGAGCAGTGATATTTTGAAAAAAATCTTTTTTTCTAAGCAGTAGGTCTCAAAAACGGGCTTAAAATATTCAGTAAACCATGTTGTAAACAGATGAACTGTCATCCAGGCTTTGTCGTTTCATTTATAGAGCACAGGCAGAGTAGAGTTAGCATAATTCTTAAGGGCCCTGTGATGTGGAGGATGGTAAATGAGGACTGGCTTCAACTTAAAGTCACCAGCTGCATTAGCCCTAACAGGAGAGTCAGCCTGTCCTTTGAAGCTTTGAAACCAGACATCAACTTCTCTCCAGCTATAAAAGTCACAAACTGTTCTAATATAAGGCTGTTTCATCTACAATGAAAATCTGTTTAGTGTGGCCACCTTCAATAATTAGCTAGATCTTCTGGATAACTTGCTACAGCTTCTACACCAGCACTTGCTGCTTCTACACCTAGCATTTTTATGTTGGAGATGGCTTTCATTAAACCTCATGACCCAACCTTGCTAGCTTCAGACTTTTCTTCTGCAGCTTCCTCACCTCTCTCAGCCTTTATAGACTTGAAGAGAGAGTTAGGGCCTGGCTCTAGATTAGGTTTTGGCATAAGGGAATGTTATGGCTGCTTTGGTATTTTATCCAGACCACTAAAACTTCCTACATATCAACAATAAGGTTGTTTTGCTATTTTATCATTTGTATGTTCACCACAGTAGAATGTTTAAGTTCCTCCTAGAACTTTTCCTTTGCATTCACAGCTTGGCTAACTGGTGCAAGAAGCCTAGCTTTTGGTCTGTCTTGGCTTTCAACATGCCTTCCTTGCTAAGCTTAATCACTTCTAGCTTCTGATTTAAAGTGAGACATGTGTGGCTCTTCCTTTTACTTAAGAGTGTAGCTTTTAGGTTATTAGGTAAAAAAGACCTTGAATGCAAACAAACACTGTTGTATGGTTTACAAACTGGATTTTTCCTAATGGTGGAAGTCAGTGTTAACTATGCAGAGATATAGATTCCTCCCTAAATAAGGTCCTTCTCTAGGAAATGACATTAAACAGTGTCAGCAAGTGTTCTAGAAACCAATATGGAAATCTATGATTTCATGAATTAATAATACAAGTTAATGAACAAGAAATGAATTACAAGTGTTATCTGATGAAAAGTCCCCACAGAATGACACCCTGTATATATTTGGAAAATCAATAACCAAACTAGACTTCTTCAGGATGTTTTCTAGAATTATTTTTTAAAAAGAGGTACTCACAGATGCTCCTCCCATAATCTTGGGAAACATAACGGTGGAACAGCCATCTGGACTCTGTCCGAAGGTAGTATAGGGTGTTTGAAACCAAGCCTTTTCATTGGCCCAAACCACATCACAAAGAGGCAATATGGATGCTCCTAGCCCAATGGCTGGGCCATTTACTGCTACAATAATAGGCTTCTTAAACTGAATGAAAGTATTCACGAAGTTTCTAAAATGAAAAATAAATGGGGAATTACTCAAAATATTATGTATTTGAGCAACAAAAAAACCCACTATTATGGAATTTACCAAGACGTACACTGTATGAAAATTATGAGATGAGATCTGTTGAAGGCCTTCCTTCAGAAGTTGTAGACCATGGATTTATTTGCTGTGTTATAAATGATACTCTCGCTGCCATGCTGGAAGTGGCTGTTGCACAGGACCTATGTGAAGATTACGAGTAATATACAGCCAGAGACTGCTGTTGTATTTGCAGTGGCTCTTGGGCTCTATGATTAATATATCTTTTTCCTCAGCCTTCCTTCCCGTTAAGACATAAGAAGCCCGATAAACACCATGAGCTTCAGATGACCAATCTAGAAGCTCTCCCAGAGAAAACCTGGAACAGGGTATACTATTAACACTACCCGTTGTTGAGCAAAGACTAGAGGATTGGGGTCAGGAGCCATGGGGTTGAGATCTGGACTTGATATATTTTACACAGCTCACTGATTATTTGGAAACAACAGATATTTCCTGAGTTTATACAGAACTAGACTGAATGCCTTGGGGGATGTAGAGACGGGAAGCTTACAGGCTGGTTTAAAATATGAGATCCAAACAAGAAGAGCAGAAACCACAGGCAACATTTTGAATTCCACTGTGTGCTACAGACTACAATTACAGCAGGATTTCAAGGGAGAGTGAGATTAGGGGTAGGGTGGCCTTCACGGAGAATGTGGATTTTTATAAAACCGAGCCAAGGCTATTTTTAGATTTGTTTTAGGATCAGACTGGAATAGTAGGCTGCTTTTCAATTTAGGGTAGGTTGGTGCCACACCATACTGGGAATATGCATCTTCTCTCCACCACTAGAATCTCATTTTATGCTCAGAGGTTGCTTTTTATTATTATGCTTTAACATGGTAAAGAAAAGGAAAAATACACGCCAAGATAAGTACCTGATAATTTCTTTAAGGCAGTCTTAGCTCTAGATCAGAATTACAGAATTCTAAATTCTAAATCTGACCCCTATCTTTGATACTGAAAATAACAACTGGGTGTTTTCTACCATTCAGCAATTTAAAAACTAGAGCAATCTGTCCAGATTATCTCTGCAAATCATGATTTGGCATCTTAGTAACCACCTCTCCACCTCTGACACAAAGGGTCATATATTTTTTTAGAGGGAAGGCTGGGAGATGTGGAGGTGTGCGTGTGTAGAACAAGGTTTGAGAGGAGGGACTGCAGAATTTGGCAGCTTGCAAGCCTAGCTCCAGGAACTATTCTCAAAGGTGTGCCACAGTCATAGACCTCAGCCTGGCCCCCAAGGTTTGCTGAATCTTTACCTTGAGTGAAAATAAATTCATTCAAACGAATGAGTTGCACTAAGACTTTCTACATGAGAGAACCTAAGGCACTGGTAGAAAGATCACACTGGGTTTTAATGATACAAAGAGAGACAGGAAACCTTTTAAATAGATCCTTGAAATAACTGTAGACAATCTACATGAAGATACTTCAGTGATACCACCTTTTGAAGGTTTGGGTCAGCATACATCATAGAAATACATTTTCTATGCTCAGTTACTGATGACTCTTGACAAGGTAACTGCTGAATTTATCTCCATGATATAAAACAGACATTTTCAAAGCATGTCTCCCCATTTTCATCTGCCTCATATGAACATCTAGAAACTACAAATGGGATGGTAGATTAATATGGAAAAAATTATCAAAATAGGGTAATAATCAATTCTACAGAGAAATGGCAAAAGGAACTAATTATTCCATGTAGCAGTGTTTTCTCTCATCTTATATGTTTGGATAAAAAAAGTTTGCTTCTAAAATAGATATTGCAAAATCAAAGCTTGTATTTTTAACAAGCTGGAGAAATATTTTTTGGAACTGGATCGCCCCACCCTCTTAGATGATTTTATTTTTGCCTGGGATGATAACTTAATCTGAAAGCCATCACTATTTCTGAGAAGGGTATGAATTAACCAGCATCCTCTGGAGTGAAGACCATTTTCCCTTTTCAGAGAACACAACCTGAACATTCTGGAATATAAGCTCTGAGATGTCAGAAATGAGCATGGTCCACAGAAAACTGGTGGACAATAAACAGAACTTTATAAAAACGCTTTTCTATTTAGTACAAACTTCCCAGAGTCATAAAAGTTTAGTCAGGCATGCTGCACATCAAGCCACCCCACTACCAGAGTTGGGGAGGGGGAGCTGCCTTCAGGCCTGGGGATGAAGCTCTCAGGAGCCCAGCATTCAAGGAGAATCTGTCCTCCTTGCTTTTGCAAGTTATTATAAACCAAAACCAAAATGCATGAACGTTCAAATGTGCTCAGCTCAATGCAAGATATTGAATTTAAAATTCAGTGTCCTTTTAATTATCTGCAAATTGAGCTAGAGGCTATGCCAGGTATGGCAGGGAAGGAAAAATATTTGCCACAAATGGAGTTTTAAAAAACTTCTAATTAAACAAAATGAAAATTCTACCCATTCTTTTGAAGAACATTTACTACTTCACAGACATCACCAAAAAGTTAGAAGATCATAAAAGCAATTACTCTAAGAATAGTTTGGGGAAAACGAGGCCACCAGATCTGAAGTTTTAATAGCTCGCTGCCCTGTCTCAGCTGAGCTCTCCTCACTGTGAGTATATAGAACAGGACTAAACGGGGAAGAGGTCGGGTTCTCGGGGCATATTTACTTGCTGCCTTGTTCTCTCCTCGATCCCTCTTTGACTCACTCTGTGGTGGTAGAAGAGCCTCCCTCTGGGGAGAGAAGGCTCTTGGTCTTTCAGTTCCCCAAGACTTCAAAAGCCTAACTTTATAAACTGATTTGGGATAATTTTATCACAAATGTACTGAATATTTTTATTAAATTTATTTGCAAACTGGTTATCACCAACAATTCTGGTAACAAAATTAGTGGCAATAGATTCCTAACAAAGCTACTGGTTAAATCTAATCTTATTTCCTACTTTTCTTTTGAAAACTTGCTATAATGACATTCTCTACCCCAAAGTTTTAAGAAACAAAGACAAGATACCACAGAAACAAAAAAATAGACATAGCAATAGCTTTATGTATATAGGCTAATCTTATACATATAAAACTTAATTGAAATGCAAATGAGCAAGAATTGAAAGTTAAGTGAATCTGATGTAACTATTTTTAGGATCCTGCCAGTGTACATTAAGAAAAATTCACATTGAGAGAAATATATTCATTTAAAGAAGAACCGCGTAAGTTTCCCTAAACCAGGACTTGGCTTTTTCTAGAATACTAATTCAGATTTTGTGAGGAGTGAGGCAAGTGCTAAGGGAGTGGGAAGGTTAGGAGAAAAAATGGGGGAGTGGGTATAGCTGATGACAAGAAACATTTAAAGTTACCTAGAATGATAGATCCCTCTGATCTCTCTCTCCTCTACTTTTTCTAATCCCAACAATACAGGCCTTAGCACGGACCAGGGCAATTCAACACTGGAGGAATGGGCTGGGATTAGGGTTGAGGCACCAGCAAGATTTAGAAGTGGCGCTTTGGGAAATGCCTACAGGGTGAAGTGAGCCAGGACTGAGAAGCACTGGCTGGCAAATTCTATTTTCTTATCACAGCAGACCTCCTCAAATCACAGTATTATATGCTCTTACAGAAAACATACAGTCACCATCTGAGGCATAATGTTTTGTACCAGAAAAATAAAAATTAAGTTCATGGAGTTCATCCTAAAAGGATGGAATAGACTTAACAATTAGGAACATCTACAAGTTGTCCTAGAGGTACTGACAATCTGTCAAGGAATCACGTGCATGGTCAGTCAGTTTAATTTCAAACTGAGTAACAAGATGGTTCCATCTAGCATTCTACAAGTTTGAAATTATTTAGGAGACTAGAAATAATACCAAAAATGAAATTATAAAACTTCAAAGTATTTCTGAAAAACTACTATATGATAGCCTAAAAATGGTAATGTTCAAAAAAGACTAAGAAATAGATAAAGCCCTGTATACATGTATATACAGTATGAGAAAATAGTAGTTTTGAAAATCATTAAAAATGTTATAAAAGTCCAAAGTAACATTCAAGGTGTGGAGAACTGTCAGAGAGAAATGTCCCACCCAACTCCAGACCCACCAAAATGGAAAAAAGCACCTCCACCAATCCTGACGGGTACCTCTGAATGGTTTAAGAGACCACAAAGCTGTGCCCCCAAGGTCACTGCTTAGGGACTCAGCCACCTAGAACCCAATAGTTATCAAGAGGCTCAACTTCAACTCTCCAAAAACCTAGGGATTCTGGAGAAGATCAAATCCACTTTATTGCCATTTTGCAAATCTGTGACTCTCAAGTTTTCATCTTTCTGGGTCACTTAGGGATATGTCATTTTAGGGAGGTGTGTAGGGAAGTACAATGGTTTTTTGGTTTGGTTTAATCTTCACTTCAGGATATGTTTATTTATTTTAGAGGGAGAGAGAGAAAAACATGGATTGGCTGTCTCTCATAAGCACCCCATCCAGGGACCAAACCCACAACCTGGGTATGTGCCCTGACTGGGAATCAAACCTGAGACATTTTGGTGCATGGGATGCTGCTCCAACCAACTGAGCCACACTGGCCAGGACTGGGCTCCATTCACTTTAAATAAAATTAATCTCTGAAATATTAGATACTTTAAATACGTAGAGTGATTAGCAGGAGAAATGAGAGATATAAACAAAAATGTACCTGGACATGCTTATAGCAGAAGTGTGTGGATCTAAGAAAAGTTTTTTCAACTGCTAAGATATAGCAGTAGAAAAATCCAAAATCAGAAACAGAGGAAATGGAAACATCAAGTGTCGTATTGTTAGATGAAAAAAGCAAGTTGCAAAACAACTTGTATAATTCCATTTATTTAACAGAAATAAAAATAAAGCCGTTATTATTTGTGTGTGTATATGGAATATATATTTGAGAATGTTCAGAAAAAGGTTGGGGAAGACATACAAATGAACTGTGGAGGGGGAAGTGAGAGAGGGTGCCTTTACTTTTTACTCTATGTTATTATATAGTTTTGTATGTAGTTGAAACTCAGGATAAATTTGAAAAAGAATGTGTACTGCTTGTACTAAAGAAAACAAAAACCTTTTCATGTGATGTTATGAAACTGGCTCACCACAAAGACTAGTCAATTTATTTCAGAGTCCAGTGAATGTAGGCTATGTGAAAGAGGATGCATCTTTATTTAAGGCGTGAAGACAGAACACACTCATACTACAAATAATGTGGCTGTATGCTATTGTATATGCTAATCATTAAACACTCCCTGAGCACTTCACAGGGTTTGAGCCAGGCTTGAAATCAGTTATTTGCTCCATGCAAGTAGTAATTTATGCCAGGCCCACAGAAAAGACGAATGACTTAATTAATTTTACTACTTGTGTCTCCCAGGGGAAGGAAACGTACGTTTCATTCACAAGCTTGTTGAAGCCTGTCCTATCAGCCACTGGTATACTAAAAGCATAACAGTCAAATCACTGTTTTAAAAATAGCATTCATGCATACCTGATAGCTTCCGCCATTTTAGTGCTTTCTCTTTTTCTGTCATCTGTTAAACGCCGTATAAAATAAATAAAGTCGAGACCACAGCAGAAGACGCTGCCCACTGCGCCAAGCAGCACAAGCTTGCTGTCGTCGGCAGCTGCAGTGCTCAGAGCGCTCTGAACTTCTTTCATTACCTGAAAGTCACCAAAAGTTAAAGTGGCAAAGACTATTTTCTATACAGAATCCTAAAAGCATTTCGTTATGGAATAAACTGGATCTACAGAAAGCACATTTATAGCCTAATATCGTTCCCTGTATCTATCACAATTTAAAATAATTCCCAAATTTCTTATTTCTGTAACCAGAGATTGGGAATGCTAGGCAGAGAGTATAATTACATAACTAATTATGAACAAAGGACAATTAGAAAGGTGTGTGAATCTAAGTTACCTGAATATTCTAGTCATTTTGGCTCTCAGAAGATAAGGCAAGTTACATATTATATCCACTTGGAATTTCTACATTTTAGGCAGCAGGTGGCACTTTCAACCAGTTGAATTCAACCCAATTCCCTGGGTTTTGCTGTTGTTGAACACCAGCCTGCCACACTCGAGACAGAAATCCTAGCAGTGTGGTGCTTCAGTGCATCAGGCGCAAGTAAATGAACACGAAAGGCACAAAACCATCTGGAATGATCTCTGCAGCATTTACAAATAACAATGAGGGGGATCTACAGTCTAAAAATGGACTGGGAACCAGCCCCAAACTGGTTTGTCATGTGACCCTGCAGACATACAAACTTGATGCAGTTTGGTTTCTTGTTCGGGAAAAAAACTTGATCTAGCTGCTCACAAGTGGAAAACAAACAATTATCAGAACTTAAAATTTTAAGTAAGGTACAGTGCAGGTTCAAATACTTTTGATTTTAGATGCGTCAAAGAATTAAACCTTTGCAAGCAATAGTTTCCTGATCCTTGAAAGCTAACTTTACCAGGCACTACTAGCAATGAACGTGTGTTGAAATTGCCGTAGGTGTTAAATTCCACTTTCATGCTGAAGACTGACTGGGAATGATGGAAAAATATTCTAAAGGGGCTGAAACCCAGGGTATTTTAGTCTTGTTCCAACAAAGAACCTTCGAGAATCTGATGAAAAGCTAAAGAAAAGAATGTGTACACACACATTCTACATGTAACTTCAGGGAGGCCAGAATCTCCCGGAGGCCCCGCATGCCCCCAGGTTAAGAGCTCATAACCTGGAGGCACAACTACCATTTCCTCCATTCAGAACTCTGGTTCCTGTCCCAGCCCACACCCTTGAGAATAAAGATGGACATCCAACACACGCATACCGTCCCAACTTCACTGCAGTCACGAGTGTTATAAGGACCAAGACTGTCACACTTCACCTGTGCGCTTCCTATCTCCTGGTGGTTACTGTGAAACAGCCCAGAAGGGGAGTTAGAAAAAGCACAAAAAGTGCCAATTTGGCTGAGAAGGCCTGGAAAACAGGGCTTGGAGGAACAGGACGCACAAATCAGCCCAAGGAACATTTCTCACCTCTGGATTGAGTGAGTTATTCTCTGATGATTTTGTTGATAACAAGATGTGGGTGAAGCCATCCTGCTTCCTGACGACAATATCTCTGTATCTGTAGGCACTTTCTGTTTGCCTCACACTGAAACGCAACCGCTTGTCAAAAGGCTGGTCTCTTCTGTCGTCAAGAAATTTCCTTTTCCCGGCTGTCACTCCTGTAACGGATGTCTGTATGTTGGTTGTTCCATTGGCTGTTAATGCATCCATAAACGGAGATGTACCTGCCAAGAGTTTGAAATCACAGTGGTCTGTGATATCCTGCTACCAATTTCACTCCCAGTGTCGTCTTTGAATTAGATAAAAATGTTCCTTGGAAACTCAGGATTTAATGTTTAATGCGAGAACATTAAAAATCAGAACCTTTGGAAAATCTATTTGTAAAGGCATTTGTTTTTCATCAAAGTCTGACAAGGAAATCACCCTCTTGCTTATTTTGCTTAAAAAATAAAGATGGGAAGGTACTTGCTGAAAAGAAGCTACAAAATTTGAGACTTCTGAAAAATGGAATTAAAAGAGAATGGGTTTCATAAATAGTACCTATTCTAGGCCTGAGAAGTTGAAAGGAAAAAGGAAACAGATTCAAGAAAATATCTTATTATTAGAACTGAGGTTACCTGCCATTTCCTTTCTGAATGCAAGATCGACTTGTGCAGACACACGATGCAACCATCCATTTCTGAGGGGATGCCCTACCAAGTGGTGCCATGGCAACCAATGCATACCACCATCACTAGTGGGGTACTGGAGATACTAAGGAGGAGTGCCTTCTGATGCCCTGGGATGTGACTACTTATGTCTGTCCAGGGGTCCTAGCTCTACTACATTTTCAAATGCCTTTTAAATAGCTAAAGACAGCTCTCTTTCCTGCCCCCAAAATTGTTCCGCTAATGTTCCCACTATGTCAGCTCCTCTATGGCTACTGTTTTTCAATCCATCTTAAAGATGGTCTCCTGAATTTAATATTTATTATGATAAAGTAGAGTTTTATTTAGTACTTTCCTAGGATTACCAAGAAATGTAAGAATTCAAGTACTAGATAAATAATTATCCTATTTATATGATATATCTACATATTATCTAACCTGGTAATGAGTACACAGAAGCCTTTGGGTAGAAGGGAAAGTGTAAGAAAACTCCTTAAGAAAGTTGCTTAATAAAATTAGCAATGTAAAAGTACTCTGAGGGGAAGAACATGATAAAATATGAGTTGGAAACATTTCCTCCAAAGTGAAAGAAAATAAGCCAAGGCCACCAGAGAAGACTGACAAAGGGATATTTAGAGAAGTCAAATTATTTCCGATGAAAAACAATCTGACTTTCATTCAACTGGCAGAAGTACTTCAGAAATTTTTTAAAGAATCAATGCAATTTTATGAAAAATTTGAAGAAATTATAATACATGTATATGGTTCAGGAGTCTAAAAATATAAAAAACATATATGATGAAAGGCACCTATCACTCTTCCCCCTCCTCCAAGCACCACCTGCCCAGGACCCTCAACCCTCCAGTTAGCCACTATGTCTCGTCTCCAGGTATCCTTTGAGTACAGTGGATCCCGAGAAAAAAAAGATTCATTTGATGTGAACCCCAAGAAGGAATTTATCTGCTGAAATGAAGTTCTAATGGTCAACTGAGGGCTCAAAATTTATAATAACAGTCTAGCTGCCAACTGCTGACATGGGGTCCTCCTGAACCCTCTATATAGGGAAGATCCTCAGACTGAACTCTTGGCTTCCCACACGCACTATGTCCTTGCTTGTGTAGGCTGTCTGAGTCACCCACTGCAGGGAAGCCCTAGTTTCATCTATCAATGGACTGAGACCTACCTTGTCCAATCAGAACTGGATAACTGTATCCTCATTTACATTTATAATGACCAGTGAGAACTTCCTAACTTGGACCAATCAGAACTATATGAATTTGGGAACCTCATTCACATAAAACTGAACCAATGGGGACCTGGGTGAAACTTTCTCCCTAAAAGGCAGCCTTCCCCTGTCTCAGTGGAGTGCACTCTTAATTTGCACCGGATGATGTATCTCCTCAGTTTGCAAACTGTTTCACCTGAAAAAAGTCTCCCCTTTTCCGCACCACTTGGAGAATTTGGGTTATAGTATACATAAGCAAATAAGAATATAAATATTTCTCCTTCACCCCTCCCTTTAAAAAACACAAATGGTAATATAACAGATACACTGTTTTGTCATATCTTGCTTTTATTCATTTGCTGTACCTTAGAAATTTCTATCAGGCCAGTTTTCTTATTCTTTTCTAAAGCTGCTCAGCAGTCCACTGAATAAATGTTCTATAATTCATTTTACCAACCCACACTGCAATAAACACTAATATTCAGTATTTTTTGATATTACAAACAATGCTATGATATTGAAACAATGCTTGGCTTGTCATTCCAATGCTGGCAAATCTGTAAGTTTCTAAAGGATTTGTAATCTGGAGTATGCTAACTGAAAGGGCATTTGATAAGCTGTTACCAGTAAGACAAGCTGAACACTTCTGAGAATCCTCTTTCTGTTAACCTTACAACCTCTCCTCTTATCAGATCATTCCCTCATCTGTGTTCAAAATGTTCTCTGTTCTTTTTTACTCTCAGATACCCTCTCTAACCTGCTCTTCTCAGCACTATCTTCTATTCTCATGTGCATCACAGCCTGACCTGGTCTATACTCCTTGTCTCCACTTTCGCCTCTGTCCATCATTCCTCAACCCACTCCAATTTGAAGCTAGAGTTGACATGACCCGGCAACTTCTTGAGTACAGAGAAATGGATCACAGATGATTATGGACCACTGAGCCTAGGTGCCCAGGAGACAGGGATGCCCACAGAAGAGTTTGATGTAGCTGAGGAAGGATGAGAGGAAAACCAATTTGATTTTATCCATGGTTATTATTCCGGCTGAAGTTGCTACTGAGCCCAAAAGAGGAGGCAGAAGTCAGGGTTGGAGATAAGTATTTGGGAACTGGTGCCCAGAAATGATGAATAAACTGAGAGCACGAACACCAAAGGGAAGAGTGAGGAATGAGTCTGCTGGGGAGAGCCATGTTTAGGGCCCAGAGGCAACAGAGAAGCAGGAAGGCAACAGCAGGCTTTCCAAAAGGAAGGAGAAAATGCCATGGCAACAGGATGTGTCAGTAGTGACATATACCTGAGAGGTAAGGAGAATGGAGAAGAGGTAACTGGGGAGTGGGGAGATTAGAAGTATTTCATAAACTTGGACAAGTTGTTTCACTAGAGTGCTAAGGGTAAAAGCCAAACTATAGGATTCAAGAAAGATAGATAAAAGTTGTTAAATAAAACACATAAATGTTCAAATTAAGAACTTGTTAAAATGCTGCTTTAAGGAACAGAGAAATACAATTACAGGCAGGTCAACACTGATCTTTAGGTGATGGCTGACAGTAACGACTTCCCTGACTAAAAAGAGATCACATCAGGAATAATCCTATGCAGATGCAAGCTGGAAGGCCACATGACTTGGGGGTGAAGGGTGAGGTGAAATGAGTGGAGACAGGTTGGATGCCCTGGCCTTCTTGAGAAGAGGGGGGGTTCTTGGAGACTACACATGTCAGTGTGCTAGTAACAAGAGAGAGATGTTTGGGTCTTTAACCCCAAACTGATTTATTTTTTAAAATATGTTTTTATTGATTTTAAAGAGAGAGGAAAGGAGAGGGATAGAGAGATAGAAACATAGATGAGAGAGAGACATTGGCTGGCTGCCTCCTGCATGCTCCCTACTGGAGATCAAGCCTACAACCTGGGCATGTACCCTGACCAGGGATTTAACCAGGGACCTCTTGTTCATGGGCAGACGTTCAACCACTGAGCCACGTCAGCTGAACTCAAACTGAATTTTTAATTGGTGCTGTATCAAAGCACAATAAAAATGATCCCAGCAATACAGGCGAAGGAGGGTTGAACCTAGGTAGCAGCCTTTTACCAGGACAAAGCCCACTGGCTTTGGATCAGCCACTTCTACCCCCAAACTGTTCTTCTCAGTGTCATTTCTTTTCCTATTTAAAAAAGCCACACATTACTTAACTCTGTAAGAAGTTTTCCTGGTATCTTCCTTCCCCAGAAGCAGGATTTCTAGGATACGAAGTCCATGTAGCCTTTATATGTGAGTCAGAAAAAGCCCAACACTTTTTTGGAGGCAATTGATCTTATGGAGCTATCCATGGTTCTGCAAATTTATAAATGGATTCATGCTGGCTCATGCGGACCAGGATTGTTGAACCTGGACTTCATCTCCCTGTTAAAACTATATTGGCTCACTGTTGCCATTGAGGTACCTGCTGATTTCAGACCCTGCAATCTTGCCATACTCACCCCGAAATGACTCCTGAGATCCTCTGTTATGCACCTCAAGTAACATCTGACTGTGGCCTACTTAGGTAGACTCAGCAGGATTGAGTCTCAGAGTCAGACTGCCAACACTGAGCTAGGTCCTGCCTGGATTGTCAAATGAGTGGTTTCTTATGCTCATTTGGACAGCAGGTCAAATGCCATCTTCTCAGAGAAGCCCTTTTGAACCACCCCATCTAATGTGGGCCCACCCCATCACCATTTCACATTGCCTCTGTTTTTTGTAGCACTCCTCACCAAAGTTATTTCTTTCTCATTTGGTTTTTATTTATAGTATATATTGTCATATTCCACACAGTTCCATGACAGCAGGATCCCTGTCTCACTCACTAATGTATTTCTAGTGTTTAGAACATGCAATATTTACTGAATAAATGAATGGAAGGAACAGTAAAGTCTCTTTAGTCCAGCTCCCTCCACTCAAAGGTGAGAAAGGAAGTGACCTGCTGAACGACACACTGATTACTTTGTGCCAATCTGGGGACAGTAAGTGCTGCACTATAGAGCAGAATCAACTGCTAATGACTAAACTGAAAGGTAAACACCGAGATTCAGGGAAAAATATCCTCCACAATTTATACTGTGAGGATTTAGTGTGACTCACCAGACCAACAGCTCCAATGAAAACATAAGAAGCAATAGTTGTCTCAGTGAACTGAGAGTTCCCTAAGGATATGAATTCAGGAACTAGTAAATCCTTTCTTAGGATTTACTAGCATAAAATTCAACTAAAAAAACCCCCATCATTTTAGTGTCCCTCCTAATAAATGGTTTTCTTCTAACATGCTTGAGAGCAAAAACAATACCCTCCAACATACTTACTGTTAACCTGTTAAAATCCGTTGCTTTAAAAGCATGTCTCTCTAAAAATGCAATGTGCCTTCTGCTTCCAACCACAAGAGGGAAACAGTATCTGGATCTCCTCACTTGCCAGTGAGAAGTAGAAAACTGAACAGCCACTGAACAACCATTTCAGACACCGGACAACAGGTAGTACAGGACCATGCTTCCACAGTGAAAGGGAACAAACAAGGTGAGCCCAGCAATCCACTGGCTTTCTGCCTGGAGGCCACTTCCACACTGCAGGTGCAGGGAGAGGAACCCAGATACAGCCTGCAAAAATGCTGAACTGACTGGACGTGAGGAGGCCCAGGAGGCTATAATTTGTGGGGCAGGGTTTAAAAAAGAAGGGAGCTACACAGAAAGTTCTAGAACTGCCTAGGGATCCACTTGAGTTGAACACCAATCTGAGTGTGCATAGGGTGAAATCCACAAGGCTTGGGAGAGGAACAATTACCTGTAAACTGAGTAACTGCCGGAGTTCACAAAGCCTGGAAGCCCTCACCAAACAGAGTGGAAAGACTTCACTGAGTACCTGGGGCACTGGGTAGGAACACCAGAACACGTACCAGCTAGATTATAAAGGCTACCAGTCTAGAACCGCACTAACAAAGCTTAAAAATAAGCCTTGAAAGGATCAAACCAATATGCAAGAAACAACTGGCTGCCAAAACAAACCTAGCATTTTTAAAAGCACACAATAAAATCCAGTACCCCAACATGTAAAAGTAACAACATTTAGCAATCAAAACTTGCTAGCCATACAAAGAAGGAAAATAGGACCCCCGTCACCAAGATTAAGTCAGTTAACAGAAAGAGAACTAAAAATGAGAGATGAAGGAATTAGCAGAAAAGGACATTTCCACAACTGTTATAAATAACCTCAATGTGCTCAAGGATTTAACACAACATGAACATGAGGAAATGGAAGATTAGAAACAGAAATTTCATTGGATTTGTTTAACAGGTTGGATACCACAGGAGAAAAGATCAGAGAACTTGAAGGCATATCTACAGACTCTATCCAAAATGAAGCAGAGTGAAAACAGAAAATACAGTGAGTAAAGCACTGTGAGCTGTGGGATAACATCATGCAGTTGAGCATACGTATAATTTGAGTGGAGAAAAGGTGTGTATTTGTGTGTAAAAAAAATCTGTAGAAAATAATAGCTGAAAGTTTTCCTTAATTTGTTGAAAACCAGAAGCTTACATACCCAAGGAGCTGAATGAATACCAATTGGATAAACACAAAGAAAACCAAACGATGGCACATCATCAATCTGCTGAAAGCTAGTGATAAACAGAAAATCTTTGAAGCAGGGAGAGAAAATGACATACTAGATACAACAACATAAGAACTGTATATTTATCTTACAAAGTACACAAAACAGAAGAAGAGCATCTTTAAAGTACATGAAGGCAAAGAAGTCAACTTGGACATATACTATATATGTAGCATTAATATCCTTCAAAAACAAAGCAGAAGTAAAAACTTTTGCAGACAAAAGCTGAGAGAATTTGTAGGCAGTAGATATCTGCTATAAGAAATGTTCAAGTTTTTCAGGCAAAATGGTATCAGGCAGAAGCTTAGATAAATACAAAGGAATAAAGAGCACCAGAATTAGTAAAAAAAAGAAACTGCACAGACTGCATGTAAAGTTTAATTAATTAAAAGTGTAATAATTGACTGGTCTCATCA
The DNA here is from genome assembly GCF_054644295.1 of Miniopterus natalensis. Lineage (NCBI taxonomy): Eukaryota > Metazoa > Chordata > Mammalia > Chiroptera > Miniopteridae > Miniopterus > Miniopterus natalensis. The sequence continues at coordinate 76,012,611 of NC_142089.1, forward strand.
CACACACACACACACACACACACACACACACACACACACACTTCTCCCCTGCTTTCATACCAACCTAACAAAAATAAATAAAACCCACTTTGTATACACTATGCAAACACATTACAGTATCTTCAAGAAATTGAGAACTTTTTGAAAAAACATGAATTCTTAAGATTATTCTCTGACAGCAGAAACAAAAGAAAGATTACCAAGGGAAGATAAAAGTAGTTATGAAAGAATTACCTCTGAAAACCACTTTGGGACTAGGCAAGGTAAGGAACAGCTGACTATAAAGTCAGTGTCAGCGCTAAGGAAAGAAGAAAATCGACCAAATTCATTTGTACTCTGATGCCAGAACGTGACATAGATGACAAAACAAATCTACACACCATTTTTTAATTATTTGTGGCATCACAATCCTATTTTATTAACACCAAATACCGTGAAGCTACCTTTCTCAATTTTAATTCTAATACACTTCCATTCACAATCTCAGTGGCTAAGATTTGGTTGGAAGAGAAGCTAAGAAAGTTTTGAAAAGAATAGTGAGTGAAATATACCTTAGTAGTTCTCTTACATAGCTACATTAAGGGCATGGCTCCAGTACAGGGAAAATGACCAACTAGATTTAGGACTAAAAACAGAGCTTGTACAATGACAATATATGCACTACAATCAACACAAGTCAGTACGGACCATTCATTCAGTATGTGGTAATGAGCCCTGGCCCGTGTCCTCAGTGGTGAGAATGGCAGCCCCCACACAGGAGAGTCGTGGGTTCGATTTCCAGTCAAGGGTACGTACCTGGGTTGTAGGTTCGATCCCCTGCCCTGGTCAAGGCGCTTGCAGGAGGCAACCAATTGATGTGTTTCTCTCACATCAATGTTTCTCTCCCCACCACCTCCCTTCCACTCTCTCTAAAAATCAATGGAAAAAATATCCTCAGGTGAGGATTAATCAAAAAACAGGAAAAAAGAAAAAAGGAGGAGGTTGGTTTAATAAGTTGTCAAGGCAGTATGGATCTCAAACTCAAAAAAAGTTCAAAACTGGATTTTAACCATCTTGGATATTCATGGCCATTACTTTCTTTAGCTTAAAGTTAGGGAGCAAGCACTGTAGTTTCTACAGAATTATTATCCCTCCTTTATAGAGTTTGGTATTTCAAAAAACTATTATTCACACCCACTGAACCCAATTCCATTTAACTATGCAAAGTCCATCATTTTATTCAGATTATGTAACCTGCAAACTGAATTCATTAAAATTCTTTGAACACCAGTATCCCATTTTCCCACAACCTGTTAAATGAATCCTTTATAAATAATTATAAAAGTCTCTTTGCTCCAACTCCTTCAATTATACTTTCCTGTCCATAGGGATCTCTGAGTTTAAGGTTACATATGCTCATTCTGAGCTGTTTTCAAAAGATAATAATATAATGTTTTACTTAAACAGGATTGATGTATTAGAAACAATGTGAGCACATTGCAAATTTCACCTGTGTTTATGCTTGATTTTGTTTGGAGAAAGTTGGCGACAACCACCTTCAGGTGAATCTAGCTGGGCAGGAATACACAAAACCCACACCTCCAACAGCTACCTGACCCTCATCAAGTGCACAGCTTTCCATGTGATTCAGATCCCAATTCCAGCACAATTCACAATAACCCAGGAGCTGAGCCCTTTGGGCACCCACTTCTCCAGCAAACTGCAGGACTTCTTCAAGATAAAGTGCCACATATATATGCTGTAGTTATATTTATGTTTTTCTTAGCCATTTAACATGTCATACTGTGTTACCATTTTTATTAGGGTCCTATCTTAACTTTTAAATGTGTAAATAACAACATTTTTGAATGCTGGGCCCCTGCCCCATTTCCCTCATGAGCCCTGTGGTTTTTAGTGCATGATTTTGCATAGTGTGATGATTTTTAGGAATACATATGCTGCATTATAAGAGAACTGCCTGTAAGTTTTCTTTCCACTGCTCAGTATAAAAGTCATTCTTTTTGCCCGATTCAAGAAAGAATTTATTCACAGCCACATTTTAGACCTGGCCCTAAAAATAAAACCATCTAAATACCTAAACCAGCCAGCAACTGCCAATGGGGAATAACGAGGGAAATGTTACAATCAACCCCACATTCAGAGAGAGCTTTGTTTTTCATCAGCCAAATCCTTCCAGGAGGAACTTCCTAATGTGAGGCAGGGGCTCCACCCAAACCCCACTGAAAAATGCCTGGACACTGCTGTCCCCACCCCAAACTGTACAGGGAAGGAAACAGGAACAGAGTGGGCTTCCAAAGCAAAGGCTCCCAAGGCTTCTCAAAACTGAATGAAGATTCTCTATCAGGAAAGAGCCAAGCATTATGTGTTTGTGCTCCAAGGCACTGACGTGGGTTCTCCTTCCTTATTCCAGCAGCCATAGCAATTGTTGTCCACACTCAGTCTCCACTAGAAGGTCTTTTTCTTCTAGTCATTTCAGGATGGCTACCCCACACCTAGTGTGATCATCAACTCTTTGCCTAGGGGTGGGTGAATGCTGTGTTATTTCTCCCTATTCTATACAATAGTGCTTTTCAAGTTGAGATACAAAAATCAATTTTGGGGATAACAATCAATATTTATTTAAAAGAGAATAGGAGAAACTGGAGACCACTGCATACCAGTACCCTGGTGGACCAGACAAAATGCATCTTTCTGTGGGTTGTACTGGAGAAGTTTGAAAACACAGCTTTAGATCCTTGCAAGCCTATCTTGTCATAAAGCTTGAGTTTTGCTTCTGGGCATGACCCACAGAAGGGGCTTCCCTGGTGGTTCCAATCTGGACTCAGTATTCCCCTGCTGAACCCTCTAGGCACACTTCACACTGAGCTGTAAAGAGCTGACTCCCCTGAGGAGGAAGGCACCTCTGTGCCCAGCACAGCATCTGACACTTGATCACAGGCCTCTGGGGGGCTACACCTATAGCAGGGGTTCTCAACCTGACTGCACAATAGAATCATTGGGCAGCTTTGTAAAAAATGCTTCTTGGGCCACATTCTCAGCTACTGGGGATTCTGGTAGTATAGCACAAGCACCTTTCCCATGATTCTGATACACATTGAAGGTTGAAGACTACTGTTTTGAGTAAACAGGTCTTATATCTTTCACTGGTACAGCATACTTGTCTGAAACAGGATATACAGGGTAACTCAAAGGAAAAAAGCTTAAGTCAGAAAACTGAGACTAGATTAGCAGTGACATTTCTTCCACATCAGAGGGTCATTAAAGTCCAAATAATTAAAACAGATAAATAAGGAAATGGGGAAAAAAGTGATATTTACACAAAGAACACTGGAAACAATATAGGGAGATGCTAAGTCAGATAAAGAAGATTAGTAATATAGAGAAACTTGAAAATACTCAAAGATATTCAAGAAAGTTGCTTTTCTCAAATAACAAATTTAGCGAGTAAATCAAAGGAGATGGTGAAAACTCAGGAACTGGGAACCAGCATGCATGGGTACTGGTCGCCATCAAAAAGATTATACTGCTTTCCTCTTTATAAAAGGGCACTCAAGGAAACACGTTCACAATTTCAGTTGAATAGCCTCAAAATGTGGAAACAGTCTAATGGTTGGTTCCTGTATTATGTATATTTATAATATTTCACAGTTAGTATCATTCAGGAGAGTAAAAATTTCCACATTCTGATTAATTGGAACAAACTTCCCATTCATTGACACTTTTCCTTTTTTTCTTATTCTTCACTGAATGCAAGAGGGAAAAAAACCAGTGATCAATCATACTAGTTTCTCAGTGGAGGTAATCCGAGGTCAGAGACGCAAAGGCAAAAGGGGGGGGCAACCAACATCCATGGGCTCATCTGCATTTGCGGGGCATGATACTGCATCTCAAGGAATTTCCATTTTACTCCATGAAAACCCAAGGTCCAAACAGTTTAACTGCCTTGCTTAAAGTTACTAAGTGGTGAGGAGGCACATGCTCAGATCACACCCAGGTCTGCCAGATGCACAAATGCTCTCTCCATCACATGTAGTTGCCTGCTACAGTAGTAAAGACACAGACACGTGAAAAGCTAAAGAGAAAAAGGTAAACAATGTGAAAATGCGATTAGTGATAAGAAATGTCTTCAAAGTTAGGACCATTTCCAGGTAATATTGCTTATGACTTCAGAGAGTTGGATTTCAACGGGCTCTCAAGTACTTTTGCTTATTGTAGGTGCTCAATAAGTACTTGTTGAAGATAATTGGTAAAAAATATGGCATATTAAGGTACTATGCCATTAGCAAAAAATTGAGGTGGCTAGATATATATTCAGGGGACTTTAATGAAGGCTTATTATTTTAAAAAAACACACATAGTCTTAAACCAGCCTTTAACGGGTTATACTAAGTTAAAAATAAAATGTTAAAGAAATATGAACTTAATGCTGGGGCAATGAAGAAAGAAAATTAACAGTTCACCTACCCATCTATAACAACTGAAAAAAAAAAAATCAGCCTAGGAAAAGAGGAATATGAAAGATCCAGGGGGTAAACATGTGTACTAAGCCAGTTTGAAACAGAAAAAAATCAAAAAATCAAAGGCTGTTATAACTCCCAATACATATCTAATCACTTATTAAATTTTATGGGCTCCAAGGAGTTACTTTTGTCATCTATCCAAGAGGAAGGGCACAGCTAGTTTGTAGTCACAGCTAGTCTTTCTAGTCCTGCAGAGAGAAAGTTTGGAAAGAAATACCCTATGTGCATATGTAAATGGTTCCTCACTGTGCTTAAAACACATCCATCTCCAAGTTCTATATTTGTATCTATCCACCTTAAAGCTGTAACTTACATTACCTACTAACTTTGTGTACAAAAGGATTGATGGCCACTACTTTTCAGAGGGTATTCAGGGATGTATCATGTTAGAGAGATTATTAAAAAAACCCAACAAACCACAGATACAATTTAAAAACTGACATATAATCTGATTAATAAATTGGCTATGACATTTCACTTTTATACCTAGTACTGTACTGTTTGGAGCTACTAGAGGCGCACCGCACCCATGAAATCTGAAAGCAGTGCCCTGTCTTCAGAGGACATTTGTGGATTCGGTCCTTCAGAAAATTACAGTCCAGTGGCACCAGATCTGTCTGGACTCAGAGTTCATTTAGTTTGCCTACAAGCCACACTGACTTTCTTTAGGGCTAGTGCAGACACAAACACCAGAGACGCATGTGAGCCCCTATCCAGTAGGTCAGAGGGCCATTTGCAAGTCCCCCTCCATGTTCACCACCTGCCTGTCACATAAAGAGAGGAACTCTTATTAAAACAAGCCTCTGAACTGTATGTTACCACCTCATAATTCCTACAGCTAAGCTAGGCATGAGAAGGGGCATTCTAGTGCCTCAGAAACAGCTAAATTATAATTATATATTTATTTTGCAAAAGTCCTAAACAGAATATTAGCAAACAGAACTTGGAACATAGTATTTTTAAATTGTAAAATATAAACTGTACATTTTATTTTTTAAAATATATCTTTATTGATTTCAGACAGAGGGAGAGGGAGAAGGAGAGAGAAAAACATCAATGATGACAGAGTCATTGATTGGCTGCTGCCTCCTGCACGCCCCCGAATGGGGATCAAGCAAACAACCTGGGCATGTGCCCTGACCAGGAATCAAACCGCAATCTCCTGGATCCTAGGTCTACACCCAACTGCTGAGCCACGCCCGGCTAGGCTAAATTGTACATTTTAAAGTGCACAGTTCAGTGGTAAGAAAAGCACATTCCCAGTGTTGCACCACCACCACCACCACCACCGCCGCCCACTTCCAGAACCTGTTCATCCTCCCAAACTGAAACCGTCCGCATTAAACAACTCCTCTCCATTCTCCTGGCAACTGTAATTCTACTTTTTGGGTCTATGAACTTGACTATTCTAGATACCTCATATAAGTGGAATCATATTTGCCCTTTTGTGACTAGATTCTTCACTTAGCATAATGTCTTTAAGGTTCATCCATGTTGCAGCATGTATTAGAATGCTATTCTTTTCTAAGGCTGAGTAATATTCCATGGTAGATATACATGATCTTTTGTTTATCCATCATTCATCAATGGACACTGCAGTTGTTACAACTCAAATCATAAATAATGCTATGAATGTGAGTGTACAAATACCTGAATCCCTACTTTTAATTCTTTGTACCTAGAAGTATAATTGATAATTTATAGATTATATAAAAATATCCATATCTGTTGATATAGAAGTAAAACATATAGTATTCTGTTTAATTTTTTGAAGTTATATTTAACATCTTCCTAAATTAGCTAGCATGTGTTTAATTACTAGTTACAATCAAATTCTCAGAGAAGATCATGGGCTGGACTGTGATCACTCTCATTTTCTTGCTAAATTTCTTTGGTTTCTCTGGGATGGTGAAGCAGAGGAGACAAGGATGGAAAATCCTTCAAATGTTGGAAAGAGGTTAAAATAATCAAAGATAAATTGCACAAAGATGTAGCCAATTCTGAGGCTCTTAGTCTAGAGACAAAAACCCTAGTAAAAGACATTATTTGTTTCTTTTTATGGCCCGAAATAGCTTTCTCCTTGTCCATCTTGCAGTTTCAATGTATGCATACAGGTCACATACTTCTCTGAAGGTAGATTCAGGCCTAATTAAGCTTGTGCCACTGATTCTGAGCACTAGCCTTGCTTTGAAAGACAGAGAGTTTGGCAGTGGGAAAATAAAAATAACTCAGAGATATTTGTTCTTTGGAATAAACACACTCCAATTAACGAAGTCACTGTAAACTATGCAAACATCTATAATCAATTCAAGGCACAACTAAAGACAACCAAGTGTCCTTGCCTGCCCATGTTTTAAAGTTTTGTGGTATAAAGGTCCGTACTCTACAGGATTGTTTTATGTAGAAGAACCTGCTGTCAGTTTTAATCTTCATTGAGTTGCGCTGAGCCCTTCAGAGAGCATTAATCCCTAAAGAGATTTGGCCCGGCCGGGTGTGGCTCAGCGGTTGAGCATCGACCTAGGACCCCAGGAGATCAGGATTCAATTACTGGTCAGGGCACATGCCCGGGTTGTGGGCTAGGCAGCCGATCAATAACTACTCTCATCATTGATGTTTCTTTTTCTTTCTCTCTCTCTGTCTCTCTCTCCCTCCCCCTCCTTCCTTTCCTTTCTCTGAAATCAATAAAGAAATGTTTTTTAAAAAATAAATAAATAAATAAATAAATAAATAAACAAATAGATTTGGATTCCTAAATCTAGAAAAGCGACAAAGTCCTTAGTTGACCAAAGGAAATGTAAGCATCTGTCTTTATTCAGTTCTTCAACACATATGGCAGTAACGCAGTTACAAAGCTCTCAGCAGTCGACAATTTAGAATCAAGAACACGGAAGAAACTGAAATCGTTAAAAGTATATTATTTGAAGAGGCTAATTTTAACAGTGCATAGCCATTAATTTCAAATCCTAGATATTAAAGGAAGACACTATCTTGGTGAGATACATGGAGTATAACCAAACCTCTACTCCAAATAAAATTAATTCAAAATCTGTATTTATTGCTCACAGAGGGCAAGAGTTCAGACACCTCTTCTGGCAGTACATTATTACCAAGAGTAAGGATAGGTTCAAGGTGTCTGCTAATATTCACAGTAAGCTCTACTTCAACTTTCTATCTGCAATGTCAACAGCAACAGGTTAAGAATGAAAACCTGTCATCTATACTTTTAATATTTTCTAAGTGCTACCACTTCAACCAGTGTCTTGAGTACTCAAACACCAGAGGACAATATTACTAACTTCTTCATATAAGCTATCATTTCAAAGCAGTCCTCCTTTCTACCCCTCATCTCATCTTTAAAATAGAAGTAGTTTAAACTAGAATAACACTTAGATTAATTTTAACTATGCTCTCAAATGCTATTATAATGACTCCCTAGAAATGTAGTTCCATATCAGCATATGTATGTTATGGGCCCTGAAGGGCTGAGAGACCATTAAAGCAACAAAGGCAAAGCTTGCTGAAAGCACAACTAAACCTCATCAAGATGGAGATGGAGGTGAGTGAGAGCACAACAGGAAAGAAGTCAGTTCTGTAGTTAGCTGCTAAAAGCATAAGACACTTAGTTCTGGAGTTTCTAGAGGCCAGAGCAAGGCTGGAAACCCCATTTAAAAAGATTTCAAGATAAAAAACAAACCTATTACTTAAGAAGAAAACCTGGTATTTTTAAGAACCAAGAGAAGTCTCTTCCTGAAGGTCTTTGAAAAAATAAGAGACCAATACACACAGACACTCAGCCACCCCAAAACCAGAAGGAAGGAAAATGAGAAATGGAAGAACAATACACAATATGGCAGATTACAAACTCAAGAGAATCCCCAAGTACATAAAAGCAATGGTTTTTCCAGTAATTCCCCATATGCAAAAGTATCCTCCCCACCCTCATACAAAACGGAAATTAAAAACAAAGGTGATCAAAGCAGAGGCACTCTGGTGGCTGGGGGCACACCTGGGCTTCTCATCCTCTGAGATCAGTCTGTTGGAGACATGGTGCTGGACTTGCAGGTGACTGAACCTTGAGTTAGGGGGCTTGCCCAATAAACGGAGCAATATCAAACTTCCTTGGATTTATGAAGCATCATAAGAAAATGAAAATATGCCAGCCGGCATGGCTCAGTGGTTGAGCATCAACCTACGATCCAGGAGATCCTGATTAGGGCACATGCCCAGGGTGCGGGCTCCATCCCCAGCAGGGGTTGTGCAGGAGGCAGCCGATCAATGACTCTCATCACTGATGTTTCTATCTCTCTCTCCCTTCCTTTTCTCTAAAATAAAAAAATATATATATATTAAAAAAATATATATATATATGATTTCATGCTAAAAGGAAACAGGCTATGAGGAATTGAGACATCCCTCTGTCCTCACAGAGCTTAGCTGTTTGTAATGAACTACCCAGCTAAAGGTGAAAGGTCAGAATCACTAAAAGGGGGGAGAGGAAGGCCTGGGGAGCAGAAACTGCTGTCTAGATCTCCTTACCCACTCTTCTAGTCATTCTTTGGTTGGCCTTTCAATTAGTTTTCAGACCATGTGAACAAGGTCAAAATTTAACCCACAATGAACTTTTAGGGACTATTCTAAATATTTATGACAGTCCCTCAGTTTTTACTTTTAGTTTTTTTTCGGTCAAGATTTTCTTCATCTCATGACTATTTAATGAAAATTTATTCACAGGAACATAGATTTTATATAAAGATTATCTTAAAAGTTAAAAAAAAAAAAAATGGTATGTAGTATCATCTCCTACCAGAAGGGTAGAAGTATGTAGTTTGTACCATGAAGACAGTCACCATGAACACGATTATTTTCTCAACAGATATTTAAAATTAACTTCCACATATTGGAAGTTTGAAGCAATCAAGTTAATCATTCTAATATTAAAAGAAACACACATGACTATCTTACTTCTAAAACATAAAATCCCCAACATGAGTCCATTCAAACTGTATACTCTCAAGGGAGCAACATAGTAACATTTTTTTCTGGAGGGCAATTTGACAACTTGTATCAAAACATTAAACAAAATCAAAAACCTTTGATGAATCCAAATTTAGGAATTTATCTTAGAGAAATAATCAGAGATATCCATTTGGATTTGATCAAAAGGAAGTTCCTTGCAGTGTGTTTCATAGTTAAGACTGTGCTGTAATTAAGACTGTGTGTAATTATGCTTAATGACACAGAAAGGTATAGATGATCTATGGGAAGTCAAGCCTGGTACATGGAACAGTGAGACATGGGTTCTTACACACAAACTTACATACAGAGCACAGTGAGTAAAAAGCTGGCAAAGTCACACCCTCTCTCTCCTCTCTCTCTCTCTCTCTCTCTCTCTCTCTCTCTCTCACTCACTCTCAACTACTGATTCATTTCCTAGTCTCTCAGTTACAAGGCCCATATACTCTCTTCACCCTTTTCTCACACACTATGGATACTGTGGTACAGCTGCCAGGCTTTTATTGCTGTAGTAAAATACTTCTATGCTTGAGCATGAGCTAATTTCTAGAGAAGTTTTGTAGGCCATGAGGCTGGTAGTGCAAAGGCCAAATCAGACGAAGCTCTGGCTCACCATGATGATGCCATCTGTGGACCTGGCTCTAAGAAACCACCTGAAAACCTGCTCTAGTTACACATCAATTCTGTAAACCCTGTGTTTTATTGCAAATAAAAGTTAAATAGGGAAAAATAGACTAATTGTTCAGAATTAAGAATACACCTGTCCACAGCTAAAAAACTGGTTAAAGAGCTAGACAACCTAACATGACAACTTTTCTTAAACTCCTCAAAGAGCTGAGGTTGCAAGGCAACAAAACCACCTGAAATTCAAGGAAAGACTGGGGCATGCAGGCTGTCTCATCTGTGGCAAAGTACAAGCGGAAGGCAGGGCCTCTAAAAATGAGTAAGAAGGATCAGCTAAAATTCTACAGAACTGCTAACAGTTGAGTGTAGGCTAAGCACAACATATAAAAAAAGTTTAATCATAAGAAAGACGGGGATGGGGGGCAAGGCATGAGATCAGTCACAAACTTACTCAGCAATTCAGGCATGGAAGAGGACAGGTCTGCCACTTCCTTGGGAAAAGTATGAAGACCCACTTGGCCTAATCTGACCTTTCTCTCAGGCCTCTGGGGGAAGGGCAGCAAACCCCACTGAACCATTAGGACGGAGGGAAGAAAAGTGTGCAGGAGGGGAAAAAACCCTTTTATCCCTTGGGCAGGAGAAAGAACACTGATAAAGCTCCATCTACAAGGTTGAGGCAAACAGGGATGGGACTAGAACAGATAACTGACCTGATCCCACTCTCCCACTTTCCTACCCTAGCCAATCAAGAATTGAGAGGGAAAAAATCAATAGCAGTCTACTTCCGGTGGGGAGGGGGGTACAAGACCATGGAAAGACTATAATGCAGGCATACAGAGATAGCTGAAAGCTGATGGTAAAGCACAGATGTTGAGAAAAAACCTTCCAGCAACCACAGTAATGCAAAACCCAAATTCAGCTCAACTCCTGACCAAAATGACTCAATCCCCCACACTAGCTGCCTAGGAAGAACCATACCCATTTCTAGGCATAAATATTATTTACCTCAGTCCGCCTTGTTTTACACAAGATATCCAGCATTCAAACAAAAATTATGAAATGTACAAAGATCAAGGAAAAAATAAAATTCATTATCAAAAAGAAAGCAATAAAAAATACCAGACTCAGATAATGGCACTGACATGCAGAAATATTAAAATAAGTAGATACATAGAAAAGGATCTACTAGGAAAGGTAGATAACTTGCATAAACAGATGGGGAATTTCAGCAAAGACACAGAAACTTCCAGGAACAGTCAAATGTGAAAGCCAGAAATAACAAACCCTGGGGAGGGAAAGAATATGATTTCCAGAACTGCCATATTACTTTACAAGTCCTGTTTCCCAATGAATGGGTTAAGAGTGATATCAAGGGAGAAAAAAATCAAAAGATACCTTGAAACAAATGGGAATGAGAACAGAGCAGTCATAAGAGGGATATGCATAGCATTTACAGGCCTATCTCAAGAAACAAGGAGTCTCAATCAATCTAACTTTACACTTAAAGGAACTGGAAAAAGAACAATAAAACCTAAAGTGAGCAGAAGGAATGTAATAATAAAGATCAGAGCATAAATAAATGAAATAGAGTCTAAAAAAACAATACAAAAGATCAATGAAACCAAGAGCTGGTTCTTTGGAAAGATAAAACAAGATTGACAAACCTTTAACCAGACTCATCAAGAAAAAGGAGAGAGGACCCAAACAAATAAAATCAGAAATGAAAGAGAAGTAACAACTGACACCAAAGAAATGCAAAAGATTGTAAGAAAATATTATGAACTATATGCCAACAAATTGGAAAAGCTGGATGAAATGGATAAATTCTTAGATACATACAATCTTCCAAAACTGAATGAGGAAGAATCGGAGAATCTGAATAGACAGATTACAACCAGTGAAATTGAAGCAGTTAAAAAAAAGAGAAAAAAATCCCAAGAAACAAAGGTCCTGGAATGGATGGCTTCACAGGTGAATTTTATCAAACATTCAAAGAGGAACTAACACCTATCCTCCTCAAACTATTCCAAAAACTACAAGAGGAGGGAATTTTACGAGGTCATATTATTCTAATTCCAAACCAGATAAAGGTAGTACTACAAAGAAAGAAAATTATAGGCCAATATCCCTGATAATGTTAAAATCCTTAACAAAATATTAGCAAACTAGACCCAGCAATACACCATGATCAAGTGGAATTTATTCTGGGGATGCACAGTTGGTACAATATCCACAAATCAATAAACGTGATACACCACATAAACAAAATGAAAGATGAAAACCACATGATCATATCAACAGAGGCAGAAAAAGCATCTGATAAAACTCACCACCAATTTATAATAAAAATTCTCAGCAAAGTGGAAAGAGAGGGAACATACTTCAACACAATAAAAGCCATAAATGACAAACTCAGAGCCAACATCATACTCAACGGGCAAAAACTACAAGGGTTTTCTTTAAGATCAGGAAATGAGACAGGTATGTCAGCTTTCACTACTCTTATTCAACATAGTACTGAAGTCCCAGCCACAGCAATCAAACAAGAAGAAATAAAAGACATCCAAATTGGAAAGGAAGAAGTAAAACTCATTATTTAGAGATGACATGATATGTATATAGAGAACCCTAAAGATTCCCCCCAAAAACTACTAGAATAAATGATTTCTGTAAAGTAGCAGGATACAAAATAAATATCCAGAAGTCAGTTGCATTTCTATACACTAATAATGAACTATCAGAAAGGGAAACTAAGAAAACAATCACATTTACAACTGCTTAAAAGACAAACCAACCTAGGAATAAATTTAAGCAAGGATGTAAAAGGCCTGTACTCGGTAAACTATAAGACGCTGAAGAAAGAAGCTGAAGATTCAAATAAGTGGAACATATACCATGTCATAAACAGGAAAATTAACATAATTAAAATGTCCATATTACCCAAAGCAATCTATAGATTCAATGCAATTCCTATCAAGTTACCAATGGCCTATTTCACAGAACTAGAACAAATATTACAAAAATGTATGTGGAACCACAAAAGACCCCAAATAGCAACAGTGATTTTGAGCATGAAGAACAAAGTTAGAGGAATCATGCTACCTGACATGAAGCTATACTACAAAGTCATAGTAACCAGAACAGCATGGTACTGGCATAAAAACAGACATATAGATCAATGGAACAGAATGGAGAGCCCAGAAATAAACCCATGTCTTTATGGTTAATTAATCTTTGACAAAGGAGGCAAAAACATACAATGGAGTAAAGATAGTCTATTCAATAAATGGTGTTGGTAATATTGATTGGACAGATATGTGCAAAAAAAAAAAAAAAACTAGACCACCTTCTTACACCATACACAAAATAAACACAAAATGAATTAAAGGCTTAAATGCTAGACTTGAAACCCAATGATACATCTGATAAGAGGTTAATATCCAAAATTTATAAAAAAACCCAACAACCCCAAACCCCCAAACCCTGAACAATCCAATTAAAAAATGGGCAAAGGATCTTAATAGATACTTCTCCAAAGGGGACATAAAGATGGACAACAGAAATATGAAAAGATGCTCAAATTTCAGAGAAATCAAAGTTAAAACCACAATGAGATATCACGTCACACCTGTCAGAATAACTATCATCAATAAATCAACGAACAAGTGTTGGCGAGGATGTGGAGAAAAGGGGAACCCTTGTATAGTGTTGGTGGGAATGCAGACTGGTGTAGCCACTGTGGAAAGTAGTATGGAGTTACCTCAAAAATTAAAAATGTAATTGACTTATGACCCAGCAATTCCATTTCTGGGACTATATCCAAAGAAATCCAAAACACTAATTTGAAAAACATATGCAACCCTATGTGCACTGCAACGTTATTTACAGTAGCCAGTATTTAGAAGCAGCCCATGTGTCCATCAGTAGATGAGTGGATAAAAAAGCTGTGGTACATTTACACAAGGGAATACTTCTCGGCTGTCAAAAAGAAAATCTTACCTTTCACGACAGCAATGGTTGGCCCTGGAGAGCATTATGCTAAGTGAAATAAGCCAGTAAGAGAAAGACAAGTACCATATGATTTCACTCATATATGGAATCCAATGAACAAAATGGACTAACAAGCAAAATAGTGACAGATTCACAGATAGAGAACAGGCTGACAGCTCTTGGGGGAAGCTGGGTGGGGGAGATTGAGGGAGTGAGAAAAAAAAGAGAAAAAAACTCATGGGCACAGAAAACAGTGTGGTGACTGTGGGGAGTTGGTGAGGGGGGTGGGGGGAAGTGGAGGGGGGTATAGGATGGATAAATGGTGATGGACATGAGACGGTGAACAACAATACAGTGCACAGAAGATATGTTGTAGAATTGTGCACCTGAAACCTGTATAATTTTGTTAACCAGTGTTGCCCCAATAAATTCAATAAAGAGGGAAAATAAAAGACCTTAAGTTATTAGCCTAAGCATCCACCTTAAGAAACTAGAAATGAAAAAGTAAATTAAATTCCAAGCATGTAGAAAAAACAAAACAATGAGAGCAAAAATTAATGTAATAGAGAGTAAAGAAACAATAGCACAAATAATAAAACCCAAAGTTGATTCTTTGAAAGAATAAGGAAAACTGACAAACCTTTTTAGACTACCAAGAAAAAAAAAGAGAGAAGACTCAAATTACTATGATCAGGACTGAAAGAGGGATAGTACCAATGATCTTCTAGAAATAAAAAGGATTGTAAGGGAATATTATGAATAACTATGTCAACAAATTAGAAAACCTAGATGAAATGGGACAAATTTCTAGAAATTACAGAAACTGACTCAGGAAGAAATAGAAAACCTGAATAGACTTATTTATAAAGAGATTAAATAATCAAAAAACTTCCAACAAAGAAAGTTGGACCAGATGGCTTCACTGGTGAATTCTACCAAACATTTCAAGAAGATTAAAACTCTTCCAAAAATCAGAAGAGGAGTAAACACATCCATTCTTTCTATGAAGCCAGTATTACCCTGATACCAAAACCAGATAAGGGTACCACAAGAAAACCACAGGCCAATATTCATTATGAACATAGGTCCAAGATCATCAACAAAATATTAGCAAACTGAACCCAGCAGCACATATGATAAATTTATATACCATGATCAAGCGGATTTACCTCAGGAAGGCAAGGTTGGTTCAACATATAAAAACAAATTAATGGAATAAACCTCATGAAAAGAATAGAGAAAAACCACATGATCATCTGAAAAACTAATAACCTTTCATGATAAATACACTAAAAAAACTAGGCATAGAACTTCTACCTGATAAAGTGTATCTATGAAATATCCACAGCTAACATAATCCTTAGTGAAAGACTGAATACTTAATGCAAGACTGAAAATGTTCTCCTTAAGATCAGGAACAAGACAAAGATGTACACTCTATATACTGCTAATCAACACTGTACTGGAAATTATAGATGATATAACTAAATATAAAAAATCCTAAGGAATTCACATATGTAAACACAACTATTAGAACTAATAAATGAGGTCAGCAAGGTTGCAGGATACAAGATCAATATACATAAATCAATTGTGTTTCTATAGAGCAGCAATAAGAAACTAAAATTAAGAAATCAATCTACATTTACAACTGCACTGAAAAGATTAAACATGTAGAATAAATTTAACCAAAGAAATGTAAGACTTATACACTGAAAATAATAAAACCTCATTGAAGAAATTACAGACTTAAATAAATAGCAAGATTTTTGCATTGGAAAACTTACTATTGGTAAAGTAACAGTTCTCCCCAAATTGATCAATGTAGTGCCTATCAGAATCCCAGCTGACTTTCTACAGAAATGGACAAGCTGATTCTAAAATTCACTTTGAATTACCAAGAGCCCTGCATAGCAAAAACAATCTTGAAAAAGAAAATCAAAGTTGGACTCTCACTTCCCAATTTCAAAACTTACTACAAAGCTACAGTAATCAAGGCAATATGATACTGGCAAGTGGATAGACATCTAGATCAACGAATAGAATTTAGAGTCCAGAAATAAACCCGTATGTCTGTGTCAACTGATTTTTGACAAGGGTACAAAGATTATTCAACGTAGAAAAGAATACTAATTTTCAGTAAATGGTGTCAGGATAACAGAATATTCATATGCAAAACAGTCATGTTGGATCCCAACTGTACACCATACATAAAAATTAACTCCAAATGGATCAAATACCTAAATATAAGTTTAAAAAAATATATATTTAAAACTCTTAGAATAGGACAGGTATACATCTTCATGACTTTGGATTAGGCCAGGGGTTTCTTAGCTATGACACTAAAACTACAAGAAACCAAACAAAGAATAAATATATTAGACACCATTAAAATAAAAAAGTGTGTGTGTTAATCCTCATCTGAGGGTACTTTTTCTACTGATTTTGAGAGAGCGGAAGGAAGGGAGGGAAGGAGGGAGGAGGGGGGGAAGAGAGAAACACTGATGTGAGAAACACATCAATTGGCTGTCTCTGGGGCTGGGGAATTGAACCTGCAAACCCAGGTTTGTGCCCTTGACGAGTATTTGAATCCACAACCCTATGGTGCTCAGGCTGACACTAACCACTGAACCACACGGGCCAAGTAAAACAAAAAACTTTTTTGCTTCAAAGGACACTATTAAGAAAGCAAAAAGACAACTGACAGAATATGAGAAAATGTCTGCAAAACACATGCGTTATAATGGTGTAACACCCAGAATATTATATAATGAGTTCATACAATTCAACAATAAAAAGACAAATAATCTAAGTTAAAAATGGGTCAAAGATCCGAACAGACATAATCTCCAAAGATATGCAAATTGACAAAGTAGTACACGAAAAGATGCTCGACAGCATTAGTCATTAGGGAAACACATATCAAAAGGGCAGTGAAACAACACTTCACACCTACTAAGATGGCTATAATAAAAAGCACAGCTATAACAACAATGACAGACAAGGGCTGGTGACAATGTAAAGAACTGGAATTCTCCTATATTGCTAGTGGGCATGTAATATAGTATAGATGCTTTGGAAAAGTTTTGCAGTTCCTCAAATATTAAACACACTGTTACTCTACGGCCCTAGGTATATTCCCAAGAGAAATGAAACATATGCCCACGCAAAAGCACATACAAAGATGTTCACAGCAGCATCAGTCCTAACAGCTGAAATGTGAAAGTAACCCAAAAGTCCATCAACTGATGGGTAAATAAAATGTGGTATATCCACACAAGGAAAAATTCTTCTTTCAGAAAAAGAGATAAAGTACTCATTCATGCTACAACACAGATGAACTTTGAAAACATTATTGTAAAAGAACAAAGACACAAAAACTACACATTTGATTTCATTTTTAGGAAATGTCCAGAACAGGCAAACCCATAGAGGTAGAAAGTAGATCAGTAGTTGCCAGTGGATGGAAGGAAGGTAGAAAAGGGAGTGACTACTAATGGTAATGGGGTTTCTTCTTGGAGTGATGAAAATGTTCTGGAATTAAATAGTAGTGATGGTTGCATAACTTTGTGAATATAAACATTTGAATTGTACACTTTCAAAGTGAACTTTATGATATGTGACTTATAGCTAATTTTTTAATGCAAGAAAATAAGCACCTATCAGATACCATAACCTCAATAGATAGTTGTTAAAATATATATAATTAACACAAATATTTACATTCAGCTTATATAAGGCATCAAAAGACTTAAAATATGTAAGTATGAAATATTTAAATAGACATTATTACAAGGAGGAAACATTCAAGGTCAATGTCAACAATGAACTAGAATTTGTATCTACAACACAATTTTAGAAAGTAAATCCAGCCATCTGTAAAAAGGCTAAAACAGCACCACTAAATTGGGTTTATTTCAGGAATGCAAGGTTCACTGGGTATTTTGGGGGTTGGATGTTGGGGACTGGACCCAAGATAATTTACCTGCTTAATGGAATAAACAAGAAAAAAATCTCAATAGATGCAGATAAGTCAATGTTCATTCATGATAGAATTTTTTTTCTACAAATCAGAGTAGAACTACCTAACTAGTGATGGTCCCAATTCTTAACTCTTCTTTGTATTCGTACCCTTTGCCTTGGAAACTTTTACATTTTTCTCCCATTGTGGACTGGACGACTGCCACAGCCCTTGAATCTGGAAACAGAGGTTTGAAATGGACTTTGAACAGGAGCTTGCTCTCTTGTATCTTTGCCACTGTTATGAGGATCTGATCAGATTAGCTTGCTGGAGGAGGGAAAAACAATGAGTCACCCCAGCTGTTTCAGCTAAGGCCATTCAAGACCAGATGAAAATTTTAAATATTTACCCTCATCTGAAACAGTATGGCTCAGGCTCTTGAGTTAGGCTGTCTCAAATTCTATCCTAGCTCTGCCACTAGCTATGTGTCCTTGGGCAAGTTGCTTAACTTTTCTCAACAAGTAGGGATCGTAGCAGTGGCTACCTCACAGAGCTATTATGTGAATAAATTGATTGCTATGTGTAATGCACTTAAAACAGTCCCTGACAGTCATTAAATACTCAATGGAGACATGCTATAATTATATGCACAATATTTCAGTTTGCTCCTTTTAAATTGATTTTCTCATCTTCTGGACTATTTTTTCAGTAAGACATATGTTTGTCTTTTATAACCCTAGGTCTTAAAAAATTATTGTTAAGTATCACTGTATTTTTTTATCCTTGGATTATACCTTCTGAAGTGAGTAAAATAGGTCCCTATATTTTTTTAAAATGTACGGTCTAAGAGAATAGGTCTAGTGGAAATTTCTAGTTCATACTTCACTGCCTTGTCAATCTCAGATAGCCAGCCAAAGCCAGATCTGGAAGGAAGCCTAGTCGAGGTTAGAGCTGCCCACCCAACAACCCCAGATGTGTTAAGTAATATATGCTATATGCCCTGAAGTTTTGAGACTTTTTGTTACACAGCATTATTATGGTGATAGATAACTGATATGCCCAATACACAGCATTTAAAAACTCTACAGCAAACGTTATTCTTAATGATGAAATCTTAAAATTTCTTCCAGAGAGCAATAAACAATATAAGATTTAAATGATATGATTTAAAATAACATCAAAGTATTTTATAAAATCCAAGGAATTAATCTAATGAAAAACATACAAAGTCTCTACTCAGAAAACTGTAAAACATGTTCATTAATTGTAAAGATGCCAATTCCCCTAAATGATCAGATGGAATGCAATCTCAATCAAAATTCCTGTAGGTTTCTCCCTGGGGAGTGGAAATTGAAAAGCTGACTCTACACTGTATATGGACATGAAAAGGGCCAAGAGGAACCAACCAAGGCACTCCTGAAGAAAAACAAGGAGAACTTTCCCTAGGAGATAGCAAGACTTAAAGATACCATAATAAGAAAATGTGGATGATGGAACAGAACAGAATGCAGAATAGAATGACCTGTATATAGAGTCCCTGGCTTTGTGCCAAAGATGGTGGTGGTACAGCAGTGGTGAAAGTGGTATAAATCCTAATTGTGAAAGCTTCTAGAAGGCAACATAAGAGAATGGGTCGGGGATTAAGAAAAGATTTGTTAAATAGCAGGGAAAAAAGAAAGAAAAAAAAAATGAATAAACTGGAGTACATTAAATTAGGATTTTCTGTTCATCAAAAGACTATATGAGAATTAAAGAAAAAAAAAAAAAATCAAGCACATACTGGGAAAAGACCTTTGCAACACTCCTGAGAAAGGGTCTGTATCAGAGACCGTGTACAGAGCATGCTGGGCTTATATAAACCAATGAAATATCAACACGCATCCTGTTCATATAGATGAGAGACTGCAGTGAAAATATGGAAGGGAGTCTAGGGTATTTTCAAGATTGTAAGAGGTAAGTTCCCTAGTTCTATGATATCAAATTATACTTCCAAAGGTGAAGGGGTGGGAAAGAAATTGGGTGACAGCCCAAAGGGCTAGACCAGGGATTGGAGAGTCAAATCTGGGCTGCCGCCTGTCTCTGTGAACAGTTTTATTGGCATGCAGCTATGCTCATTTGTTTACATGCTATCAATGGTAACTTTCTTGCTACAACAGTAGAGTTGAGTAGCTGTAACAGAGACTGGCCCAAAAGCCTGAAATATTTACTATCTGGCTCTTTATAGAAAAAAATGTTCTGATCCCTAGGCTAGACTGTCCTCTTATGTCCAGTGTAATCATCCTAGTAAGGAATTGGAGAGAGAGTGTTCCCTAGAAGACTTAAAGGAGATAACTGTTTAGCTAATAGGAATATTTTAAAGCCAAGGATTGTTTTTTAAAGTCTAAATTTGCCAGCTGTGCAAACAGACTTTGTTTTCTGTTTAAAGCAAACAGTATGGCAATGTCCCAGAATCACCAAAGCTATCAACTTAGACATAGAATCATGGCTTATATTTTAAAACTCTTAACTTCAAAAGTGACTGTGGGACTGATTTAAAGAAACTTTATTTGCTCCAAAATAGATGCCTTAAAGCAAGCAAATAAAATCAGGTGCTATTAACATTACTGAGAGATGAACCATCTCCAATTCAACAGGTAGTTCAGTAAAATATATTTTGACAAGATGCTGTCTGTATTTGTACTTGCGCCTATTTGAGGGGCAGGTATGAAGTTCTTGTTACAAACCATTCCCAGACTCCTTCACAGTCCCACAGCAATGAAGTTAGCCCCCCTCATTCCTTTCTTTTGTTAAAGGACTGAGGCTCCCCTCTGAGCTGTGCCCTTCTTCTTAATTGTATTTGAAACTTCAAAATAATTACCATGATCAAAAACATGGCCCTGGCTGGGTGGCTCCATTGGTTAGTTAATAGAGTCCTCTTGATATGCCAAGGTTAGGGTTTGCTCCCCATTCAAGGTACATACAAGAAGCAACCAATGAATGCATAAATAAATGGAACAACAAACCAGTGGTGCTCGCACTTGCGTTCTCTCTCTCTCTCTCAAAAAATAATAAAAAACATCTTGATCAAAAACAAATGAAAGCAATGGTAATTTCAGGAGAAAAAAATTTATCTTGAAAAACCATATGATTTTGACTTTGATCATATGATATCAGTGTGAATATAGGATCTGCCTGTTTTCCACAAACTTAAATAAGGGGGAAAAAAGTTCCTACAAAAAACAAAAACCTGGCTCACAAGACAGCATTATACAGGTAATTTCAAAATCAAATGTGTCTGGGGGCTTCTTCCTATCCCACCCCACCCCAAGATTATAATGTTCCCTGGGAGTAGAATAACTTCTATGTTCTCAGAACAAAGAAGACTAACCTCATATTCTTCGAGAGTCCTATAAATCTTCTAAACAGCTATTTCTTGTATCTCAAGTTTTTTCCACATTACATCTATCTTCGGAGCCCTTACCACCTAGATGTCCATCCCAACAATCTTATAATATATTGTACCTTTCCAAAACACACTTTGAAAGAGGTAGGCTTCTTTTTGTATACACACATGACATCAAATTAGTAATTGCTTATCTCTTCATATTAACAGGTATGTCATCTCTGGAGATGCAAATGCACTGCTTGAAAACTGAAACTAAGAGCCTTAAAAGAGGTTCTCCCAAGCTTATTAGAAACTGGTCCTTAATAAGGACTTTAAAGAAATATGGCACACATCAACACAATTCACTGAGGTGGCTCTAACACCCATTCTGACTGGGTCCTTTGATGGTAAAATTCTAAAATCAACAATTTTGAGTTACACATTTGTATCTATGTCATTATTAGATTTGGAAAGCAAATTTAGCCCTGGCTGGGTGACTTGATTGGAGCCGGTTCGATTCCCCATCGGGGAATGTACAGAAGGCAACGGATGTTTCAAAAAAAGAAAAGCAAATTTCAGCTTTTAATGTTTTCTTTTTAATTGATTTTTAAGAGAGAGGAGAGAAAGGGAGAGAGAGAGAGAGAAACATCAATGAGAGAATCATCAATCAGCTGCCTCCTGCACACCTTCTACTATGGATCGAGCCTGCAACTCAGGCATGTGCCCTGACCAGGAATCGAGCCCGTGATCTCTTGGTTCATGGATCGACACTCAACCACTGAGCCATACCAGCCAGGTAAATTTCAGTTTTTATATGTTATTTTTATATTAAAAGCACACGACCTAAACAGTATTTTTAAAACCACACCAACTTTAAGCTAAGAAGATAGGTGGCTCTCTCCCAGTTTCATAGCCTCCCCATACACATTTTTTCTCCCCAAATTTAAGCCATGCCACATTTTTGGAAAAGATGGTATCACTTCTATTTTATAGTTTACAAAAACCTACCAAGTCCTGTAGGAAAAGGGAACATTTATAGTTAAACCGACTTTTCATTCATAAAATAAAGCAGTACAGTTCACTTTTAATTCTCTGTGGTAACAGGAGTTGGGCAGAATGCTAAGAGCTTGAAAACAGGAAAAGACAAGCCTTGCTCTTACCCCATTTCCCTTCTCATTACTCATTCACTGGTTTTATGAATGCCAATGCAAGAAGGATTTTGGCAGTGTTAAAATACACCATCTCTTGTGGTGCTAATGTGTTTTTCAAACTTATTTTGAATGTTTCAATCTGGCCATCCAAGTCTGATATATTTCTATTTCTTGTGTTTCTTATATGCCACAATCATCCCATGAGGATGATGACCCTGGGAAATCCCAGTTTTGGGTTTCCCAATCCCACTTACCCTGAGATAAATTGCTAATCTGAGCTTCTCGCCTCTCCACAGAGTAAGGCCCTGATAAATTCTATAGGAACCAGCAGTGTGCAGGCTATGAAAATGCTTCCTCTTTAAGAACTCAAGGCTCTGTCTCTGCCCTCTGTCCATCACCCTGCCCTCTTGCCCCTTCTGTTGCATACTTGGAATTGGCTTCTCACTAAATTTAGAGAACCTTCTCTCTGTCTTCATCTAAGAAAGGGCAGGCAGGTGGTGGAGTCACCTCTACTTGGTCTGGAGGCCTGGAGGAGCAGGCAGTCTTTCTCTTTCAACACTGCTTTCTCTCCCAAGGATGTAGCTGAGAACAGCCTTATAATCAGAAAAAGAGCTCCATGCAGCTCCTCCCCACTTGCGCTGAAATACATTTAAAGCAACTGCTTCAAATGCTGTCTTGCTTTGATTAGCAACCATCCCTGCTTTCTAATAAGAAAAGTAGCCTTTCTCTACAGACAGGCTGTCATACTTCTGGGTTCCCAGGTACAGATGAGAGAGGCCAAGTCAGTATTCCTATTCTTTACTACTGGGAATAGGGACTGCTCTGAAATACAGGACTTTATTTTATTCTTGTTAACCTTCGGGTAGGGAGAGGCCTCCGCAAGGGAAACTTTCTGTAAATCCTGAGCCACCATGTAGGCATCCCTTTACCTTCTTGCTCAGAGCACTTCAGCTGTGGTGCCAGGGGACCTCCATTTAATACCTAGTTCTGTCATTTACTAGCTCTGTGACCTAAAGCAATTTGGTATACGTTATCAGTAAACAAGGGCCATTAATATTTATAACATTTGCTTCACAGAGTAACTAGGAATTAACAAAATACTCAAAAGTGACTCAAACCATGCAAATGTCATACACTATTACTAGCATTATTAATACGCTCCTCGACACAACAAGGCAAAGGACAGAAATTTGATGCCTTTGACCAGAGACCTCTTTGAGAATGATTCTTTTACCTGTCACAAGTCCACTTTAGCATAACTGGGCCCCCAAACCACTCTATATTAAGTCCATTTCTTTTTTTTAAGTAATTTTTTAAAAAGATTTTTTTATTGATTTTTAGAGAGGAAGAGAGGGGGAAGAGAAACATTGATGTGAAAGCAAAACATGGATCAGCTGCCTCCTGCACACCCAGTACTGGGGATTAGGACTGCAACCCACGCATGTGCCCCGACTGGGATTGAGCCAGAAATCTTACAGTGCACGGGACGACACCTAACCAAGTGAGCCACACTGGCCAAGGCTTAAGTCCTTTTCTGATATTCATGGGTATTTCTTGTCCATGTACCTTTCTCAGTTGAAGCAAAGAAACTGCAGAGCTTCAGAAGAAACCTTAAAACCACGTACTTATGCACATGCAAATATTGGCTGAAAGATATACACGCTCCTTTTAAAAAACAACCAACAATATTCGGGGGGGAGGGGGATACACAGGAAGAGACTAACCAAAAAACTTATATGCATAACCCATGGACACAGGCAATAGTGTGGTGAAGGCCTGGGGAGGGGGTGGGAGTGGCGTAGAGGGGGTTAAATGGGGGGGAAATAGAGACATCTGTAATACTTTCAACAATAAAGATAAATTAAAAAAACCAAAACACAACAAAAACCACCAACAATAAAACAAAACCTGACATCTTGTTAGGCTTCAGTTGAGTCTGTCATGGTGATGACTGCTGAATTCTCAACACAAGCTCAGATGCGGTTTTTGCTACCTTGTGAAGCTGCTCTGGTTGGGATTTAGAATCTGCTTCTTTCCACCAGAGTGATTTTATTTTCTGACATAATGAAATGGAACCTAGATGCAGCTGTTAGGTTTTTCAAAATGTGTAATCACAAAAAAGGTTGGATAAGTCTCACCTCTGTGAGCCCTTCCTCCAGATTCAGGCCAACTTGGTAACTGTTCTTGGAACCTCCCGCAATGCATGATGCTGATGGTGGAAAGTCCACGTGCCCCATGGTGTACTTTCTGAGCTGCTTCTGCTAGGCAAGTGTTCTTATAGTGGCTGACCTTTACATCTGACCATGAGCTTCTCAGAGCGACAGATACTAGCTTAAATCAGGTTCCTAGGTTTTAAGCACAGAAATGCCTCAGGGAGCTGGTTTCCTATGTGTAAAGCCAGATAAATGAATGGCACACCACCTCACCATGTCAGAGCTGAAGGAAAAGGACTCATTCTTCTGCCATATCTCCACCCAATATCACAAATGACCCTTTCAGGTCTTTTGATGATATGGAATGTGTCTTTTTATATTATTTTTATAATGAACGTTGCACTTTAGCATATGCTACTTCACTAACCAGAAAACTTTAAAATACATCATTTAAAAACACTTCTAACAAATAGGATGCTACTCTCAAAACACCCCAGCAAAAACAGATGACTCTCTAGGTCACATACAGGTGATGATGGCCTGATGTTGTCTGAATAAAAGACAAGTGGTCCTGCTTGCTCCCAGAAAGAAGGGGTCAGAGGAAATTCTCCCAAAACAAAGCCAATTTTTTTTTCTAATGGTCAGGAAAAAAAAATCTCCAACTTGGAAACAGGCTAAAGAATGCCTACGTTTCATTTCAATGTCATGCTGGAGCACTCCGAGATATGTCTACACAGAATTAGGTTATTCTTTAAGGCTATGCACCTTTGTTTGACTTACTATTTAGCATGGACTAGAATAATTTATAACCCTGGAAGGGCAGATGTTAATTTTTGAAAACTGATAGTGATACCAATGAATAGCATTGATTAGAGATACAATGATGCCTATTCCAGGGGAAAGACAACACCAAAAGTTAGCTTTATGGTCCTGCAGGGCATTAACAGGTTTTGTTATTTAACCTGGCAACTATTCCACTGTGCCCATGTATATTCAGTCTCTTGAATTTTCTTTGACCGAATTTCACCATCCTTTTGATTCCCTTATTGAGTTAAATATCGGACACATTCATTCTGTATTTATGAGTCCTATTTTTACTTTTTGAAAGTTGTAATTTGTCAGTTGATGTCCTGTAATACCTGCAGGTTTCAAACTAAAAACCCTACATAGTAAGAAATTACTTTAAATTAAGTGGATTTTTAAAATTATGGATTCCTTCATGAGATTTTTATTTATGTCTAAGGTAGGTTTTAGAAATAACATCCTCTATGACATGGAACTTTGTGACCTTGAGGTATCACTTAAACAGATACCAAAACTGCTTGGGTTTATGCCTCCGGCCACAAAAAACCCTTTAAGAAGCAGCCCCACGAACCCCACATTTATTGTGAAGCTGGTGTGGATATACATTTTGTTCACTGAACCAGGAAAAACCTCCTTGATGAGGATCCAGGGCAAAATTTTCTTTCAGGTCTTACCACTATGCCTAGCTGTACTTTTATTGAGCAATGAGTGTGTGTGTACACTGTATGTGTGCGAGATTACTGTAAACCTGATTCACAGGTTCACTCTTCAGGTATGCTGCTAGACAGCCTGAAGCCAAAACTAACTGAGGCCCACCAGCAATATTCAATGTCAGGGCACATGTTCTCTGTATTTTCATACCCTTGGCTTCACCATGTTTTAGTGACCCATTTGTCATGAGGTCTTCACTTGGGGGAAAAACAAACTGTATACTGCCTTAATTATAGTAGTTCCAAACTGTAAATTGCCTTAAATCCTCTTTCAAGTAAGGCCTAATGGGTGTATAAATCATCTGAAACACTCTAGTATCGCCTCTTGAACCTTTGTACACGCTTTTCTACCCAGACTATCTCGACCTGCTGCTGCCTAAAAAAACCCTCTGAACCCTTTCAGGCCACTGGAGGCACCTTTCCTCTCTGCCAAGTTTCTGTAGATCTCAACCAGATGTGCTCTCTCCTTGAACTTTAGAATCCTTTCTCTTAACTGGCTCAGAGACATCTACACATTGTCTTATGTTAGTTGCACCTTCTTCTACAACTGGCTTCTCCCCACCCAGCAAAAACCAAGGCAGGGAGAAGGACGGAGACCAGTCACAGGTGTGTCCCTGGCTGGACCTCATAACATTTGGCGCACAGTCTTCAGTGTGCTTAATTAATCAAGCTGAAGGGAAAGAACAAAGTATAAAGGTAAATGGTCATTAAATGCAGAGCATCCATTCATTATTAAGCACCACCTCTGGCTAGGAACATAGAGAGAAAACCATGGAGTCGGCCCCAAAGGCACTTATCCTGGAACCACCATTTAACAAACCTAAGCAGGTAGCCACTGCTACCTTCTGGGTGCTAAAGATATAGGAGTGAATATATTTAAGTGGTGCCTGACCTGCAACTTATATTAACAAACACACTAAGTGTGCAATTAAAACTGTCGATAACTGCTAGAAATAGAACAGAATGGTCTTCTTTAGATAGTGAGGGAAGGATTATGAAAAAAGGCTTCTTAGAGGAAGTGCTATCTGAGCTGAGGCCAAGAGGATAAAGAATTAACCAGATAAAAAAAATAGAAGTACATGTGCAAATCACCCAGGAAGGAGAGAACTTAGGAAACAGCTACCAAGCTTTGCTAAAGTGTCATCCAAAGAAAATGCTACAATTATATTTCTACATGCAACACATAATTTAAAACTGTATTAGCAAGATGAAATCTAATCTCTGTCCAGTCATAAAAGTCACATCACACATTCATGTAACAAGCAGTTTCACTTACTGGACAAAATGCAAAACCCTCTCTCCATTACCAATATAAAACTTAATTAAAATTGTGGGAACGTCTCTTTATTTACCATATCATGTTACTATTTGACTTTAAGATTTAATTAGAACCAAGTTTTTTCTGGTTGGTTTGTTTTAAAGCTCCAACTACTATAGAGACACAGGGATTCCCACAATAATTACAGTTAACATTAAAAATGGTCCTGTAAAACTGAAGACAGGTCTTCAATGTAAGGTGCCCAACACTTAAGCAGCCAGCACTAGGGAAGTGAGGGCTTCTAGACATGAAATGTG
Organism: Miniopterus natalensis; assembly: GCF_054644295.1. NCBI lineage: Eukaryota > Metazoa > Chordata > Mammalia > Chiroptera > Miniopteridae > Miniopterus > Miniopterus natalensis. The sequence goes on from NC_142089.1 coordinate 76,040,476, forward strand.
GCTCAGGTCTCCACATCCTTCAACTCTAACCCAGATGGAGCCCACGGCTTCATAGGTTTAATTCCCTAAAACAAAGGACTTCCCCCTTTATTACTTCAAAATAATTCAGGAGTTCATCCTTTTCCACAGATTGCTTCTAAATACCTCCTCCCAGTACTAGGCATGGTGCTGCAGAAAAGGCACTGAAGCACTGCTCTCCTTGGTGACATGACACATTTTTCAAAATCAGCTGTGCAGTTTAGGGGACAATCCAAATTTTTCACACACTGGAAAGACCAACACTGACATGCACACCCTATAAGTACTCAGACCTGTGACTGACCCTGACATGTGGGACACTAAGCTGCCAAAGACCAAGTAAGATAGTCTGTTAGGTCAACAAGGACTCCTTAGGGGTTTTAACACTTTTAATCAAGTCTTGAGAAGGTTGTATAGAACCCAATACACAAACTCGTGTTGGTATCCTAATGATCTAAACCCAGTCTCAGTAAGACCGTTACACTCAACCATTTTTATAACCAGGCTAATGGGTTTACTATTTGCTTATCCAACTTTTACTTTTTGAATTCAGGTAATGCTGGGGGTGGGGATGCATCTTGGGCCTGTTAGGGTAGGGTTAACTTCTTAAAGCTTTAACTGAGACTGGGGGAACTCACATCGAGGTACAGTGGATGACACAGGGGCTGAGGAGATCTGCTAGTGAGTGAACATCTCTATTTTAGTGCATGCTATTTGTGACAATTATTTCTCAGCACAGAGGTGAGGGGAGAAGCTACATATAATTCACAACTGCATTCCAAGTGGCTATTATAGTCATAAATACAATCTGCGATTATAGGATGACATACAAAGTAATTTACATTTTCTTTCTGGATAGCATACTCCCTCTGCCTGCCACCTGTACATAAATAAAAACTTAAACTGAAGGCAGAAATTAGAGATAATTATGACTGAGATAATTGGGTAGAAAGGAGGCTGTTTTAGGTATTTTGAGAACCTAGTATTCTTCCATTAAAAAAAATTTAAGCAAAACAACTCTTTAATAATGAAGTAGGGTAGACCAGATGTTGTCATAAATAAACCTAATTATAAACTGTCACCTTCCCAAGAGGGGAAGGGGCGATAGCATTGTGAATTGAAGAATGAGTAACAAAACCCACTTGCCGTGAAGAGCAAATACATAGTTCAGAAAATAATCTGGAGTAAAAAATGCTTTGGAGATTAAGATTTAAAATGTTTTGTTAATATTTCAAATTTTGAATGCCTCAGCAGATCCTATTTAAGGTCCTAGATTGAGAGGCAATTACATTAGATCCTTATCACTAGGGGAGATGGTTATTTACTTTATGAAGGTTTTTTTTAAATAGAAAAAATTTTATGTCATTTGATGTCATTGTTTCAACAAGAGCAGGTCTGCACAAGGATTAGTTTATTATAATCCCCTTGTCAATAGTCTGGTATACGGCTCCTGCCTTAAGACAAGGGTGGGGAACGTCCAGCCCGCGCGCCATACTAGCCCTGGCAAGGCCTCACCAAAGAGCAGCAGTTCCAGCCATCACATTAAGGGTGAGTTAATGAAATGCTTGACCAAATATAGCAGGCTAATTTTTAAGTTGATAATTTTGTATGGCTAAAATCCCAGGGCTGAACTTTCAACACCATGGAGAGCATAGTATGGCTCCATCCATTCTGGATCATCTCACCTTTGACTCTGTCAACTACAATGCCATTCAAATGGCAGAAATAAGGGCACTTTCACGAATACCTGTCCTACCAGATTATGAGCTCCTAGAAGTCAGGGGCTGTATTTTGAGTTCTGAATTATCAGCAACCAGTACAGAGCCTGGCACTCAGTAAATGTTCTCTAAGCGTATGATAAAGAAGAGTGGAACTTCCAGAAATTTCCCTATGCAAACATGGCCAGTTTGCTTTATCAGTGTGTGGCATGGGACATATGAAACACCTAGCTGACCAGTCACGAGTTAGTTTGTGTCTGCACTTCACTGCTTGGCACTTATTTCAGCTGTCCTTAGTTTTCCTCTTTGTTATGTGTGCCAAATAAAGATTCACCATGCAGATTATCAGGAAAATTAAAAGATCATGTTTTACAAAAATTGTAACCAGCAGTAAAAAAAAAATCCCACTAGAGTGTGTAAAGTATGTTCTTCTAAGGGAAATCGTAGTGAAACACAGTACGTATGTAAAACTTTAGTACCACTGCATGTAGATACGTTATATACAATATATAACACTCAAAATATTTAAAAATGATAAAATATATGTAATATGTTTAATTTTGATGTATGGTACCATAAATATAAGATACGACAAAACAAAGTACATTTAAGTTTATTCAGGTGCTTTCATTTTAATATTCAAGTGCGGAAAAGTAGTCGGCCAGATGGGCGAGTTCTGGCTCGAAATAGCTGGTTAGCAAGGTGTTAAGCATGACTTAGGTTGGGTAGCTCAGTTGGTTGAAATGTCGTCCTAACACCAAAAGGTTGTGAGTTTGATTCCTAGTCAGGGCACGTACCTAGGTTGCAGGTTTAATCCTCGGTCTGGGTGAGTATGGGAGGCAACAGATCGGTGTTTTTCTCTCACATAGATGTTTCTTTCTTTCCCTTCCTCTCTCTCTAAAAATCAATAAACACATCCTAGGGTGATGATAAAAAAACAACCACACACACAAACACCAAAAAAAAAAAAAAAAATGCCTAAAAGCAGAGGAGTAATTGTTTCAGGAACTGAGAAGTTATCAAAGGTGGTTAATCAGAGCCAACAACTGCCTGAAACCAAGTAAAATGAATCAAGCACAGCAGACTGCAGCTGCAGAGGCCAAAGCCATGAAAAGTGGGAGAGGTGAGGTGAGCCAAGGGCCCCACTGGAACCAGGCTCCTTGGGATAAAGTAAATAGAAGTCTTCCTCTCCCCTTAGCACCCAGATAATGGCAATCAGCTGCACACATTTTAGTCAGACAAGTGCTTTGGCCACTGATTTTGTTTGCTAAGGTTGAATGAACTCTTTACTAGATTTTGCCCATATAAAACAATACTGTATTAATTTTCAATGAAATAGTAATTAGGAAAAGTCATGTTATGAACCACACATTTAGGGGCTACCTACCACGGGGCAGGTAGTAGAAAAACTAGCATAAAAGTCTCAGGTCTTACTCTGAAAGTTCCCTATATGCTGGGGATACAGGAGTAAAGAGGGCTATGTCAACTCCACTTAAAAGGATATGTGCAAGTAGAGCAAGGGCCTGGGAACAGGAGTATAGCCTGCTGACTTGACTGATTGACAAGAAGGCCCCTAAGTGCTCAGGTGGATTGGAGGGAGAGGAGGCAGTTGGAACCCCAAGTGGGTGGCCCCCTTGACCTGAGCAGCTACAAATAATCTGTGTGTGGGTGCCATGGCAGTCTTAGTAACTGTGCCACTTAAGGGGTGGCAGAAAAACAGCCACAAAGGCAATTAAAAAGAAACAGACATCTCTACCTTAGTGCCATCTTCTTAGAAACCTCTATACCATAACAACCAAGGAGAGAAAGAAGCCAATGAACAGGCTAAAGCACAAAAAGATGAGGCAGATGTCCAAGTAAACACTAGCTTTTGCACCCATGAAAGCCACAGGAGTGAACATAAAAAAATAAGAAAAGCCAGGGGCCAGGGACACAGGTATCACTTGGGGGACTGAGTGCCTGCTGTCTAGAACTTCTCAATGGGATCTAGAACATCTATTGCTATCTGATCGCCACATCACACCTGCTCATATAAAAAGAGTTCTTTGCCCTGGACCTGTGACATTCTAGACTGGTTCTGTTCTCAGTTATGGCTGAATGTAACACATATACAGTAAATCATCTTTTCTGATGTCTTAGCCTAAGAAAAATAAAGGAAACAGCCAGAAGTAAAAGGTGAACAAAGAATAGTAGGGTTCCAGAAACAAGTATTTAGAAACAAAGACGAAACAAGAAGTGTTGGTGAGGATGTGGAGAAATTAGAGACCTTGTGCACTGATGGTGGGAATATAAAATGATGCAGCTGAAAAACAGTATGGAGGTTCCTCAAACATTAAACGCAGAACTACCATATGACCCAGCAATTCCACATCTGTGTACTTATCCAAAAGCATTCAAAGCCGAATCTCAGAGATATCTGTACACTCTTACTCACTGCGGCACTATTCGCAACAGTCAAGAGGTGGGAGCAGCCCAAATGCCCATCGAAAGATGAGTGGAGAAAGAAAACATGGTAGGGGTTTTCAAGATGGTGACAGAGTAGGTGGAACCTTCTCGCACCTCCTCCCAGAAGCAAACTGGAAATAAAACTAAATTGGGGGTCATTCACCCTGAATTACCAAATAAAGACTAGCTGGAGAGGAGACTTATCAAGGAAGGGCAGGATCTTGAGAGAGGAAGGCCCAGCTTCCATCGGGGGCAGGCCAAGGGTGAGGAGGGATATCTGCAGCAGGGGCAGTAGGGTGAGGGGTGAGTGGGGTGGGGGGCAGGGTGTTCAGCCTGAGAGGAGTGAGGCCTGGACCCCAGGCTGGGCTCCCTAAGGTCTAGGTGAGAGTGCCAGAGCCAGAACAAGCTGCCCATGTAGCATCCAGCCCTGAACGGTAGCAGAGCTGCTATTAGTCAGGTATAGACAAGCATGCCAGAGACAAAGGCAATTTTTTTTTAAAGGGCCAGAGCACAGGATTTTCGTTCACACTCACCCACCCTGGGCTTTAGAGGGAAGCTGGTGCAGACTTGAGTCACCAGAGGAGAGTCTGGGGTGGGAGGCACTGGGGAGAGGTGTGGAAGAGCAGCTGACAGGATACCTGTGCTCTGTCATCCCCCCTAACCCAAATACCATAGCAGCCATTTTTCCTGAGAGGTACAAGCCCCGGCCTCCCAGCAGCAGACAGCCGGGGAAAGGCAATTACCCCACCCTCTGGGATACAGCTTGCCCCACCCTCTGGAATCCAACTTGCCCCACCTTGCATCTCAACCACTGTCGAGGAGACAGCAGCAGAGGCCAAACCTGTGGGTCTGCACAGTCTCCGGGGGCGTCAGTTATGGGCCTGGGTCGGAGCCATTCCCCCACCTTCCCCGGGAACCTGACTGGTGCTTACCCCTCATGGGACAGCTTTAGGCCGAAACCACTGGCCTACCTAGAGGAAATCTACCCTGCCAAGGTTCGGGAAATAGTCCAGGACAGCCTTAAATGTGTGGTTCTACTGTGGGGGAACACACCCATCTTCCCTGAAGTCAGAATGGCATCTCACCCTCACGGGAGATCCAAAGGTCTAATCCTCCAGATTCTGCCAAAAGCTCTTTCAAAAACAGCCTCTTAAGTGACTAAATTTGACAGCTGGAAAGCAGCCAGAGGCCAATCCTGAGGTGCACTGGGAAGTTTGCTGACCTGCCCGTAGGCCCCATGCTGCTAAAAAGCCAGCCCTGGTCCCTCCTGTGCACAGCCAAGGCCAGAGGAGGCAGCCACAAACTGTGGATCGCTTGAAGCTTTGAACATGTTGCTGAGAGCCAAATGTGGACAGCTTCGGACACATCCTGGAAGGCCTGAAAGCAGTATACAAAACAGCCTCAGTCAACATAAAAGCAGCATCCAAAGGGAGATCCCAGAAGGCACTAAACTTTGATGAGACAAACTCCACTTCATTTTTATTTTTTTTTCATTATTTTCTTTTTCTTCTTTTTCTTTCTTTCGTATCTTTTTTCCCTTTTATTACTATTTTTTTTCTCCTTTTTCTCTTCATTCTCTTCTCTTTTCCTTTTCATAATTTTTTCCTCTCTTTTTTCCTATTTTCCTTTTCCTGTTCTTTATTCTTATTTTTCTCTCTCCCTTCTTTCCTTTCAAATTATTTTTTCTTCCCAATACCTTTTTTCTCTTATTATTCTTGTTGACTTTTTTATTTCCTAATTCACGTTTCTTTTGTGGGTGTTTTTACTGTTGTTAGGTTCTTTTATATGGTTTTGTTTTGCTTCTTGTATTGTTTTGTTCTGTCAGCACCTATACAACAGCTTTTATGACAAGGCTGGGGTTGAGTCTTACAGTCAGCCAGCCTAAGGGCTGATCCTTCACACAAAGAGGACAACAATCAGGAGCCAATTACATTAGGAGAGCCCAAATAACCCACAAAAGCAACATTTCCAGAGCATCCAGCTCAGGAGATGAAGGGGACTGCATCACTGGGTCCAACAGGACACTTACCACGTAAGTCCATCCTATAAAGACCAGGAGTCATAGCAGTTCTATCTAATACAAACACAATGAAACAGCTAAAATGCAGAGACGGAGAGGAAACAAGGTGGCGGCGTAGGTAACAGCTGTACCTGCCGCCTCCCACAACCACATCAAAATTACAACTAAAATACAGAACAATCATCACTCAGAACCTCCTGAAATCTAGCTGAACAGAAGCCCTACAAGGAGGGAACTGAAGGAGCAACGAGACCAGTAGGAGGGGTGGAGACACGTGCGGATCATGGCTGAATCAGGGAGACACGGTCTCGGGCCCACACCTGGTGCCTTGGTTTACACCCAGAAGGGAATCTCGGTGGTGGTGGTTTCCGGGAGGACTGAGGGGTCCCAGCCCACAGCAGGCCCCCAGCCCAGGGCTCCAGGGCCGGGAAGAAAAGTACCCACAACTTTGGGCTGTGAAAACCATCAGAGACTGTGGCTGAGGGTCGTGGAGAATGCGGGAGTCCCAGGCAGCTCCTCTTAAAGGGCCTGCACACGGACGCACTCAAACTCGCTCCCTCTGAGCCCCAGCGCCGGGCAGCAGCCTGAAAGAAACCTGGGATACTTGGGGAGAAACTAACCTGCCTGGAATTGGAGAGGTAGAGGGCGGCTTCATCCAGGCAGAAGAGCTGGCAGAGGCCATTGCTCCTTTGGTGAGTCCTCCCCCCACACAGCCGGCAGGCAGGTGCCATATTTGAATCTCCAGCACCTGACTCACACCTTTGGCCCAGCGCCTGGGGGATTCCCAGACACCTCGCACCCCTCACTATCTGCAAGCTCAGCCAAGCCATTTCCAGTGGCTTTTCTGTGCAAGTGGCCTGTCGAGCCTCATGCTTAGGACTTTCCTAATATCTCTCAAACAAGCAGCAGCGAGCCTCATATGGCCTGATAAGTGGCACGAGGCCTGACACTAGCAGCAGCCTGCATTGGTTCATAGTTTTGGCCTCTCATGGACACCTCCAAGACCAGCACAAGTAGTAGCCAACTACGGTTTGCTGTGTAACTCAGGCTGTGTGACCATGGGCAAGGCACTAGCACAGGCTGACTGTGCACCTCCCTAGAAGCCCCAGAGACAGTGCACCTGGTGGTTAGGCTCGACCACACTGGATTACAACCCTACCACATCCACGAATGACACACTCAATGGGCACACTTGGTGAGCACCAAAGCTCCACTGAAGTAAATCCTCCTCCACAGGGGTGTCTCCAGCACAGCAGCTCTTTGGCTGTAGCTGCAGCTGGTCCTCACAGCTGATTGGCCGGGGGGGTCAATTCCTCCCAGTGACACCAACAGCAACCAAGGCTCAACTACAACAGGATAGTGCAAACAGCCCACATAGGGGAGCACGTAGAAGGCCCAGCTCAGGTGACTGGGGAAGCTGAACCACTGGACCCTACAAGACACCAACTACACAAAGCCACTCTACCAATTCCAGGAGACATAGCAGCGCTACCTAATACACAGAAATAAACACCTAGAAGCAGCCAAAATGGAGAGGCAAAGAAACATGTCACAAAGGAAAGAACAGAAGAAATCTCCAGAAAAGGAACTAAATGGAATAGATCCAAGCAAGCTAACAGATACAGAGTTCAGAATTTTGTTTATAAGGATGCTCAATCATATAAGAGTATTACGAAAACTGAGAAAATTGATGACATAATAAAGTACCAATTTGAAATGAAGGCTACACGAACTGAATAATAATTTATAGGGAATCAACAGTAGAGTAGAGGACACTGAGAATCAAATCAGCAATTTGGAATATGAGGAAACAAAAAACACCCAACCAGAAGAGTAAAAAGAAAAAAGAACCCAGAAATATGAAGATAGTATAAGGAGCCTCTGGGACAACTTCAGGAAGCCCAACATTCGTATTATTGGGGTGCCAGAAGGGGAAGAGAGCAAGAAATTGAAAGCCTATTTGAAAAAATAATTACACAAAACTTTCCCTACCTGGGGAAAGAAATAGACTTACAAGTCCAGGAAGCACAGGGGGTCCCAAACAAGAGGAACCCAAAGGGGCCCACACCAAGACACATCATAATTAAAATGCCTAAGGTTAAAGACAAAGAGACAATCTTAAAAGCAGCAAGAGAAAAGCAGTTAGTTACCTACAAGGGAGCACCCATACGACTCTCACCTGATTTCTCAACAAATTTTGCAGGCCAGAAGAGAGTAGCAAGAAATATTCAAAGTGATGAAAAACATGGAACTACAACCAAGACTGTTCTACCCAGCAAAGCTACCATTTAGAACGGAAGGTCAGGTAAAGAGCTTCACAGATAAGAAAAAGCTAAAGGAGTTCATCACCACCAGGCCATCACTACAGGAAATGTTAAAGGGTCTTCTTTAAGAAGAAGCTAAAGAAAAAAGAATCTGACGAGCTAAATAGATCCAGAGATATTGACACATGCAACAGACAATCAAATTTCAGACGTAAGAGGGAATGGGGGTGGAGGGTGGGAAGAGATTAACCAAAGAAGTTATATGCATATATGCATAACCCATGGACATAGTCAATAATGGGGTGAAGGCTTAGGGAGGGGGTGGGAGTGAGGTGGAGGGGGTCAATTTGGTTGGGAAAATGGGACACCTGTAATATTTTCAACAATAAAGGTACATTTAAAAAAATAAAAATAAAATAAAATAAATAAATTTTAAAAATGCAGAGACAACGAAACACCACCCAAATGAAAGGAGGAATCTCCAGAAAAAGAGGTAGATTAAATGGAAGCAAGCAACTTATCAGACACAGAGTTCAAAGTAATGATTATAAGGATGCTCAAGAAACTTAGTGAGAACTACGAGGATCTTAATGTAAACTATAAGAAATTTAGTAGGAACTACATCAGAATGAAAAAGGACATATAAGCCATGAACAAGAATCAGGTGGAAATGAAGAGTTCTACATCTGACATCAGGAACACACTGGAAGGCCCTGGCCAGTGTGTCTCAGTGGTTGGAGCATTGTCCTGTGCACTGAAGGGTCCCGGTTTCGGTCCCCAGTCAGGGCATGTATTTCTCTCTCCCTCTCTCTCCCTAGAATCAATAAAAAAATGTCTTCAGGTAAGGATTTAAAAAAATATATACTGGAATTAAAAGTAGGCTGGATGAAGCAGAGGATCAAATCTGCGATCTGGAATATGCAGTACAAAAACACACTCAATTAGAGGAACAACAAAAACAGAAGAATTTAAAACAAGTATAATTTAAGAGAACTTTGGGACAACATGAATGTTACAGTATCTGCATCATAGGGTTACACAGGGAGAAGAAAGTGAGCAAGGGATAGAAAACCTGTTTGAATAAATAATAAACTTTTCTAACCTGGTGAAGGAAAAGGTTACACAAGTTCAGGAAGCACAGCGAGTTCCCAATCTAGATGAACCCAAAGAGACCCACACCAAGACGATCATAATTAAAATGGCAAAGGTTAAAGTCAAAGAGAGAATCTTAAAGGCAGCAAGAGAGAAACAGTTAGTTAGCTACAAGGGAGTTCCCATAAGACTGTCAGCTGATTTTTCAACATAAACACTTCAGGCCAAAAGGGGCTGAAATGAGGTATTCAAAGTAATGAAAAGCAAGGACGTGAAACCAAGGCTATTCTATCCAGCAAGGCTGTCATTTAAAATTGAAAGTAAAATAAAGAGCTCCCCAGGGTAAAAAAAAAGAACAACAACAAAAAAGGCTAAAGGAGTTCATTTCCACCAAATCAGCATTACAAGAAATGCTACAGGGACTGGTTTAAGAAATATGTAGAGGAACATAGGTATAAAAAAATGGCACTAAGTAGGTACCTATCAATAATAACCTTAAATGTAAATGGTTTAAATGCTCCAAATCAAAAGACAAGATCAGCTGAATGAGTAAGAAAACATGACCCATACATATGCTATCTACAAGACTCACCTCAGAACTAAAGATTCACACAGACTGAAAGTGAAAGAATGGGAAAAAAACATTTTTATGCAAATAGAAATGAACAAAAAAGCTGGAGTAGCAATACTCGTAACTGACAAAATAGACTTCAAAACAAAGACCATAATAAGAGACAAAGAAGGTCACCACATAATGCTAAAAGGATGGATCCAACAGGATGACATAATTCTTGTAAACATATATGCAGCCAATATAGAAGCACCTAAATAAACAACTCTTGGTGGACTTTAAGGTAGAGATGGGTAGCAATACAGTCATAGTAGGGGACATGAACACTCCACTACCATCATTGGATAGATCTCCCAGGCAGAAAATCAACAAGGAAAAAGTGACCTTAAATGACATACTAGATCAGGGGGATTTAATTGACATTTACAGAATATTTCATCCCAAAGTGGCAGAATATACATTCTTCTCAAGTGCACATGGAACATTCTCAAAGACAGACCACATGTTAGGACACAAATTAAGTCGTAACAAGACTGAAATCATACCAAGTATCTTCTTAGGTCACAAGGGCATGAAACTAGGCATCAACTACAATAAAAACACTCAAACACACGGAAGCTAAATAGCATGTTATTAAACAATAAATGGGTTCACACAGAGATCGAGGGGAAAAAAAGTTACCTGGCAATAAATGAAAATTAACGCACAACCACCAAAAATCTATGGGACAGAGCAAAAGTAGTCCCGAGAGGGAAGTTCACAGCATTACAGGCCTACTTCAAGAAGCAAGAAAAAAATCCCACGTAATCCTAACCCTACACCTAAAAACTAGAAAGAGAACAAGAAAAGCCCAGGGAAGCAGAAGGAAGTAATTAACATAGACTCTAAAAGTCAGAAATGAAAGAGGTCAAGTAACAACTGACATCATAGAAATACAAAGGATTTTAAGAAAATACTATGTCCAACAAACTGGACAATCTGGGCGAAATGGACAAATCCCTTGAAAAATACAATCTTCCCAAACCGAATCAGGAAGAAGCAGAAAACCTGAATAGACCGATGACAACTAATGAAATGGAAACAGTAATAAAAAAAATTCCTAGCAAACAAAAATCCTAGGCCAAAATCCAGGTTTCACAGGCGAATTTTACCAAACATTAAAAGGACACCTACCCTCCTCTAACTATTCCAAAATATTCAAGAGACAGGAAGACTTCCAAACCCTTTTTACAAGGCTGGCATTATCCTAATAGCAAAACCAGATAAAGACACTACTACAAAAAAAGAAAATTATAGGCCAATATCCCTGGTGAACACAGACGCTAAAATCCTCAACAAAAAATTAACAAATTGGATCTAGTAATACATTTAAAAGATCATACAGCATAACCAGGTGAGATTTATTCCAGGAATGCAAGGCTAGTACAATATCTGCAAATCAATGTGATATATCACATAAACAAAAAGAAAGATAAAAATCACACGATCATGTCAAGAGATGCTGAAAAGGCATTTGATAAAGTCCAGCACCCATTTATGAGAAAAACTCTCAGCAAGGTGGGGACAGATCATACCTCAACATAATAAAGGCCATATATGACAAACATACTGCCCACACATCGTACTCAATGGGCAAAAACTAGAAGCGTTTCCCTTCAGATCAGGAACAAGGCAGGGATGTCCACTTTCATCACTGTTATTCAACATAGTGCTAGAAGTCCTAGTCATAGCCACCAGAAAATAAGAAATAAAAGGCATCCAAATTGGAAAGAAAGAAGTAAAACTGTCATTACTCACAGATGACATAATATTGTAAATAGAAAACCCTAAAGCTATACAAAAAAATTACTAGATGTAATAAATGAATTCTGCAAAGTAGCAGGATACAAAATTAATATCCAGAACTTGGTGGCATTTTTATACACTGGTAACAAACTCTCAAAGAGAGAAACTAAGAAAACAATCCTATTTACTATTGCAACAACAAAAAGGTACCTAGGGATGAATTTAACCAAGGAGGTAAAAGACCTGTACTCAGAAAACTACAGAACACTGAAGCAAGAAGTAGAGGAAGTCCGGCCAGTGTGGCTCAGTGGTTGTGCATTGACCTAGGATTCAGGAGACTGAGGTTTGATTCTTGGTCAGGGCACATGCCTGGGTTGCGGGCTCGATCCCCAGTAGGGGGCATGCAGGAGGCAGCTGGTCAATAACTTTCTCATCACTGATGTTTCTATCCCTCCCTCCCTCCCTCCCTCCCTCCCTCCCTCCCTCCCTCCCTCCCTCCCTCCCTCCCTCCCCCTTCCTCTCTCTGAAATCAATAAAGACATATTAAAAAGAAAAAAAGAAATAGAGGAAGATGCAAACAAGTAGAAGCAATACCGTGTTCATGGACTAGAAAAATTAACATTATTCAAATGTTACCCAAAGCAATACTACCCAAAGCAATCTATAGATTCAATGCAATTCCTATTAAAATACAAATGGCCTAGATCACCCAATCCAGAACAAACACTTCAAAAATTTATATGGAACCAAAAAAGACACTGAATAGCTTCAGTAATCTTGAGAAAGAAGAACAAAGTTGAGGGATCACAATACTGGATATCAAGCTATACTACAAAGCCACTGTAATTCAAACAGCATGGTTACTAGCACAAGAACAGGCATATAGATCAACGGAACAAAACAGAGCACCCAGAAATCAACCCATGCCTTCATGGTCATTAATGTTTGACAAAGTAGGTAATAGCATACAACAGAGTAAAAACTGTCTCTTCAATAAACGGAGTTGGGAATATTGGACAGGTACCTGAAAGAAAAGTGCAACTAGACGACCAACTTACACCATACACAAGAATAAACTCAAAAAGGATAAAAGACTTAAATGTAAGTTACCAAACCACAAAAATCCTAGGCAAAACATAGGCAGTAAAATCTCAGGTATGTCTCGGAGCAGTATTTTTGCTGATGTCTCTGAGGGCAAGGGAAACAAAAGAAAAAATATACAAATGGGACTACATTAAAACTAAAAAGCTCCTGCACAGCAAAAGAAACCATCAAAAAACTGGAAAGGGAGCCCATAGTATGGGAGAACATATTCACCAAAAATTCATCTGATAAAGGGTTAATCTCCAAAATATATAAAGGACTTACACATCTCAACACCAGGAAGAGAAAAAATCCAATTAAAAAATGGTCAAAGGATCTGAATAGACACTTCTCCAAAGAGGACACAGAGATGGCCAATAGATATATTTAAAAAATGCTCAAGGTCACTAATCATCAGAGAGATGCAAATTAAAACTACAATGAGGTGTCACCTCACACGTGTCAGAATGGCTACAGTCAATAAATCAACAAACAAGTGCTGGCCAGGATGTGGAGAAAAGGGAACACTAGTGCACTCTTGATGGGAATGCAGACTGGTGCAGCCACTGCAGAAAAGAGAATGAAGTTTCCTCAAAAAATTAAAAATGGAAATGCCTTTTGACTCAGCAATCACACTTCTGGGATCCCACTTCTGAAATACCAATCAGAAAGAACATATGCACCCTTATGTTCATAGCAGCTTTATTTGTAACAGCCAAGATCTGCAAACAGCCCACGTGCCCACTAGTAGATGAGTAGGAAAAAAAGCAGTGGTACATTTACACAATGGACTATTACAGTGTAAAAAAAGAAGTAACTCTTACCCTTTGTGACAGCATGGATGGACCTGGAGATTATTATGCTAAGCAAAATAAGCCAGTCAGAGAAAGACAAATACTATATAATCTCACTAATATGTGGAATCTAATGAACAAGATAAACTGAGAAACAAAATAGAACCAGAGGCATGGATACATAGGAAAGACTGACAAATGTCAGAGAGTAGGGGAATGAGGAGGCTGGACAGAGGAAGGTGAAGGGATTAGCTAAAGAACATATATGCATGCATAGCCCCTGGATACAGGCAATAGTGTGGTGAGGGCCAAGGGGGGGGATTGGGTGGAAGTGGGCAAAGGGGAGGACATTTGTAATAGTGTCAACAACATAGGCTATAACATAAATGAACCTCAAAACATTATGCAAAGAGAAATAAGCCAGCCACAAAAGGAAAATACTGCATAATTCTACTCATAAAGGAGTCTGAAGTACTGAAATCGCAGAAACAAAGTAGAATGGTGGTTGCCAAGGGCTTGGGAAACGGGGTGGGGGGGGGGGGGTGTGTGTGTGTGTGTGTGTGTGTGTGTGTGTGTGTGTGTGTGTGTGTGTGTGTGTGTGTGTGTGTGTCAGTGTTTAATAGATAACAGAGTTGCAGCTTTTTAAATGAAGAAGTTCTAGAGGTCTGATAAATACAAAGTAAATGTATGTAACATTCTGAACTATACACCTAAAATGTTTAAGATGGTAAACTTAATGTATGTGTTTGTTACTACAATTAAAACTGAAAACAAAAAAAACAAAGACAGTGAATCATAAATGTGGCTGGGAGTGACCTGTTCTAATGAAGACTGTAGCACCAGATTTAGTAATGGGCAGGTGATCAGTGGCCAAGGTACTAAATACTGTAAAGCAATATAGGACAGAAGCCAGACTGAAGAGGGAGTAGGAAAGGAAAAGAACAAGCAACTGTGGACCATATTCTCCAGAAAATTGGCCTATAAGGAAAGTGAACTAAAGTGAAAACAATTTTTAAAAAAGTAGAACCCTGAGGAGATGGGGCTAATGAATTCTAGTGCCTTCACTTCTTTCAGCCTAGCATTATCAGTAAAATGGGCATTCCTTAACAGTACCAGGTGTGGTGACAAGCAACAGATGGATATAGTGAGTAGCACAATGGAGGGACACAACACTAGGATTAGAGATGAGGTTGTCATGGGGTGACTCAGAAGCCCAAGTCTTTGAGGAATGCTGAAATAGGGCCATGAGGCTGGTCAATCTGACAGTAACAAGGAGAGAGTCAGAAAACAAGTCTCAACAAGGAAGGGCCTTCATATGAGCCTGGAAGCGGCTGCCTTTCACTTCCCCTACGGCCAGTCTGGAAGCACCGCTAGGTGAGTACTCTACTCCAGAAGCTGCGAGGGAAGGAGGTCTGTGGAGCAGGTTTTGGATTTCAGTGAGGGTAGGAAGGTGAATGGGAAATCCTCTTTCAGGAGGTTGAGAATATCAGAGAATTTGATGAAGACACAACTATAAATGCTACAGGTGCACTACTAAGTTGGGGGGCAGATGAAAAGGGGGAGGAAGCCAGCCCAACGGGGAAAAATTACAGAAAAAGACTTCAGAGGCTGTACCTTGGGGGTAACAATAAGGAAGTGCACATACTCACACACTGAAGTCATTTCTGTCTCAAAATGCTCAAGAGCCTAAGATAGTGGAAAGGCTCTACTGATCTGAAACTCATTCTGGTGATACTGAGCTCTACAGTAAATAAATCTGGGTGAGGGGCCCTAGTTATTATCTATAAAGTTGCCTGCTAGAACTGTCACACAGCAAAATTATTCACTGATATTTTTAAAAGATTTTCTGCACCATTAACCTACAGATGTTTTCAGTTTTTCCAGCTTCAAGACTCACATATCATCATTCCATATTTGCATGCAAGCTCAAAACTTCTCTAGATCTTGTTTCCTTGGCAATTTCTCCCAATTACCCCCATTTTCCCCCAATTTCAATAGCAATAATAGAAAATAGCAATAATGAAAGTAGAGTAACAGAAATTCCTCCAGCAACTCCTTCATTCCCACACGAGTGTTAATTAAGCCCCATTACGTTTAAACAATTGGACTAGACAATGTAGAAGGTTCTAAAGGAGAAGATTAAAATGGTGTTTTCCCATTTTACCATGTAAAGTATTGTGTTTGTCCATCCACTCTGGATCTTTCTCTGCATCTTTTCCACCAGGATTTACTCTCTCAGAGATCCCTCTAGGGGATCAAGCCACCCTTGTTAAGACTTTTATATGCAAAACAAAAGCACCTCGGAGAATTTGACTGTAACTTAGTGTCTTCCTTTAAGAGGTCTCTGATAATCTGAGTTTTTAAATAGCCTTTCTTCATTTGTGATTTAAAATGTGACTGACTTGGAAGAGTACTCAACCAAGATTCAAAAATAGGAAGTGAAAAGACAAATATGAGTTCAGTCTCACAGTGAGTAACATCCAGGGCACAAGTATAGTGTGAGATGATTATGTACAGTACATAGTACATAGAAACAAAAGCTGTATATATCCTTGTGCTCTCTTTTGGAGAGAGCTCTCTTATCTCTATTATAACTTAAGAATAACGTCCGGCCAGGCGTGGCTCAGGGGTTGAGCATCGACCTAGAATCCAGGTGATCACAGTTCGATTCCTGGTCAGGGCACATGCCCAGGTTGCAGGCTCAATCCCCAGTCGGGGGAATGCGGGAGGCAGCCGATCAATGACAACTGTCATCAGTGATGCTTCTCTCTCTCTCTCCTTCTCCCTTCCTCTCTCTGAAATCAATAAAGATATATTTAAAAGAAAAAAGAATAAGGAAAACTAAGGGACTACATTAATATAGTTGTCACCAATGAAGTATCTTAATTGTTTATCTCAATCTACCTCAAATATATTAAAGAGAATTTGTTTAAAGACTTAAAATAAAAAATAAAAATATAAAAGAATTATTTTATAGGATTAATTCCTTAGGCAAGTCAAAGAACAACAGATGGAAAGAAGATAGCTGTATCAAGTAAGTTTTAAAATTTCTCATATTTCTGAGTGAAGCATTATATTCATCCTTTAAATCTTTAATATTTAAAACAGTTAAAAACTAAATACATACACATATGGTTATTTTTTAAAAGTAATCATGTGTGTTACATTCTCCAGAAACATTTACTCTTTTGGTTAACAAATCTTTAAATACCTGTTGTGTTTGGTAGCAAAAATATCCCTCACACACGATTAATACTGTAAACAGATGGTTCATTTCCAAGTGATGCCATGAGTATCTGTTTCAATTCATTTTTAAAAAACTAATTAGTTTTCTTACATAGCTCTACAATTAATATGGGAAGTAAAACCAAATAACTGCTTTAAAAATGTGTGTGCGTGGACCAGCCTAACACAGCTTCAGTACTGCCTGTCTTCATTCAGGAAAGATACACCCCGAGTGTGTGTAAGAGGTTTTTAGGAATGTTTCCGTGCTTCTGGCCCACACACTTTGTCATTTCAATAGCGTTTCCCCCTTCCACTTAGTGCGACCCAGTGACAGGGTTACAAAAAGACTCATTACCATCTTTGTCTTTAGTGAGCAATGGAATCATTCCCTCCACAAACACTTGAAGAGCTCCTACTATGCACAGGCACCACTCTGGTCACAGTAAGATTTAGTCCTGGCAAAACAAAATCCCTTCATGGAGCTTATGCTCCTACTGAGGGAACAAAAGCAACTTTCTAAAAAGGGAAAGGGTGAAGCAAAGGCCTTTGGTAGGTGCCAAGCTGTCTAAGACACCACTTGTTTTTACCATCACATTTCTTTCAGAAAGGACACTGTAACTGCAGGCTCCTGGGGGTAGAGGTGTTAGTTATTTTCTTTCTTAATTTGCAAACCTGATTTAGATCATGGCCATCGGGGATGGCATTCCCGAGTGGCTTCTATACTTCCTGTCGTGTACTCAGGGCCAGGAGATAAGGGCAGTGACAAAGGCCTTGGAAACTGTTATTCCATAGAACAAGATAAAATAATTTAAGATTTTATCCTTTCACATCCTTTGTGGTTTTAACCAAAGCCATCCTTAAGGACATTTAATTGTTTGAAATGGAAAGGATAATAAAACAAGAAAGTCACCAGCTCCTTATTTATATAGGAGTTAGTGCCCTCATTATATACAAAACTGAAGGCTTTTGCTGAGGGCAGCAAGCCTTGCAAAAATATGGTAAAAGAATGTGGAAAACTCAGGGGTCAAAAAGTTTGGAAGATCATGCCCACCCAAAAAGGTAGATACATACAACTTTGTGGACAATCAAGGGAGAACCACATTTCTTCTAAAGTCTTTTTTGTCCCCTTACCCTCCCACACAAAATACTGCCCCAGGACTGTGACTTTCTAGAGCAGAGGTTAGCAAACATTTTCTGTAAAGAATCAAATTTTTCAGTTCTGCAGGCTGTAAGGTCTCTGTCACAATGATTCAACTCTATCCTTATGGCTGGAAAGCAGCCATAGACCATAAATGAACAAATGGCTGTGACTGTGTTGCAATAAAACTTCATTTATGAACACAAATTTGAATTTCTTATATTTTCACACGTCATGAAACATAATTCCACTTATTATTTTCAAACATTATAAAACTTAAAAACCATTCTTAGCTTGTAGGTCCTACAAAAACAAGTGGTGCACTGGGTTTAGCCACAGAGTGTAGTTTGCCAATGCCTGTCCCAGAGTGTCACAGCAGGGGCCTAGTCCTTGTTTGTAGCCCCAGAGCCCAGCATAGGACCTGGCCCTAAATAATCAATAAAGAAGTAGATGTT
Source organism: Miniopterus natalensis (assembly GCF_054644295.1). Taxonomy (NCBI): domain Eukaryota; kingdom Metazoa; phylum Chordata; class Mammalia; order Chiroptera; family Miniopteridae; genus Miniopterus; species Miniopterus natalensis. Next base: position 76,059,084 of record NC_142089.1, read on the forward strand.
CCTTTGCCTAGTGGAGGCTTGCTTGCAATGTTGACAAAAACACAGGAGCAGAAATTGAGAAACGTTCTGATTCCATCTCTGCTTTCAGTTCTGTCTGAACATCACACTCCCTCTGGACTCAACCTCCCCATCTGAAGAATAGAGCATGCTATTAGATGATTTTAAAGTCTCTTCTACCTCTCAATCTCTATGGTCCTTCATTTATAACAAAGAGAAAACTATATCTGAAGTCAGCAATACGAAGTCAACCCTGTAAATGAGCGTGCAAATTCCTTTAGATGAAGGTGAAACTTTTGGAATAGGAAGAGGCTCAGGATTTGGGTAAAGTGTGTATCTGAAAATCGCCAGCAAGATGGCAATTTACTGTCCAAAGGGAAACCCCCTATTTCAGCTTACCTCTTCACTGCTAGACAAGGGCCTAAGCCAAAACTTGTCAGATGCACCACAGTAAGATGGTCTGACTAGTGTATTAGATGAATTTTCTTTAGAGAAAAACAGCTCCTCCAAACAAATCAGGATCATTTCCTTTTCTTTTACATTATCTACTAAGCATTAGTTGAGGGAGACACACACAGGTGAGGAGAAAACTACAATCTGCAACATGGAGGGCAAGGAAAAAGGGTGCAGGAACCACTGGCCCTTGAACCGGAAGGAAGGTTCAAAGCTGATGAGGTAAACAAGGAGCAAAGGCGTGATGTTCCTGGGAGGGGATGGCAGGAGTACTGACTTGGAGAAATCGAGTGAGAAAGGTAGGTGAGGGCTCAGCAGAGTCACCTAGGAGCACACCTGCTAACTAAGGCAATGGTGGTACAATCCGATTGGCAACTGGGGTCTCCCTCCTATTCAAGAATTGATGGGAGCTCTCAAAAAGCAGGATGCAGGAGAGCAATTAGAAAAGCTATGGCAGGTAAGAAATCACTGGGGCCTAAAGTGAGGGAGGGCAACTGGGGCTTACTATCAGAGAAACAATAGAATCTATACAAATAGGTAGTTAGTTAGGCATTGGAAAGTGGAGGGAAGGAAGCTGTCTATGCTAATTCCCGCGTGTGCTGTCTTAAGAAATGGAGAGGTCAAGGTACAACCAACTAGGCTGTATAATCCAGGAGTAGCGGTACTAGGTAAACCCTTATTGAAAGGCATTTCTGATCATTTAAATGGGTTAGCAAAAAGAGGAACATGACTTCTAATCAACACTGGTTACACTTAGATTCTTTGCATGAGACTCAGCTGTCTAAGATGTATAAAGGCAGGTGGCTTAGGAATGAAACTTTCTGTAAAAAAAACCCACTAACATTAACCTATTTAGAGTGAGACACTGTTTAAAGCAAGTCAAGCCCTAGATGGCTTTGCCCAGTGGTTAGAGCATTGGCCCGAGGACTGAAGGGTCCTGGGTTCGATTCTGGCCAAGGGCATGTACCTAGGTTGCAGGCTCAAGTCCCAGCCCCAGTCGGGGCATGTACAGGAGGCAACCAATTGATGTGTCTCACTCTCAGATCAATGTTTCTCTATCTCTCCCTTCCATTCTCTCTGAAAAAGCAATGGAAAAAATATCCTCGGGGAGGGAGGGAAGGAAGGAGGGAGGGAGGGAGGGAGGGAGGGAGGGGGGGAGGAAGTCAACATGGTGGTAGTTTGTGGGTGGCAAATTAAATAGAGCTCGCCAGTGCTGATTATGACAGAAATGTCAAAGACTTCAAGAAAGGAGAAACTGATAAAATCTTTCAGAGGTTACATTAGACATCTGTTAGACTCGGCAGTTTTCCTGCCATCTAGAGTAGTACTGACGCAGAAGAAAGGAACACCTACACCCTTCTGAGAAATTACCAGCTATGCTGAGTTAATAGAAAGTGGCCATTGATAGGCATGGCGTCCACTGAACTGCTCACCTGGACACTCACCTTTTCCATTAACAGCTAATCCTGTGGCCATGGCTGCAGTCACGGGGCCAGACACCTGAGGCACTAGTGGGTGTATTCGGGGCCTGCTCCCCATTCTAGCTCGCTCTGCACCAGGGCCCAATAAAGCTCCGATGGGCTTTTCGGCTGCCACTTCTGGCGCCACCGTGTCCTCCTGACCCTGCTCAATGGAGTCCAGTTTCTCAGGGCTCTCACTCTGAAAGCCGTCCACTGTGGTCCTGCTCTTAATGGGACTCTTAGGCACAAGTATCTTTATCCCTGATTTTGCCAAGTCCATATTCTTCCGGTTTGAGAGAGATGGAGCTGTGTTTTTCCTGAACTTCTGGCTGGCAGCAAATAACTGACTGTTTTTGGACTCATGGTCTTTGCCAATCACTAGGGATTTAGGAGTGGTCTTAGAAAAGTTGCTGTTGGTGGATCTGGAAATCTGTTTCCTGGCATTGTTTGGAGAGGTCCTATTTGTTCTGGTTAGTGTGCTTTCTTTCTGCTTTTCAGTGTGGCGTCTGTTAAAATCATGAATATACTCCTCACAGTTCACAAGATGCTGTTCTGGTTCCCAAGTGTCATCCTCACTGTCGTAGCCTTTCCATCGAACCAAATATTCTGTCTTCCCTTTTTTGTTTTTCCTTTTGTCAACAATGCTTTCCACCTGTTTATAAAAGAATAGAAAAAAAGTATAAACATAATATCTAAAAAATATAAGCTCAATAACAAATCAAAAATAATAAAAAACCACAATAGTGAAAATGACCTCCTTTTCCGCGTGAAATCATCTGAAAATAGGAAAATAACAAAACATATACGATTTTTGCAATTTCCTTGAAATTAAGTCAAACAAAATGCTAAAATTTTAAGCTCAGAGCATATTATTTTGTGATTCAAAGGGGGCTCTTTTTTTATTTTTACATTAAACCCTGACCACCTGAGTTGAATTTCACAGTCACAACTGGAACAATACTAATCATCCACAGCCTTTTGCCTGGTCATCCTTAGGTTGCCAACAGCAATAAATTGGCTGTGGTATATGCATAAACCTATGAAGGGCTAAGGGCCTCTGAGGTGTGGAAATGGCTCACCGAGGAAACATCGTTGGGACATCAAGTATCCTTTAGAAGCACTCAGTTAAAATTAAAAGGGTTAACAGAAAATGTTATGGTTTATTAGTAATAAAATAGTCTAGAATGGTTATTTACCTTCAAATCTTGATTTTAACTAATTTTACACTAACATCTTTAAAAGAAGATGCTGTTAAACTTTGAACTGATGATCAATATATACCATATGAAATTTATGAGTTCATACCTATCCATAAAACATTATTAGAATCTCGTTATCTCTCCAGTTAACATAAAAACCATGGGCCTACTTCCCCAATGGCAGCACGTACCTCCATACCTTGTAAGTAGAGGGCTAAAGTCATACAGCTCTTTAAGGACACAAAGGTCTAAGCCTATCAATTATCATGAACATCAGTAAGTTTCTGGCAAAGTTATAGGTTAGGTAAGATGACATAATGGTATGTTTAGTTCTGAAACAATAAAGGCTAATTGAGTACAACTATAGACACTTTTGGAGAATGGGAGAATAACCTACCCTACATCTCCCCTACTCTCAAAAAGACCCAACACATTGTCAAACTCTCAAATATATTTACCTGTGATATAGAGAATTAGAGCCCTTCACTATAGAAAAGCCTAAAATTAAATCATGTTATTGCTCCCATTCAAAAAGGATTAAGGGGTAAAGAAAGGCCTTTTTTTTTTTTTTTTTTTAGCTGATGGCAGAATGCATGCCTAATAGATCTCCACAGAGTCGGTATGTAATCTCAGATCTGCATATCCAAGTCCACACAGTTCATAGTGTAACATGGAGAACTTTGAAAGTGATTCCCAACCCCACCCACTCCTCTGCTTGTGAAGAGGTATGTATAAGGGCAAAAGTATTTCAATTTAAATAAAAAGCATACTTCTGGAAAATTCCATGCAAACCAACTTCATGAAATAATTTAAAAGTTTTAACTACATGGGGTAAAGATTGTCTCAAGATAAAACTATGTTTAATACTATTTTTCTTTCTAGATCAATTTCCATTCCAGAAACATGAACATCCCCTTTTTCCTTTCTTCCATCCCCTTCAAGTTGAAGCAGGGGGCTGATGAAGCAGAATGAGTGTCTTTGCTGATATACTCCTGCAACCTTCACTTGCCAGTCCCCCCCAACCACCCTGCACCACCAGTCCTGCCTCTCTTTCAGGAAACCTAAAGGAGGTACAACAGAGACCTGCTTAGCAGCTGCGGTGGGTGTATATGCTATGTTTTCTGTATACTCAGTGGCCAGATTTTGTTTAGACACTGAAAGAAGGTAGTAATGGGAAATATTAAACCAGGGGTTGGCAAACATTATGTAAAGGACAAGGGCCATGTGGTGTGCCAGCCACTCAACTCTGCCACTATAGCATGAAAGCAGCCACAGACAACATGTAAATGAGGTGGCATTTAAACACACACGCACAAACTATTTATGGACACTAAAATTAAGATCTTGTAATTTTTAACTGTCATAAAATATTATACTTTTGATTCTTCTTCAACTATTAACAACCACCACAGGCCACTAATATCAACTTTGGACTAAACTGGGGACGTGGACACATCCCCTCCCCAATATAAGGACATATGTCCTCCTCCTCTGAAAGCTTAAACGTAAAGTCCTGTTGATTTCTAGTCTGAGTGGCTAAGATCAATTAATTTCTCACAAAAAGGTATCACCTGAATTCAACAAAATGTTTTACTGGTATATTAAGTCTAAAATTATTTCCAACAATCATAGTTGTGACAGAGGAAAACCAAGAGAGACACACATAAGTAAATCTTTCTTCAGGTTTTCCAAAGTTCTCCCTCTTCCGGCCAATATAACTTTCCGGAAAACAGTATCAACAAACTGTCTTCCTCAAAGTATATATGCAGATATCCAATTCTAGTTATAGAATTTCAATGCAGAGAATTTTATGAGTTTGTTTCATATTAGAAAAAAAAAAAGAATTTTATACAAAACAAACTCTTCATAGAAGTACAGAATTGCTAATTTATACTAAGATTTTTAAAAACCAACGCAAAATGAAGAAAGGTATGAAAATCTCATCCACATTATCTAGATACTGTTTTGCACTGTTACCCGCAACTGTAATGTGGAGTAAAATTCTGGCAAATCCAAATCATAACAGCCTTCTTTGAGTACCAATAGCACAGTAAACTGACCAAAGTTTTGTGTGTTTATTTTTATTTATTTTTTTAGAATTTCCTTCTAAATAAAACTCAGTCTAAAAAACCAAAATGTAAAATAAGTAAAACCAGTCTTTCCTTAGCATTACAACTTCCTCTGATGGTTTACAAAGCAGTAAAATTAATCAAAAAGGATCATTCCAAACACCGAACCCATTTTACCTACCTCAGAGCACAGTCCGATGTCTCTCTAGGCCCACGAATGTGCTAAAATGTGCTACAGGGTTGCAGAAGATAGAAATAAAAGGATGGATAAAAAGTTTGCTAACCCATGAATAAAAAAAATCTATGGAGAAACCGAAACTGCTTAAAGAGTTCAGTAAGAGAAGGAAAAAAGAGTAAGAATAACTGTCATTGTTGCAGTGAAATTCCAAATAGTCTGAGAAACAGTATCAGGGCAAGGCATGTAAATATACTGGCTTACAAGAAAAAGACCAAAGTTCCAAAATATACACAGCAGAAAAAGTTTGTCACATTGTATCATCAATAACTGTGTCAGCATCCATACTGGTTGCTGATATTTGTTCAGATGAATCCCAGAACAGTGGAAACAGGCTGCCAGGATAATTTTTAAACCACAAGCAATGGTGAAAGTTTTTCTTAGTTTCAGTCTTACACCAATGGCTGGGTAATTTGGAACAACAGAGCATCACTATGGAAAAATAAATAAAAACCCTGCTTATATCAAAGAATTCTTGTGGACCTTGGAAAATCAATAGCTCTTTAGATTAAGGAAGATCTGTCTTTCAACACCATTTGAAACTTGCCTTAACCAAGAACTGTTAACTAGTAAGAAAACAGGCAAACAGGCAGACAATTCTACTGCAAGAAATAGAGGAATAATATAAACATAACTATCTGACAGCACTAGAAAGAAACCAAGATCCCAAAACCAAGGAGATCGTACTCTTAAGACAAGGGAACTCAAAGACTTCTGTGCACAATCTGCTGCTGGTAGCACTCAGGCAGAAAGTGGAGCCTTACAGGCTTGTGTCAGAGGGCTGAGTCAGGAGTTAACAGAGTGGCTACAAATCTAAGGAGCAGATCACAGAGAGAAGGGTCCCATGGAAGGGGGAGCCCCCCAAACAACGTATCAACCCCTTCAAGTCTTCAGCAGGTTCCTGAACTACACCAGGACAGTGTAAAGCAATAACTGGTATGCTGGGAGCATCCAAAACCACCCCCAAGTTTGATGATTCACTAGAAGTATTCATAGGAATCAGCATACAGTCCCATTCACAGCTGTGATATATTACAATGGAAGGATATTAAGCAAAATAAGCAGGGGGGACCTTACATGGGATCAAGTCTGGGGGAAATGAAATGCAAGCTTACATGGGTTGTCTCCCAGTGGAGACACACTGAATGTGCTTCATTACTCTGGATACGAGTAGTGACAACACATGAAAAGTGTTATCTACCAGAGAAGCTCATTAGAGATTCAATATACAGGATTTTTACTTGGGGTTGGTCACACAGGCACCAGAGACCATCCAAAAGACTGAGAGTCCTAGCAGGCCTGCCTAATACATAGAAACAAACCCAAACAGGCAGGCAAACAGGGAGACAAAAAAACAAGCCCAAATTAAAGAACAAGAGAAGTCTCCAGAAAAAGAGCTAAATGAAATGGCGATAATCTATCAGATACAGAGTTCAGAATACTGATTGTAAGGATGCTCAACAGCATGAAAAAAAATATGGAAACTATGAAAAATGACCAGTCAGTCATGAAGAAGGACACAGCAGAAATAAAAAATACATTGGAAGGAATTAACAGCAGATTAGAGGAAGCAGAGGATCAGATCAGAAAATTAGGAGACTGAGTAGAAAAAAATCACTCAATCAGAGAGCCAAAAAGAAAAAACAATTAAAAACAGGACAGTCTAAGGGAGCTGTGGGACAACACGAAATGCAACCATATTCGCATCATAGGAATGCCAGAAGAGTTTGAAAGTAAGCAAGGGTTAAAGAACCTGTTTGAAGAAATAATGGCAGAAAACGTCCCTAACCTGGTGAAAGAAAAAGTCACATAAGTTCAGGAGGCACAGAGAGTCCCAAGCAAGAAGAATACAAAGAGGCCCATGTCCAGACACATGATAATTAAAATGGCAAAAATTCAAGACAGAGAAAGAATATTAAAGGCAGCAAGAGAAAAGCAGTCTGTTACCTACAAAGGAGCTCCCATAAGGCTGTCAGCTGATTTCTCATCAGAAACTCTACAGGCCAGAAGGGAATGGCATGAAGTATTCAAGGTAATGCAAAACAAGGATCTGAAACCTAGGCTTCTCTATCCAGCAAGGCTATCATTCAAAATAGATGGTGAATTAAAGAGCTTCCTAGACAAAAAAAAAAAAGGCTAAAGGAGTTTATCACCACCAAACCAGCATTGTAGGAATTGTTAAAGGGACTGCTATAATAAAAAGAAGAAATAGAGAAAGAAATATAGGCATAAAGATTTAAAATGGCAACAAATAAGGATCTATCAATAATAACCTTAAGTTAAGGGAGAGATCGACAGCTATATAGTCATAGTAGGGGACTTTAACACCCCACTGACTTCACTGGATTGAGCTTCCAGACAAAAAGTCAACACAGAAACAGGGACTCTAAATGGCACAAGATGGATTTAATTGATATTTACAGAGCATTTCACGCCAAAGCTGCAGAATACACATTCTTCTCAAGTGCACATGGGTTATGCTCAAAGACAGACCACATATTAGGAAATAAAACAAATCTCTACAAGTTCAAGAAGAGTGAAATAATATCTCAGATCACAATGGCATGAAATCAGAAATCAACTACAGCAAAAAACACTCAAAGACATTCAAACACATGGAGGCTAAATAGCATGTTATTAAACTATGAAAGGGTTACCAATAAGATCAAGAAAGGAATCAAAAACTTCCTGGAAACTGAAAATGCACACACAACAGCCCAAAATCTATGGGACGCAGCGAAAGCAGTCCTAAAAGGTAAGTTCATAGCACTACTGGCTTACCTCAAAAAGCAAGAAAAATGTTTAGTAAACTATCTAACTCTACAACTTGAAGAATTAGAAAACTTCCCTGTGAAGTCATCCGGACCAGGGCTTTTGTTTGCTGGATTTTTAAATTTTATTTTTATTACTGCCTCAATTTTATCAGTTGTTATTAGTCTATTCAGGCTTTCCGGTTCTTCCTGATTCAGGTTTACATGATCTCATATGTGGACTCTAATAAAATAGAGTGAGAAACAAAATAGATCCAGAGACATAGAAACATGGAACAGATTGATGAATCTCAGTGGAAAGGTGAGGGTGGGGGAGTGGATGGGGAAAGATTAGTCAAACAACTTATATGCATATATACATAACCCATGAACAACAGACAACTGTATGGTGAAGGCGGGAGGAGGGGGGGTTGTGGAGCAGAAGGGATCAGTGGGGGGAAAAAGGAGGGTATCTGTAATACTTTCAACAATAAAGATAAATTTTAAAAATTAATTAACACCAATTCTTCATAAATTCTCCAAATAATTAGAAGAGAGAACACTTCATAACTCATGCTATCAGGCCAGTATTACCTTAATACTAAAACCAAGACAAAAGAAAAGAAAGCTAGAGATCCAAATTGAATCTAGCAGTATATAATAATAATCATGATCAAGAAGGATTTAGCTCAGAAATGCAAGGTTGGTTTAACATCTGAAAATCAATTAATGTAAGATACTACATCAATAGAATAAAGGGGGAAAATTACATATTATCTCAGCAGACGCATAAAGAGCAATTAAACATTCAACAGACTGGGAATAGAGGGAATATCCTCAACCTGAAAAGGGCATTAGAAAAAAACACACAGCTAACATCATAACATCAAGCTCAATGGTGAAGGACTGAGTCATCCCCTCCTCCCCCACCAAATCAGAAACAAGACCTCTCTCTACTTCTATGCAATATTGTATTAAATTTCTATCTGGGTAATTAGGCAAGAAAAGAAATAAACAGGCATCCAGATTAAAAAGGAAGAAGCAAAATTATCTACTTGCAGATGACATGATCAATATAGAATAATGTTAAGGAAACCAATAAACACTATTAGAACTAACAAACAAGTACAGTAACATCACAGGCCACAAAAATCAATATACAAAAATAAATCTATACAGTAGTATACTGCATCAACTGTACACAGTAGCAGAGATAAAAATATGAAATTAAGAAAATAATTCCATTTATTATAGCATCAAAAAGAAAAAATATTTAGAAATCAATTTAACAAAAGAGATCCAGGACTTTTATACAGAAATATTTAAGTAAAAACATTGTTTTAAGAAAGTAAAGACCTAATTAAAATGGAAAGACATTGCATAATCATGGATCAGGAGATATAACAGTGTTAAGAACAACTTTAAGAAAGAAGAATAAAGTTGCAGGACTCACATTTCTGGATTTCAAAATCTACTACAAAGCTACAATAATCAAAAGAGTGTGGAACTGGCATAAATACAGATATACAGACCAACAGAATAGAACAGAAAGCCCAGAAATAGGCCCTTTCATGTAGGGTTCAAATTATTCCCTATAAGGGTACAAAGACCATTCAGTGGAAGAATCATGTTTTCAACAAATGATACTGGGAATATTGGATTCCACATGCAAAAGAATCAAGTTGGCCTCTTACCTCACACCATATACAAAATTCAACTCAAATGGATCAAAGATTTACATGTAAGAGTTAAAACTATAAAACTCTCAAAAGTGGATTAGGCAATGGTTTCACAGATATTATACCAAAAGCAAAAGTAACAAAAGAAAAATGAGTGGACATTGAAATTTTAAAAATTTGTGCTACAATGAACACCACCTAGACAAGCCACAGAATGGGGGGAAAATTTGCAAATTATATTGGATGAGACTTGTACTGAGAATACAAAAGGGCTTACAACCATAATAAAAAGGCAAGCCAGTTTAACAATGGCAAGTTATCTGAACAGACATTTCCCCAAAGAAGATACACAAATGGCCAATAAAAACATGAAAGTTGCACAACAGCATTAGCCTCAAGAGAAACACATATCACAACCACAATGAGACACCACTTCATAACCACCAGGATGGCTATAATAAAATAGTTAACAAGTGTTGGCAAGTATGTGTAGGAACTCGAACCCTCATATGCTGCTTGTGAGGATGTAAAATGGTGCAGCCACTTTGGAAAACAGTCTGGCAGATCCTCCAACAGTTAAATATAGCTGCCACATGACCCAGCAATTCCACTTTTAGATACCTACTCAAGAGAAAGAAAACCTCTGATCCCATCAAAACTTGTATATAAAGGTTTATAGCAGCACTATACATAATAGTCAAAAGGTAGAAATAATCCAAATGTCCATTAACTGATGAATAGATTAACAAAATATTACATGTCCATGTGAGGGAATTTTATTCAGCCATGAAAAGAAATGAAGTACTGGCACATACTAAAACAACATAAATGAATCTTGAAAACATTATACTAAGTAAAAGAAGCCAGTCACAAAAAATCCACATATATTATATGATTTAATTTTTAAGAAATGTCCAGAATAGATAATTTTAGAGACACAAAGCAAATTAGTGGTTACTTAGGGTTGGGGGGCAGAGAGGTAAAAAGTGAGAAGGAAAAGCAATGGAGGTGGGGCCATAAGCAGGTGACAGCTAATACAGGTTTCTTTTTTAGGTGATGAAAATGTTCAAAAATTGACTGGTAATGGATGCAACACTATAAACAAACAGTCAATAAATTGTACAATTTAAATGGGTGAACTGTTTGGTATGTGAATTAATCTCAAAAAAAGCTGTTTTCAGCCTGGCTAGGAATGGCTCAGCGGGTAAGCATCAACCTAGGATCCAGGCGATTGTGGTTTGATTCCCAGTCAGGGCACATGCCTGGGCTGTGGGCTCGATCCCCAGTTGGGGGTGTGCAGGAGGCAACCGATCAATGATGACTCTCTCATCATTGATGTTTCTCTCTCTCCCCCTCCCTTTTCCTTCCTCTCTCTGATATATAAATAAAGATATATTTTTAAAAAGGTGTTTTGAGAGGAATAAGAGCTAAAATATTTTTTTTTGCATCAAGCCTTCAAGAACCACAAAAGATCTGAAATTTTACCAATCTGCTGTCTACCAAGTTAGCTTTCAACATTTTCATCAATGCTGGTAAAATACAAGACTCTTCATCAGAGAAAAAATACTTTATTACTCATAGCAGTAGCAATTGTCTGAGTATCAGCATTTTATTGTGCTGATTACTTGAGCCCCGATTCCTACAGGGCAACATCAAGAGGTCCAGGTGACATGGCTCAAGCAGTCGGTTGCATTACAGGAAAGGAACCCTCGGCCTGGGAAACTGAATCTCTGTAATGATCTGTTAGCATGCCTGTCCCATTTCTATCATCCAAAGCTATGAGCAAATCTACCCTAAGGTCTGAAGGGAGACACTATCTTTGTCTCCAGGACTGTTTGCTGCACCAACATTATTGAAAAGATAACGCAGAACAAATGCAGTCAGAGTCTCTGCTCCCAAGACATACAAAACTGTAAGAAATCTCTTCATAATTCTCTCAAAAACATCCACTCCTTGTTTCTACACTGTGTTGGCTTCTGGAAAATTTTCCTCTAAGTACACTACTCCATCAGCTACTCTGATCAATCTGACCAGAGGCTGGGACCAAATACATTCAATTTGCCTCATACAACATTTAATTAAAGTTACTATCAACAGGAGTTCAAGCATCAAGCTAAGCCACACTACACTGCAATCTTGCCCTAAACTATGCTGCCTCCCAATGTCCTGGACCCAGCTGGCTGAACATATTCCATAAACCATCAGGGTCTATCTCAGAATCAGAAAAGCCAAATGGCTTTCAACATTAAGTGTCTGAATTGACTCTTCCTCTTGCTCTGGGGCAGGTACAAAAGGATGCATTAGTAATTGTGTGAACTTTGTCTTGACCCCACGAGAAGGAAATCCAGAGCAATGGTATCATCCGTAAAACTCTGGCCAGTGAACTGGGGCTGATTTCAGTATCTTCCAGTGCCAGGGTGTTTTTATTGCTCACTTCAGAGAAAATCAGAGACAAATTTCTGATCACCTTTTCTATGGCTCTCATTGTTGGGCCTGCAGGATGTATATACACAGTAAGGCAATTGTCACTCTAGGAACTTGCCCAAAGAAATTGAGATTTGCCTCATTTTGAAGAGATCTCCACAATCTTATGAGGGCTATATGACCTAACTGTTCTGTAAGCTTTCATGCAAATACAGTCCCAATGCTGCCCATGCTGGTCCAGGGAAGTGTTCACAACTAGTAGGGTTCCCTTAAGTGGTCCCTCTATCATGGGGACAACATAGTTTTCCAGCTGGCTACCAAGCTTAAAATCTACAACTCAGTTCAAATAATTGCGTTCGACCTGTCTCTGGAGAGACTGCCTCAGAGCCGTCAGTCCAACCTTTCCAGTTTATATACCCAATCATCCAGGTGGCATTCATCCACACAGTGTAACACTGCGGGCTATGAAAATGGTGGTGAGCAGACTTCTAGAGGTGTTAAAAGGTGTTTTGAGTGGCAGGTGCAGGAGCTGAAGCCATCCTATGCTGCTTTTGATAAGACTTCTCAGTATGGTTACAAGGAATACACCAAACAGTTGTCGAGAGCATTCTGGCAGGAATGACAGATTCAAAAGTTACACTTAAGAGCCTTGCAAAAATATGGGAGACCCACATCAAGGCTTTTTCATTACCGAGGAAGACTCCAGGAGTGGTTCTTAATGTCTCTCCCTTCCCAGTACCTCCTTAAGTATAATATATTCCAGGCCCAGGTGCCCTCCCCCTGACAAACACAAAATTGGTGTTCCCATTACAGTAGCCATTTTCACCTGTTCACCAATCATATCCTACCCACATCCAGACCTATTGCAAGGATGGGTCAGGTGCAAGAGCAATAAAGGCATTTCTATGTATGTAGCTTACATACATCCACGTCTTCCACTCTGGCCAACATGGGCCCTATAGGGAACGCAATGAGCAGCAGTACTAGACTAAGTGCTCATTATCCTAATAATCTAGGCCCCTATCAGTCCAGCAAAAGAATTCAGGTAGCTAGAGCAGAATGAAATTTAATTCTAAGCCCTCAATGGTGGGGGCTGTCACTCAGAGGCAACAATAGCAGCCTGGGGCTGCTGTTAGAGGAAAAAAGATACCCAGGAATGATCAGGATGAAATCCAGAATTTTCAAAATAGGCGTATAGAAAATCTCTTACAACTTTTGTCTTAATCATAACCCAGGAAGCAGCTGAGAGGAAATGAACCAGAGCCCTTATCACAACCTTTATACAGAGAAACCAATTCAAGATGTATTAAAGACCCAATTATAAAGGTTAAAACTATAAAGCTTTTGGCCCTAGCCAGTCTTGCTCCATGGTTAGAGCGTCAGCCTACAGACTGAAGGGTCTCAGGTTTGATTCTGGCCAAGTGTGTGTACCTCTGCTGCAGGCTCCATCCCGACCCCAGTTGGGATGTGTGTGGGAGGCAACCAATCAGTGTGTCTCCCCCCCACTCCCACTCTCTCTGAAATAGCAATGGGGAAAAAATAAAGTATCTCTGAAAAAGTAATGGAAAAAATATCCTCAGGTGAGGATTAAAAAAACAACAACAAAAAACTATGAAGCTGTTAGAGCAAAATATAGAACATCATCTTTGTGACTCGGGTAGGCAAAGGTTCTTTAGATCACAAAAAACAATAACCATGAAGAAAATTGATCAACCAGACTTCATCAAAACACAAGGTTGAAAAGATGTGTAAACAAGCCATAGATTAGATATAATATCCATAAAAAATCTCTCTAAAGACTAGTCCCTAAGACTAAGTCACACTTAGCATTCAATAATGAAAAGACCAAATATATAATGAAAAGACAAAATAAAATAGAAACAGATACACAGACACAGAGAACAAACTGATGATGGTTGTCAAAAGAAAGCAGGGTGAGGGATGGGAATTTAAATAAAAATTAGTTGATTAAAAACTACATATAAAATAATGACAACTTGAACTAATCATATTAATAAATGTAAGTAAATGGGCTACACCAATACAGTATAAAAAATAATGGTTGATGGAATTCTGTATTATTACATATTCATCAATATATTCTTGAAACAGGTTGGTAGAATTAAATTATAGGAATTTTCAATGGCCATGTTTTCCAAAGTGTAATGGTAACTTTCTAACCAAAAAATGAAGGAGAAATATTATGATTTAGATTATCAGCAACTGTAAATTTATGGTTATCCTCTTCCTCCCCAATGTGAGACTGAGAATTCTATAGGCATATCAATTAAATGGATGCCTTTTACCAAGTCATAAACTCATCTCTCTCCAATTTTGCTTCTGACTTACTCAAGTAAAAATGTATTAAAACTTTTTAAAGGTTAAGCCATTTAGAAATTTTACCAATAAGTCACATCTTTGGTGTTTTTGTTCTGAATAAGAGTAGGATGGTATCTGGTACTAATGCTTCTTGCATACTTGACAAACAAATCACAAACGGAATCAAATCTATACTTGTATTGTATAAACAAGGGTGAATCAGAACTTTTCCTGCACAGCTGCTCAACTGAAAGACTATAAAAACATAGTTCATAACAACTGTATTATTCTTCAGATACCTCAACACAGAATAAAGCATTTGTATTTGTTATTGACAACACAAACCAAAAATGCTAAATAGAGAGCTTGAGGAAATAATAAAGAAATTCCTGTTCTGAATTAGAATGCTTGCTACTATGCTTTACAGTCTGGCTTTATGAAATGGATAGAGACAAAGATGAAACTGCTCAGGAACTGAAAATAGATAAAGTAGAATTTTTGAGGCTGGAAATACTTTATCTAGTTCTATTTTAATAACAAAACAGTTAAGTTAGAAACTATAGTGCTATTGGCAAGCCTCCTCATGTTTTAATTTATAAAAACCACCCCAAAATATTCACTTTCAAACCTAAATGTTCGATAAAACAAACAAAACCTAAATGCCAAGGAACACCAAAATTAGGTTAAATAAGTAAAATATATAGTAGGCACATAGTAACCACTCAGTGAAAGTAACATTTGTGACAGATTTCACTGATACAGTTTGATGAAAATCTCAAATTATAAGCTGACTCATGGAGAGGGTATCTTTGTTGAAAACCTCTGCTAAATCCTCTACTCACAGGAATGAAAAAAATCCACCAGAAGAATAAAACCCACTATGGGGTGAAATGCAGCGAAGCTGTTCTACAGTCTAAAAATGACTATTAAAACACAAACACACTTGCACACACAGACTCTGATCAATTACAAACAAATGGAAACTTTAGGAACCAGAATATAACTGCTTTGGCCAGAAAGCAAAATCTCAACTCCTGCACAGTCACAATGTAGGCTCCCAGCAGCATCTGTCATAATGCCAATGAGGAACACTAGGTGTCAGTGCAGAAAGGTAACGGGAACTTCAGTTTTTTCCATCTTAGTATGAATATTTAGACAAAGTGTGAGCTACACCAGGATGCCAAGTAGTTTTTGTGAGAAAGCAACCCTTTATATTTCCTCCAAAGCCCTTTTAGAGGAGACTATTAAGGGTAGAGGGAACACTACCAAACATAATTTTAACAAAAAACTCCAACAAGCTAGGGATACACCAAGGAAGTGGTAGTCAATATTTGCAGACTCTGAGTCTGACAAACTAGCTTTGAGAGCTGCAAAAGTTCTGATCTCAAGGCCATGAAAGTCAGGCTGGAGGTCCCTTAACCAGATAGATTCTAAACTCCAGTCCTGCTAACTACAGTCAATCCAACCAATTCTACCTACAACACATGAGGCTTCTGTTTTTGCTGAGACTATAGGAGGAAACAAAAACAGTGTTTATCCCTATTATTTTGGAAGTTACATTCAAGTAAAAGGAGTCAGACAAAATAAATGTGGAATATACTTAATATATATAATTATTAAGAGGAAAAAAACAACCACAGGAAGAGGACAGGGTAATGGCAGAAAGGTTGCCCGGGAGGTGAGCCATGTAGATACCTATAAACATTCAGCCAGGGAGAACTGACATAAACAATAGGAGGCAGGAGTGTGCCTGGAATGTGCAAGAGGGACAGCAAGAAGGCCAGGGAAGTTCAAGTAGAGTTAACAGGAAAAAAAAACACCCTAGGGGAAAAAATGAAAACGACTAGGTCAGGAGGTGGTGGCGGGTGGGGGATTATTTAGTGCTTGCAGCCATACCGTATTTGGGATATGTTCTCAATAAGAAGCCATGGAAAGGTTTTGGGCAGAATAATGGTATGTTTTATATACTTCAGAATTTTGACTTGAGCTACACTGAGGAATTCGAAAGAACAACTGACAGGCTACTGTAATAATCCTATGAGAGATGATATTGCTTGGAGTGGTGATGGGTAGAGATGGTGAGAAGCAGCTGGATTTGGAATCTATTTTAAAGGAGTACTAATAAGTTTTCCTGATGGACTGAATGCAAGATAATGAGAGAAAACAAAGAATGAAGGATAACCAAGATATTTGACCTGATAATTGGAAAGATGGAGTTGACATTTACTGGGATGTAAGGGTTCATTTTAAACACATTAAGAGAGGGTATAGATCATTTGGCTCACATACCTGGAATGTATGCTAAAGATAGAAATTTGAAATCTGTAGGCATTAAAAGTTATGAAATCAATGGGATCATGATGGGAGTTAAGGATAAAGAAAGGAGTTTGAGGACGACCTTGAGACACTCAAACATTTAGAAAATAGAATGAATAGCAGAAGTCAACATATTATAAAGAATAAGGAGTGATGTTAGAGGAGAACCAAGAAAGTGATATCCCAGAAGCCAAGTGTTTTTTTAATTTTAAATTTGTCTTTATTGTTGAAAGTATTACAGAATCCCCTTTTTCTCCCCCTTGATCCTTTCTACCTCACACATGCTCCTGTCCAGGCCTTCATCACACTATTGTCTGTGTCCATGGGTTATGCATAATATGCATGTAAATTCTTTGGTTAATCTCTTCCCAACCACCCACCTGCCCCCGCCTTCCCGCTGAGATTCATCAGTCTGTTCCAAGCTTCTATGTCTCTGGATCTATTTTGTTCATCAGTTTATTTTGTTCATTAGATTCCACACAGAAGTGAGATCATGTAAAACTGAATTAGGAAGAATCAGAAAACCTGAATAGGCCAACAACCACTGATGAAATTGAAACAGCAATCAAAAAACTCCCAGCAAACAAAAGCCCTGGTATGGATGGCCACACAGGGAAGCCCAACCAAGCACCCTCCTTCTTATTACAGCTATCCCCTTAACATTTCTTGCAATGCTTGTTTGGTGGTGGTAAACTCCTTTAGCCTTTTTTTTTTTGTGTGGGAAGCTCTATAATTTACCATCTATTTTGAATTATAGCCTTGCTGGATAGAGAAGCCAAGGTTTCAGATCCTTGTTTTGCATTACCTTGAATACTTCATGCCATTCCCTTCTGGCCTGTAGAGTTTCTGATGTGAAATAAGCTGGAAGCCTTATGGGAGCTCCTTTATAGGTAACAAATTGCTTTTCTCTTATTGCCTTTAAGATTCTTTCTTTGTCTTTAATATTATAATGTGTCTGGATGTGGGCTTCTTTGGGTTCCTCTTGCTTGGGACTTTCTATGCATCCTGAACTTGTGTAACTTTTTCCTTAGGGAAGTTTTCTGCTATTATTCCTTCAAATAATGTAGCCTGCAGGAAATGGTGGGTCTCTGGATGCTTTGAGTCTTTGCCTGATCTGCTTCTGGGTTCTCTATCCCTTGCTCACTTTCTTCACTTTCTGGAACTCCTGTGATGCAAATATTGTTATGTCTCATTTTGTACCATAGCTCTCTTAAAATGTCCTCCTGTTTTTTAATTGTTTATTCTTTTTGGTTCTCTGAATTAGTGACTTTTTTTCCACCTTGTCCTCTAATTTACTTGTCCTCAGCTTCAATAATCTGCTATCTATTCCTTCCAATGTATTCTTTATTTCTGCTATGTCATTCTTCATTTCCTTCATAGTTTCCATATCTTTTTTCATGCTGTTGAGCATCCTTACAATCAGTATTCTGAACTCTATATCTGATCAATTGCTAATCTCCATTTCACTTATCTCTTCTTCTGGAGAATGCTCTTTTCCTTTTATTTGGGGCTTGATTTTGGTCTCCACATTATGGCTGCCTGTTTGGGTCTGTTTCTATGTACTAGGTAGATCTGCTAGGACTCCCAGTCTTTTTGGATGGTCTCTGGTGCAGGCCAATGTCAGATGCTGCTTGTGACTGGCCCTGAGTACCCTGTTTGGAGCTATCAGCAATTCACAGCTTGCGGCTCCCTCTGCTTGGGCTGGGTGCACTTGGAAAGGACCAAGATGAGCATCATGGTCTGCTTTTCCTAGCCCAGGGTCCAGAAGCAGATCAGGCAGACTCAAAGCATCCAGAGACCCACCTTTGCCTTCAACAAATAGTCTCTTAATGAGCCTCAGGCTGTAGACTACAGCAAAATTAAATCCACAGTGTAGGGCAAGAGGTTTTCCAACCGGATGGGGCAATTACCCCCCCCTCCTGCCGGGCAAAAGCTGCCTGGATAATAAAGGTGTACCTGAGAAAGATGTCCTCTGCAGTATGGGGGAATAACTCAGCACAGAAATCCAAGCTCTACCCCCAAAACAAGCATCCCTAGATTTTCCTCACTCAGCTCTAGTCCACTCTGTCCTCCCTCCACTGGAGCACAAGGTGAGTGGCTGCACATGAAACTTTGTGCATTGGCCCTTGAATAGGGTGCCTGCAATTCCAGCCACCTCTCCTTGGCAGACAGAAACCCCTGCTACTTTTTACAGTCAAATGTTATATGGGCAACCTTTCTCAGTTCTGGTGCTCTGGGATGGGGAGCCCAGCTTGGGGTTTAGACCCAAGAGTTCTCAGTGGAAACCCCCCAAGGCTGACATATCCCTCCAGAACTTTAAATGCTGCCTGTGGGATCCCTGCCAGCCCTCCCACACCTCTGCACTTCCTACCAGTCTCTATGAGGTCTCCCCTTTACGTCCTTGGTTATGAGGGTGCTCTCCAGCTAGTCTCCATTTGATTAATCAGGATGGTTTTCCTATATTTTAGGTGTAATTTTAGTTTGGTCCTGGGAGCGTGTCAGTGTAGCCTCCACTTAATCTGCTTTCATCTTAGAATCTCCCAAAGCCAAGTGTTTTAGAGGGGAGGTCACTTAATCATGTCTAATGATCTTAACAGATCAAATTAGACCTGGAAGAATGGTACTTCAGCTAGGGAGGAAGAAGAGATTGACAAATCCTTTTCACTGAAAACACAACTACAAAACTTGACAAAGCTGTCAAAAACAACTATTTCAGGGCAAACAATAGCTTGAGAAACATATTCATTAAAAAAGACTGCTGAACTTTAGGTATTAACAGTGGAAGTGGGTGGCCTTGCTACCTGGAGCAGTTTCCCACCACAGCTGACAGCATGGTAGTTCTGTGGGACTGGCCTTGAAAGCCTGAAACTTAGTGTCAAGAAGACTGACTTGATTTAAACCAAATGACAGAAAGCCCATGCCAGAATGGAGGTATAGGCATAAATTTAAAGAAGATCCTGGAAATGAGATAAACATTGAGGAGTTCGCTGAACATTCCACATGTCCCACAGAGTGGACGCTTGAGGGGCTAGCACACAGTAAAACCTAGGGCAGCCCTGTCTGAACTCTAAATGTACTCCCAGACCAAACACAAATCCAATGTAGAGGGTGCCTTATGGGCTCAAGGTGTTTGACTACAACCTTTGACCAAAACATGGCTCACAATAAAATATGCAGACATAGGAGTGACCACTAGAAAGTCAGGTCAAAAAAATAAAGAACTAGGGTAGAGGAATCTAAGCAGAGAAATCAGTGACTACACAATGCAGGGGCAACAAGTTTCCTAGGATTACATCCAGACAAGCAAATCAAAATGCGCACACACACACACACACACACACACACACACACACACATGCATACATTCAACAAAAATAACAAGAAAAAAACCTCAGGGGAAAATAGTATCAAAATTGTGAAGCACACATATAACACCAATAAAGTATGAACCATATTCAGAAATAAATAGTCAATGAAAACTGTCTCTAAGTTTACCCATAACTTGGGTTGACAGAAAAAGATTTCAAGTCAACTACTATAAACATTTTTTAAAATGGGAGAAAACCATGTTTAAAGAACTCAAGGGAAACACGACAATAATGACTCAGGAAATACAAAATAAACTGTCAAAAGAAAACAAAAAAATTCTAGAGTTGAAAAACACAATAACTGAAATGGAAAATTCAGTAGATGGGGTCAACAGTACATTTGAGATGAGAGAAGAATCAGTGAATTTTTGAGAGATTTAGACTTTATCTAAACTGAAGAACAAAGAGAAAAAAACATTAAGAAAAAAGAGGAATAGAAAAAAATACTTTAATAAATAATGGCTGAAAACATTCCAAATGTGATGAAAAGCAATTATTTAGATTCAAGAAGCTCAACAAAGCTCAATTACTATAAATACAAGGAGTTAAGCCCTAGGCTAAAGACAGAGAAAATTTTGAAACCAGTAGCTTAAATAACAAGTTAGCATGTATAGGGAAACAACAACAAATGGCTGGCTTTTCATCAGAAACACTGGAAAGCACGGGAAATCACATATTCAAAGTACCAAAAGGAAACCAATGAATAATTCTATATCCAGCTAAACTATCCTTCAAAAATGAAGGCAAAATAAAGACATTTCCAAATAAACAATACTGAGAAAATCCATTAACAGCAGAACTGCCTAATAAAAAATACTAAATAAAGTCCTACAGGTTAAAAGGAAAATACTCTAGACAGTAATGCAAAAGGAAGGATGGAAGAACAGTGGGAATAGTAAATACAAAAGACTGGCTGAATATTGTTTCTTTTCTCTACTCAATTTCTTTAAATAAAACAAGATTGTATATAAAAAAATTAGAACAAGGTAATACACCTAACACTAGATATAATATATAGGGTATTCCCCCAAAAAATGTATACATGCACTTTGAATAATTATAAAGGCAGTGGTTAAAACATACTTCATTTTCAGAATTGATCTATAAGCTGTTACAGAGTGTATGCATTTTTGTGTGACACCCAGTATATGACTATAAGCACAAAAGAAGGGGTATAAAATGGAGATACATTGGAGTAAAGGTGATATAACGATTAGAATTAAAGTAGTATTAACCTAAAGTAGATTGTGATAAGTTAAAATACATATTATAATCCTCAGAGCAATCACTAAGAAAATAACTCAAAGATACAGTTTTAAATATCATAGAAATTAATATGGTATAGGCAAAAAATGTTTACCTTAAGAGAAAGACAAAACAATGAAATAAAGAGAAAATTAGTAAATTGAAACAGCTAAATCCAATTCTATCAATAATTACATGAAATATGAAAGAACACTTGCAACAAAAAGCAGAAGTTGTTAGACCAGATTTTAAAAAGCAACTATATTCTATCTACGAAAGACTCATTGTAGTTTCAAAGATGAAAACCTGAACCCTATCAACCAACTCAAGCCTATCTGATATTTACAGAACACTCCATCTTCTTAACAACAGAATACACATTCTTTTCAAGTGCATACAAAATATTTACCACAATAGACCATATTCTAGGCCATAAAACAAGTTTCAATAAATTTGAGAGGATTCAAGACATGCAAAGATTCTCATCTAGACACATAATAGTCAAACTATTTTGGAAATTTTCCAAATCTGACATCGAACAACACCCTTCTAAAAAAATCTCTTATTGGTCAAAGAAAAAAGGGGGAAATTAGAAAATATTTGGAATTGAAACAAAGTGGAAATATATAAAAACTTATGGAATACAACCAATGTAATGTTTAGAGGAAATTTTTTATCTTTAAGCACCAATTCAGAAAAGAAGGAAAAAGCAATAATCTACGCTTTCCACCTTGGGAAACAAAAATAGATCAAATAAAGACCAAATAAAGCCCAAAGCAAGCAGAAGGTAGCAAAGCAAAAAAACAATGCAACAGCAAAAACACAAGAACCCAGGAAAAAACAGTATTGAAAAGATCAACAAAACTATTAAACCTTTAGCTATACTGACCAAAAAAGGAAGGCAGAACACAAACTACCAGTATTAGAAATGAAAGAGGCAACATCACTATACACCTGGCCAAAATTAAAAAGACTACAGAAAATGCTATGTATTATGAACAACTAACTCTACGCCAATGAATTAGGCAACTTCAATGAAATGGAGAAATTCCTAGGAAAATATAAATTACCACAACTGACTCAAGAAAAGAAAAAAGAGTATCTTTATAGATTTACAAGTAAATAAATATAGTAACTTAAAGTCTTTCCACAAAGAAAAGCATAGGCTCATATAGCTTCACTTATGAATTGTATAAAATATTTTTAAAAATCCAAAAACAATCCTATACAAAGACTGTCTGAAAAAAGGAAAGACCACTTCCCAACTCATACTGAATACAAAGGCCAGTATTACCCTGATAGTAAAGCAAAAACCACCCCAGAGCAAAGCCAAAGACATAATAAAACCAAAACTAAGAAAAAACTTCTCCAGAACACTATTTCTCGTAAACAGAGATACAAAAATCCCAAACCAAATTCACCAACATATAAACAGGAGATTACACACCATGCTCAGGCAAAAATGCAAGGTTGGTTTCACATCTGAAAATCAACTAATATAATATACCATGTTAATGGAATACAGACAAAAGCCTGTGAATGAAAAAGAGGCTATGTAATAAATCTGACAAGCTCAGTGACTGAAAGTAACCTCACAGAGTGACCTGATCATAAATTCCTAACTGGGCAGGTATAATGGGTGGTTGAGCCCCAGGGCCTATATAAATTTCTTAGTAAAAGGTTTACCTTTGCCTTAATTAAGTAAACCCTGTCAATTGTTCTTGTGCATCTAGGTTAACACACCTTTGAAATGTCAGAGTAATCCTTTTCCAGATCCCTGGAAGATGTAACCACCCTCAAAGGAGCAGTTGATCTTACTACCTCTATACCATCTCTATTTACTGCAAATGTTAAAAATTAACTATCCTTTACACACCAATGTAAAAGAATTATGTATTGATCCATTTTTCTTTTTATTCAAAGAGATTTTCCCTCATTGCTTTCTCTTGCCTACCTAATCAACCACCAATAGATGTCATGTAATCTTCCTTACGTTCCCACCATGGATTCCAAACGCATAAAAAGAACTACAGGACTGCCATTCTCCAGTACATTTTTCTCAATCTGAGAGTTTGCTTCTAGGCATGTCCGCAGTTTGGCTCAAATAAACTCTTAGGTTTGAACATCCTTACATTGACGAGCCTCATGATCATCTCAGTGGCCACAGATAAAGTATTTGACAAAATATACTTTTATGACCAAAACTCTCAAAAATCTAAAATTACAAGGAAACTTTCTCAACCTGATAAGGAAATCTACAAAAATCTGAAGCTGAAGTCATTTCCTTAAGTACCTAGAAGCAAGGTGTCCTTTCTTAGCACTCCTACTGCCCATCATACTGTCGGTTTTATGTATTACAAAAAGGTAAATGGATATAGGCTAAAAAGAAAGTAAAACTGTCTTTATTTGTAGATGATATAGACTGTTAACTGATTTGCTTTCTTTAATGGTTTCCTACTGTTCTTGAGTCAATCTAGGTAAGTTACATATTTTCTGGGAAATTGTATTATGAAGTGGGGAAAGAGTGAAGATAGGGAATCTATGAAATTAAGTCAACTTTAACCAAGCTGCTAAAACTATTAATATTATTAATGTTGAGGTATGAGGAAAGACTCCATTATTGTTTTAACTAGCCTGGGAACGTAAACTTTTTTTGAACTTTCCAATCCTGCACCAATGCTTAGATATACATCTGAAGCTCCAGATAACCCTCTGATTACCCTTGAAGGGCTCACATATACATCCACGTGACATCCATTATCCAGACTGCCTGACATCTGACTAATAGCTGTTCTGGACCAATCCTAGAGCCAAGAATATAGGACAGATGATTCTCAAGAATGTACTTTTTACTATAAAAACTTTTAACTTTCCTCCTTCTTTGGAACACTTCTGTGTTTTTGCCTAGCTGTGTTCTCATTTTGCAAACTCAAACACCCTTAGATAAATCTTTGTCATTTACTGCTAGCTAAAGCTTCTAGACTCTTTTTGAGTTCATTGAAAAAAGTATTACAGCATCTAACACTTTTGGCACACAACTTTCTGTAGTTTTCTTGTTTTTAAAATACTGTACCTATATATATGATCTCCTTTCTTTCTTACGCCTACTGCAATTTATTTCAATCATCTTTCTCATCCTTTATAAATTCTGTCTCATTTTGTGTCTTTTCAAAGAACTTCTGGGCTTGCATCCTTGGTTTTGGGGTTCTTTCCTATTCTTTATTGTACTTTTTTTTTTGTCTTTCAAATTTTCAAAAAGCACAAAATTAGAAATTCAGTTTCTAACTTAACAAATTATGACCAGAGAACATAGTATATAATTTCATATTAATATCTGCTGCTTAAAAAAAGGAATGAGAAAAATATTTACTGCTTGTGGCTTAGTGTGTAGACAACTTTTGAATATGTCTCTTGTATTTTAAAAGGCAGGGTTCTTTATGTTCACTAGCTCAAAGGAAACTCTAACTATGCAAATCTTATAACCTTTCTAATTTCTCTCTGCTTAATCTACTAGTTACATATGGAGGACTCATTTAATAATTCTCACTGACCATAGATCTGAAATTACATCAGCTTTGTCTTCATATTTTAAAGCTATGTTACCAAAAGCAAACAAGTTTAAAATTACTTTAAAAAGAGTACTGTTCTCTTTATCACTATATAATGACAATGTTTGGTCCTTTTTTGCCTTAAATATATTTGTATTGATATTTATTTTGACCATATCCACCTTTCTTTTTTCTTTACCTCTTCTTTCCTATAATCTGTATTATTTTTAGCTTTTTAAAAGTTTAACATGCTTATGTTTTATTAAAATCCAAAGTTATTTCTTCTCTCCCAAATAATAAAAGGCCAAAGGAAAACATTACTCATCACTTATATATCCTTACTGTTAAAAATTTCAGTTGTACCTAATTTATTATGACCAAAATTAGCAACACTATTACTATTATACAACTAATGTGTGTTTACCCGCTATTTCCAATTTCTTTGTTCTTTACCAATTATTTTTTACATTTTATGCCTTTCTGGGTTCAATTTCTTTTTAAAGAACACTTTTTGATGATACTTTTAGCAAGTCTACCAGTGATAAAATTTTCAGTACCTGTCTGCATGAATGTTCATTTCATTTATTTCTCTTTTAAATGTATCTTTATTGATTTTAGAGAGAGGAAGGGAGAGATAGAAACATCAATGATGAGAGTGACTGATTGGCTGCCTTCTGCACACCCCCTACTGGGGACTGAGCCTGCATGTGCCCTGACCAGGAATTGAACTGCAATATCCTGGATCACAGGTCGATGCTCAACTGCTGAGCCACGCCAGCAGGGCTCATTTCATTTCTTGAATGACATTTTGCATTAGTAAAGTGTCTAGGTTGGCAGCTATTTTCTCAGCTCCATCATCTGGCTTCATTAATTGTGTCCTAGTCTATAGTTGGTGGTACTGTTAGTCCTTTATATGTAATGTCGTTCTCCCTCTGTGCTTTCAAGACCTTCTCCTTTGCCTCTGGTGTTCTGCAGTTTATTCTATCTAGGTCTGGATTTAATTTTGCTTCGGTTTTAGGTGCTTCAACTTGAAGACTTTAAAAAAAAACACCAATCCCGGCCGGGCGTGGCTCAGCGGTAGAGCGTCGACCTAGGATCTAGGCGATCAGGGTTTGATTCCCGGTCAGGACACATGCCCGGGTTGCAGGCTTGATCAAGGACTCTCTCATCATTGATGTTCCTATCTCTCTCTCCCCCTCTCGTTTCCTCTCTCTGAAATCAATAAAGATATATTTTTTAAAAAACCAAAAAAAAAAACCACACCAATAATGATATATTCTTAGCCATTATATTTTCCAATATTATTCACTAATCCCTCTTCTCTCTTCTGAAACACATATTTGACTTAAGTTGGACCTTCTCTGACTTGAGACAAGGCGTTGAGGCCCACATGAGGTAAAGAAGTGGGATCTGACTTTATCGCAACACAGACATTAGAAACCAAGTCAAATTCTGCATTAAATATTTGTTTTAAAATAGCCATGAAAATTTACAAAAATGTTCCTGTTTTTCCTGACTAATTTAGATGCCCATGACACAAAATGGCTTTCTGGGGAACAACCCTTCACAACCTCACACTTAGGGGAGTTAGCATTTTGCAAGAGGACGGGATTGCAGGAAAGCCAGGGTCATCTGTAGAAGAGTGCCACTAAACGTAAATAGCAAGCAATATCTAGTTAACTCCTGCTAATTCCTTTGGGAGAATCATTCTTTATGAGAGTAAAACTGACTTTTGTAATCCAAAAAGAACAAGGAATCACTTGACTCTCAATAAAGAGTCCATCTTAAAAAATGTCATGCTCATACCAACAGACACTGTCCAGCTAAGAACTGCCAGGTCTATTGCACCAAATTAAACCAGAGAGTTGCCACAGAACTTCTTTGAAACTATAAATGCTGAAATGGTCTAAGAATTATAATCTAAGGAAAAGCCAACTAAGTAACTGTCCTGAAATGAAAACTTTATAGTTAAGCACACTGTCTCACAGAAGTCATTCAAATGTATTAGCTGGCCTGCTCCCAGAGGTAGAGAACTTTGAGATCTTTATTCATTAGATCATGTTTACAGCTCTAAGCTGACGTAGTTGAGATAATACTGTTTTTATGGGCATACTACTTATTACTTACTGTGTGTTTTATATTTATATGGAGTAAAAATAACTAGGGTAAGCTGCAACCAGGCAGAGCTGGTGTCTTGGTCATGGGCATAGGCCTAAGCCAAAATCACTGTAAACTGCCCCCCCCCCCCCCCTTACCACAAGACACTTAACATTTTCTTTCAAAGCTAATATAGGTACAGACTATTCTAGGGGATCAGAGGTAGTTACAGGAAGGGGGACTTTTTACTTTTCACCCTATAGTGTTTTGTTTGTTTAACACGAGTTGTTAAAACAACAACAGAATAGACCAGGCACACACACAGACCTGCCTGGTAACTCAAGGAGGGCTATCCAGCACTGACAGTTATTTTTGTTTCTGGTTCCCTTACATTCTGCGATTTAACAGAGAATATACACTTTCTGTTGGCTGCTGGATTTCAAGGAGATAGCCAAGATAACTTAAGACTCATGCACCTTATAACCCAGGTGCCTAAATATTTGTTGAGTAGAGTAAAATTGCTTGGGGACAAATAAGCACCAGGGATCCACTCTGTACTGAGCACATTTAAAGAGAGAGATCTAGAAAAGTCCAATGGCAACAAACCCAACTCAACGTAATAGTTTTCAAGGGCATCAGAAAGCACACCTTTTCTAGCTACTTTCTTTAAAGAGCAATTCCATAAAATTAAAATACTTTCAACATAATATAGAAATTGTTTTACTAATGAAAACATATTCCTGAACATCATTACACAAGCATGGGCTATGTCTTAAGGTGCAGGTTTACATTTCCTATCCTACAAGTCTCTTCCTACTACTTGAGAAAAGGTGGGCCATGATGCTCTGGCCCTCTTGGAATCTGATGCAGGGAAGTGCAGCTCAAATATGGACATGAGTCCCAGGCAGTTTTAGCTCGGTGGTTAGAGCATCAGCCCATGAACTGAAGGGTCCCACCCAGGTTCAATTCTGGCCAAGGGCATGTACTTCAGTTGTAGGCTCAATCTCTGGCCCTGTTGACGGGTGTGTGGGAGGCAACCAATTGATCTGTCTCTCTCACATTGATGTTTCTCCTCTTTCTCTCTCCCTTCCACTCTATCTGAAAAGCAATGGGAAAAATATCCTTGGGTGAGGATTTAAAAAACAAAAAAAACCATGGCCACAGTCTGGGCAACAGTCCCAGCTCAGTCATACAGGTGATAACAAAAACCACTTAGGGATGGATGGGTGACACACCAACCTTCAATAGGAGTTCTGGGGCTAGCCACTAGGTTGGCCCTGAGACAACTATACAAGTCCCATCCATTTGTACCTTACTGCCTTTCAGGACTGGGTGAACATCCTAAAGGATATTAAACAAAGCATCATTGTATAAGCCATAAATAGATATAACTAGAAAGAATATGTATGTGCTTCAATATATTTTGCTCAAAGCATTACATTTTCCATCGACATTTTTTATTTTTTTTAAATATGTCTTTATTGATTTCAGAGAGAGGAAGGGAGAGGGAGACAGAGATAGAAACATCAATGATGAGAGAGTCGTCATTGACTGGCTGCCTCCTGCATGCCCCCAACTGCGGACTGAGCCTACAACCTGGGCATGTGCAACCGCGATCTCCTGGATCCTTGGTCGATGCTCAACCGCTGAGCCATGCCCGGCTGGGCTCCACTGACACTTATACGTTTTATATTTTTAGGTCCTCTAGTTCAGAGAAATAACTGTGTTATGTTAATGAATTAATCCCTCTCTCTACTATTCTGATTATCAGCAGCAAGCTCTAACTGAATCTCATCACCCATATGCTAACACCTGCATGTTACAATATCATGAGCCATTAACATAAGCTCCAACACAGTTGTTGGAGCACAGGGAGAGAGGGAGGAGTATGGTTGAGAAAAGTGGCAATAATCATCATATGTAGTTTAAAAACTTGTTATTTAGATACCTATAAATTGTATTTGTGTATGTAAGAGTCATATTATGACTCTGGACCTGACAGTCATTCAGAACTGTAGTTTGCTACCTGCACTCACAGTGCAAAGTGTTGAAAGGAATAAGGAGCAAAGAAACAGAAGAGACGGTGCACTGGCAAACAGATACCCTTTCACTAAGCAAGTGTCCAACTTAAATTTTAGAAAAGTGCTCTATAAATGGGGGCATCTAGAAAAACAAAACTATCTCCTAAATAAGGCAGAGTCCCTAAAAATGAAAGTTGCCAAAACTAGCACTAATCAATTATCTAACAACAAAATCCAGAGTAACACTGTCCTTTTATGGACTAGTCACAGATAAGGCAGTCACTATTAAATCAACCTTCCCTTACAGCAGGGGTGGGGAACCTTTTTTCTGCCAAAGGCCATTTGGATATTTGTAACATCATCTGCGGGCTATACAAAATTATCAACTTAAAAATTAGCCTGCTATATTTGGTCAAACATTTAATTAACTCACCCCTAATGTGGTGGCTGGAACTGCTTCTCTGGTGAGGTGTGTGATGTTAGCTGGTACTGATGATGTTGCTACTTGCAACTGCTTTTCCAGGTCTGTGTCGGTCAGTTGGGAGCCCAGTCCACTCTTTGAAATGTTAAGTTTTGAAAAGAACTGCTTGCAGCAGTAAGCTGTTCCAAACACAGATGCATATTTCAATGCATGTCTCCTCAAAGTGGGAAATTCATCACTGCTTATGTAATGTCTATAGTACTTAAGCAGTGGGAGGTAGTTGTGCCCAGCTTTCAGCTCCTTGTCGCTTTGCAGCCGAATGGTTCCGTGTTGTAGGTTATCAGGCACATCAGCTGATTCCACATTGAAAGGTGTAGCAAAGATGTTCAATTCCATTTGTTTACTTTTCACGTCCTTGAATCTTTCATGCCTCAATTAGTTTCACACATTCACAAGTGTATTCAAGTGTCATGGAATGCTTTTGTCCTTCGAGTGGGGAATTGTACTGTTATTCCTTTGGAGCTGCACTTTCCATGACTTAATTTAGCTTCAAATGTTACATGTTTGAAAGCAGGGAGCTGAGAAGCTGGTTGGGGCCTTGCAGTTTGGTGTTCAATTCTGAGAGGTATTTGGTAATGTCCACCACGACGCTAGATCACAACAGCCACTTGCCATCATTGAGTTTCCCGACAGGTTTCCCTCATCTCCATGAGCTGCTTGACTTCATCCCACAGTTGGTAAAACCTCATGAGCATGTTTCTGAGACTCACCACTACACTTCACAGTGATAAACAAGATCGCTGTCCTCAGAGTCAAGATCATTCAGTAACTACTTAAACTGGTGGCTGTTATAACCCTCCGGTTTTGACAAAATTTATGCATGACCTACTGTTGACACCACATTGTTGAGCCGCAATGGCTGTACCCAGAGACTCTTGGTATATGATGCAGTGGCACATAATTAAATCACTTGGATCAAGACTGAGATGATTCAGTCCTTTCTTAAAAAATGCAATTAACCCTTTTTGTGAGCCAACCATGGCTGGAGCTCCATCTGTAGTAAGGTCACTTAACTTTTCAAATATTAGCTCAAGTTTTTTCACTGATAAAATAAATCCTCACCTCTTGTTGTGCCATGCATGGCTTCTGGTGTCAGCAACTCCACAGCAGCCACCATGCACTCTTTCACAAACTCTCCCTCAACATGAGGCCTCAGCTTCTTTTTGATTAGCTCACTCACTACATAACCCATCTGAATAATGTTCTCTCTGTCACAAGGAAACATAGTGAAAGCAGCTTGTTGTAATTCCAGACTCTGCTGAAGAGCACTGATTTTATCCAGATGCATCTGGCCTCCCAATTCATTGAGTTTAGCATGTTTTGAGCTGTAATGACGCTCCACATTGGCTTTTTTCATTACTGCTAATGCATCGCCACAAACTAGGCACACAGGTTTGCCTTTGACTTCAACAAAAAAATAATCACTTGTCCATTTCTCTTTGAAAGATCAACACTCTGAATTAACTTTTCTTTGTAGCTGCCATTTGTAGGATGTCACACCACTTAAGTTTTAATAACTATCCAGTGTGTATATTGCCAGCGACATGATTATTTTGCTTTGATCGCTGTTCTAATCCTGCATCTTGGATTTGGAATATACACAACGTTCGTATCATCAACTCTTGAGGTCTTTTCTGTGTACTGTAATTTCCTTACTTTTCATCTGAGATTCAGTTTTTGCAAGGGTTGTTGATCGTGGACATGTGGTTAAAGGTTGGATTGGAGTTATTGTCTGTGTCGACAAAGAAGTCAGCATCATCATCAATCATCAGAGGCAAGGTAATCAACGTGTCAAGGAATCATCGCATCTCATCTCATCACCGGATTGCCATAGTTTCACTACAGTGTGTTAACACTTTCGCAATGAGTACACTCCCAGCCTGCTTGGCACTGACTGTCCTCTGAGTCATCGCAATACAGGCAGACGGACCTCGGGCAGCCGATGAGAAGCATACGTGTCTATCAGTAATGCAGTCCTATGTGTCCTGTCTATCCCATAATGGATGTTCCTTGCTAGTCCCTCAAAATTTACGTTATTATGATTCACTTAATATAAATTTATTTGCTATGAAAAAAGCTCTTAGATTTATTGAATTTTGAGTCCAGCCTGCAGTTGCCTTGGCAGGGCCAGGCCAAATGATTCTGCGTGCCTCATACGCCCGCAGGCCAGACATTCCCCACTCTTGCCTTACAGAGAGAATGAATGTAGTAAAGGAACTGGAAGAAAAAGGATGGAGACCGACACTGGCTCTGCAAGGGGACCGTGGCATAGCCCTACTCATGTCCTCATCTGTAAAGCAAGGGAAACCAACTGGAGGGGTTGAGAAGGTTAAATGAAGTCTATCCTATATTAAGCAATGCACTCAGACATGCCACAAACAACAGGAAGTAATCCAAGGTGACTATCATCAAAAAAATGACTGCACAGAACGACTGTGTAGAACACAGCTCACAGAATTGAGCTCACATATCCAATAAAATTACCATCTGTTGCTACAGTCTACAGAACACACCTCAATTGTGTGACTTCTATTGTGTGACTCACTGAAAACATCATAATATAGAATTCATTAAGGAAAGCATAAGAAGACACTCACCAGCCACCAAACCAAACCAAACCCTTACCATAAAAAACTTAAAAGAAATAATTTATCAGTAAAATATGTAGAAATAAACTCTAACTCTAATACTACTCTGAAAATACTCTAACAAATGAATCACTAGTGCATAAGCCCAGAATAATCTAAGGACATAGCTGGTAACTGGCATTTAATGTACTATTAACATGACAAGTATCAGCATTTACCAAGCACTTATTTGGCAACCACTGTTTTAAATTCATCACATGTGTTAACTCATTTAATTCTCACAAAACTCTATGAGATAAATTATATCGATCATGTCCTTTTTACAGAGGAGAAAATGAGGCAGTCCTAGTTCTAACCTAGACAGTCTAATTCCTAAGAGTATACGCTCCACCTTCACACTGATGGCCTTAAATTTTAAGTCTATATACAAATATTCAAAGAATTCCAACATATCCTTGAATTTAAAAACAACGCAGGTCACAGAAAAACACATACAACATGTATATACAATGCAACAAACAGGGAAATTCCATAGGCAGAGGCTGGCCAGGCTTGGTGTTCACCCCACCAGGCTCTATGTGACCTTGGCAGGCTACTTACGTTCCACAGCTGGGTAGCTAGATAATAGCAGTACTTACCCTCAGAGAGTTCCTGTGAGAAGTAACTGATGTGTGTAGGTGTATAAAGCACTTTGGTGACTTAATTTATGTTAGCCATTATTACATATTAAGAAGATAACTGGGAAGAATGATCAATAAAACAAACAGTGGGGAGGTTCCAGTCTGACTTAAGATTTTACATGAGTTTCCTCACCCTTGGTGTAACTTACTTTTACTGCTTGAATTTTCTATGTACGTTTTTTTAAATCCAAAAATCAAAGCTATTTTTATTTGAAAGAAGGAGGGAGAAAAAAGTCTTACTTTGGGCAAGAAGCATATTTTGAGATAAAAGGATCAGAAAAGAAAGTGAATGAATGAAGCTCCTAGTTAAAATTTTCACATTGAGGAATAAAGCACAGCCCTGGTCGGTATGACTCAGTGGGTTGGAGCGTAGTGACGTGCACCGAAGGGTCATGGGTTTGATTCCCTGTTAGGGTACATGCCCAGGTTGCTGGTTTGGTCCCACTGGGGTCCATATGGAGGCAAGCAATCGATGTTCCTCTCTCTCTAAAAATCAGTAAAAAATATATCCTCGGGTGAGGCTTTAAATAAATAAATAAATAAAGTACAATTTTGAAGGACATGAAAAACAGTAAAGGATGCAAGGAGCCTTGAGCTAGAGTAATGTGTAAGATTAAGTAAATGGGACGAGCCAATTCATGCAGTTGACAAATCTTTACACTGAATGGATGTAAAATCTGTATCTTGAAATCATGCTATTTCACAAGAGAGGTGGTCTTTTTTTTTTAAACAGGCACAATGACAGAAGTATCAACAAAAGAGGACTGAATTTCTTCAAAAAGAGTTCAAGGAGAAGCAACAAACATCAGAGAATCCCTGTAAAGTTAGATGAAGGGCTTGGGATAAGCCTTAACAGGACTTTTTGAGAAGCAAAAGAAAAAGAAAAAAAGTTCTTGAATCCAATGACAGATTTTATTTAAAAAGATAAAAGGAATCAGTAAAAAACAACTGTGATAAATCATCCTCCAAGATTTATCAATCAGACGACTTTTAGAAAGCATTCACGCATATCATATCAAACAAGCAAAAAAAAAAAAAAAAATCTAAACACACTACCCCCTAATTTAAAGGGACTAGAAGGGCTAACAAAGCTGCAAAGAAGGGAGAGTTAACAGAAAAAATAGTCTGTTAAAAGTCCACTGGACCTATTTTTCAGGAATCTTTAGCTAGTTTAGCCCCAAGTAGAGAGTAATATTTACAGGAGCTTTTAAATTAAATATTTAGTCTCATATATGTGAAACTATATTATACATATGAAGATTTTCATGATAAATTTGGATACTTCTGAGATACTATTAGGAGAAAAAAATTTTTTTCAGTACAATATTTTATTTCTCATGTTCTGGAGATGGATGGTGGTGACAGCTGCATAACAATGTAAATGTTCTTAATGTCACTCAACTGTACACATAAAAATGGTTAAGATGGCAAATATGATGTATATTTTTGCCATAATTTTTTAAATTGTCTTTAACTGGAAAAGACCATATATTATTACAATGAACCACATATGACTGCTGAGAGGGAGAAAAGGTGATTTGCTGTTAAGTTCATTTTTCTCTCAACTCAATGTTCTTCTCCTGGGTGGCTGAGAAAGGAACTGTCAAGAATTTAGCCCCACATGAAACCATATAGTACTGCCATAGACAAATCACATCTATACTTGTCAAAAAAGGTTTAGGGTTTTCTCTTTCAAACTACAATGAGGAAATGTTTGAAAATTATAAATTAAGCTCCTGATGCCCACTCCCAACCAACCTCACCTGCAGCCTTCCCCCATCCCGGTTCCCAGCTAGGCCAACAACTTCTCTCCTGGTTGGTGTAAATTCCAGCTCTTTTTTCTCTCTTACAACTGCATCCAGCCTTTCCAAATCCAAAGCACCACAGCCATCATTCTGGTCCATTTCACCATCTGTCTCCCTGCTTCTGCCCTTGACACCCTCAGAGGTTATCCAGCTTAAGTCCTCCAATTATGCCCCCTCATGCCTCTCCCAAAACCGGGGGGGGGGGGGGGGCATGGCTCTTCCCACTTTCTCACTTAGGGCCTTTGCAGTTCCTGTTGTCTCCCCCTCTTAAGTCCTTTCCTTGAATATGTGATAGTTAACTCCCTCACTTCCTTCAGGTTTTTACTCAAGTCACTTTCTCAACAAGGTTGATACTCAAGCTATGCTACCTAAAATTTCAAACTCTATCCCTTCTTCCCTTTATTTTTTTATCCTTGGCATTTACCAAAATCTGACAGAGTACTCATTTTATTTTATAATCTTGTTTGTTGACTATCTCCTCTACTAAAAGGGAGGAGCTTTTATTTTGTTCACTGCTATACCCTATACCCTGGATGCATGCTCATGAGCATGTGAGATCCCTATAATCTATATGAATACGGTGGTTCAGACCTCAGTACTCTTAATCTGCCAGAATTAAATTAAACTCATTTTTTCTAACTGTCCAAGGTAAGCATTTGGCCAGGCCCAAACTGCCCTTCTTAGCAACAAAAGGACAATGAGCACAAAAACTCTGTCTGGGCTGCCAGTAATAAGTCAGAACTTACCTTTTAAGTATATATATGCTAAATGGGACAGGATTTCACCTGCTGGTCTTGGAACCACTTTTCTACTAACGAGAGGCCATAAGACTGCCTGGCATTTTATTCCAGGTGGCTTAACATCTCACCATTTGAGAACACTTACCATATTATAAGACTTGGCATGTTTATTTTTGCTCTGAAAACACTTCTAAAATGAGAGCACAATACCCTTAAGCCAAGTGAGGACACAATGAGAAGATTTCTATGAATCAAATGCCAAATCTGCTGATGCTTTGATTTTGGGCTTCCCGGCCTCCAAAACTGTGAGAAATAAATGTTTTTTGTTCACAAGTAAAAAATAATTAATTATAATACATAATTTTTTAAAATGAGAGCACACATAAGGGCCTATGTCATTTCATCAAATGAAATGACTCATTAGAGGCCTACATGGTGCACAGTTCTTTGTATCGGAAAGAACCTTCATGTTAAAACAGTGAGGTCTCATGGAATAAATATATAACTAAGTATCAAGTTGCATAAAATCACATAAAAAGGGTGACATGAACTGGGGATGCTGAGTTTTCAGAAAAATTGGAATAAGGAGGAAACATGTCTTGAAAAAGATAAGCCCTCAGCTGTGCCATGCAAGACGCTATCACTTGGATTAAATAAGAGTCCAAGAGACAATTCCAGTGAGGAAGAGAAAATAGTCTGCTCAAATGTGTAATAGGTCCAATGTGTTGACAATGAACAATTAACAGCTTATTTGTTGGCTGGAAGAACAGGGATACAGAGATGGGTAAAGAACAGCTCTGCCATCCAGTGGCCTCCTCCTGGAGGGGGGCCATGTGGCACACAGTGGGCTGTAACTTAGGAAACACTTCAGTGAAGCACATAGAGAGCAGGGACACAAAATCAGGAAGACACATTTCCAGGAGATGCTTATCTGTGCTGACTTTTTAAAAGAATAAAAATAAAAATGGGAGGATTCCAAGGTGATGACCAAGAGTGAGCATCAAACAGGGGCTCTGGGAACTGCAAGCTGTTCTGTACCTACAGATGTTGAGTAGAGAGGCCCAGCGCTGGCTCAGGGGACAAACTCTTAAGTGCCAGTGTGCCACGCAAAAGAGGCTGCAGTTTATCCTATAAGCAAGTGATATTTGCCTAAGAAAGAAAGAAGAGCCCAGCCAGGCATGGCTCAGCGGTTGAGCATCGACCTAGGATCCAGGAGATCGGGATTCGATTCCTGATAAGGGCACATGCCCGGGTTGCGGGCTGCAGGGAATCAATGACTCTCTCGTCACTGATGTTTCTCTCTCTCCCTCTCCCACCCCTTCTTCTCTCTGAAATCAATAAAGATATATTTTTTTAAAAAAAGAAAAAAGAAGGAAGGAAGGAAGGGAGAGGGAAGAGGAGAGGGGAGGAGAGGAAAGACTCCTCTGATAAAAATACGGGTATTGGAAGGAAGAAGGCAGGCGACCAAGTCAATGGCATAATCAAGAAGGGTTTGAAGCAAGAAAGTCAAGCTGATTAGTGAATGAGTTCAAGGGCTCCTTTAGCGCTATCCTTGGTACTACAAGGGGGATGGGGTAATATGACTGGAACTTGATCAGTAACATGGGCTTGGAGGCCTAGGAGCTGGAAGCCTAAATTCAGATGCAGGCTTTGCCATTTAACAGCTGGTTCCGGGGAAGTCACATAGCCCTCTCTTCTCCTCTCTGAGCTTTGCTGTGCTAATTTTACAGAAGAAAATAAAAATACCTGTCCTCAGGCAGGGCTGGTTTGAAGTTTGAATTTGGTAGTACCTGACATACATTACAGGGCTTCCACTGGCTAAAAACTGGACAACCCAAACAACAACAAAATGACTGTATTGAAGTCACTGAATAAAAATCAAAAGCCCCCAAATTTTTTAAAACACTCATCATTAATGAAGGTAACTTTTACATCAGATTTAAACTTTGAAACTTGATAAAAAGAATTAAGCCCTGCCTTTCTAGGAAGAACTGTTAACCCCCGCTGAAAGAAAGCTTTTCTATACAAAATAATTCCACCAACTAAATATATAAGAAATGACAGAATTAGAAAATCATCACATTGTAACACTCACTGAAGATTCAGCAAGGACTGTCAGTGGGTGCTAAGTTCGCATGTTCAAACGTTAATGGAAATGAGATTTTCGCCTGGTGCCAATTATCTAAGATCAGAGAGAAATGTATGCCTTCATAATATACACTCCTACCGCACAAGGAGAACTACACCTTTCCAAGGGCAGAGACTGTCCACTATGGTAAAATGCTCATGCTTCTTCCAGGAAAAACCTTCAGCTATAACAATGATAGCTGCCCTGGCGGGTTTTGTTCAGTGGTTAGAATGTTGGACTGCCAACAGAAGGGTCTCGGGTTTGATTCCTGGTAAAAGGCAAGTACCTAGGTTGCAGGTTTGATCCCCAACCCAGTCAGGGCACATTCAGGAGGCAACCAATTGATGTGTCGCTCACATCAAAGTTTCTCTCTCTCTCTCAATCCCCCTCTCTCCTCCTGCCCCCAGCCTCTCTCCCCCTCCCTTCCACTTTCTAAAAAAACAAAAACAAAAAAAAAACAATGGAAAAAAAATATCCTTGGGTGAAGATTAACAATAAGTAAATAAACAAATAAATGAAACTTTTAAAAAATGATAGCTAATAAGAATCAAGCACTTCATATATCTAAGTGCCAAGCATTGGGTTAAGTCTTTAATACGGATCACCTCACTTAAAAGTCCCACAATCCTCATATCCATTTAGCTAAGAAAACTAAAGGTACAGAGAAGGTAAGTGACTTGTCTAAGGTTAAGAAATTAGAAACAGAGCTCTCAGTGGTGGTCGAAAATTACTTTCTAGCAAATATGAAGTCCTCTTGCTTTGAAAGTAAACAATGAGTCACCCTGTAAGAACTATGTCCACCCATCTAAGTGCCGTCATTGTCATCCAGAGTTATCTCCCCAAAACGTAGTATCAGGATTCTGTTTGAGTCAATGGGTTCACAGTACTTGCTGCCCCAAACCTTTAAGTGTGATAAAATTAAATCACAAATCCTAGTCAGCCAGTCTTAACAAGCCATAAACCAAAGTACTCAGTCTTAATTAGTCATTATGACAATATTTGATAGCTATTATTTTTCCTCTGGTAAGCAAAAGCTTTTTTCTTTAAAAATCAGCAGGATTTTCTACTTGTTAGTTCAATAAAGAACATTGCATTGCCTAGCAACACAGATTATTCATTTTTTCAAATAATGTTTTAACTCCTGAATATTTTTATTAAGTATTCAAATTATTTGTATCACTCCCTCTCCAAGCTCCCAAAGGGAGAACTATTTACCTCATTTAGCAGTCAGCATTTCATCAACTTAGCTAAATTCTAGTGTGTGGTTTTCATAATCTGACTAACTGCTTTCAATTATCAAATGACATACTTCACTTCTATTTCCTGATTTAGACTGTCATTACAAAATTTATTATATACAGTATTTTCATTGAACACCGTTATAAACTTATAGCTACAGAATTTTTATAAAGAAAAAAACTCCACTATTTTTAAAATTGATATTTACAAAACAAATTACTATTTTAAGTGGTCCCAAAACCATTAATGGAAAATAAGTCACATTGCATTTCTTTATCACAACATTTACTAAAATATAAACTATTAAAATATAAGCTTTTCTGATTAATTGACAAAGGGTCATCAAGCTGAACTTTCTAATAAAATAACATATAGCAATTGTGAGAGGTATACCAAACCCTACATCTCTAACTATATCGCAACCAGAATGAACAGATTTGGGGGCGGGGGGGGTCCTATTTAAAATCTCTAGCTCCTAGCACACAGACAATGAATAAATATCTGCTGAATTAATCAAGGAATGAATTATGACAATGGCATTTAACTTGTAGTTTTACTGTGAAGATTCAATAAGCTAATACTAAAGAAAAAAAAGGTTAACAGCTATCATCATACGCACTATTTATAAGGCCTTTCTACTGTTAATATTCCTTTTACGCACACAATCCTATCCAATAGGTGGAACATGTATTGTTTTTACCAATTTATTCATGAAAACACAGGTTCCAGGGTTAAATGACTGACCTGAAGTCGTCCAGCCAATATACTCTACGTAGTGGCAGAGCAGAGACTGTGGCCTCTTCTGTCCTCATCTCCCCAGTCCCATCCCCTTTTTCCCTCTTTTGTTTCCTACTGAGCTCTAAGCACCATTCTCAGTGCCCCTCCTCCTGTTTCTAGTTTTTACTTCTTGATCCTGTTGAGTCTCCATGTGAGCTTCATGAGGGCAGGGAGTTCATCTGTTTTGTTTCCTGCTGCAATCCCTTGAACTTTTAAGTGTCTGACACATAGCAGATGCAAAATACAGAGGTGGATAAAAGGTTTACAGTTGTGAGTACACAAAACAATTTATTCTTCTATTATTAACTGTTGCATTATTTTCCATGGGAACAACTGTAAACCTACTTTTGCCCACCCTGTAAATAGGCTTTATCTATTTATCTGGGAAAAGGATTTTGTTCTGGCATGACCAATTTTACCATTTGGGGGAAATTTTATACTAAAAAAATAAATGAATTAGACAAAGTTCTTTGAACAGTGACGTTCATGTTCAAAAGCAATGAAGTTGAGAAAAAAATGAGAACATTTAAGAAATAACACTTTTTTTAAATGGCTACCCCAAATAAATTTTTAAGTACCATACCATGCAGAGAACACTTAAGATTTTTACGAATCTTTGAAAAAAATACTGCATAAATATCATGCTGCTCAGTATTGACCTTACTTTCTATAGCTTCCTGTTTATAATTCTGTTACCCTCAAAAAGCATTTGCACTTGGCAGAAAATCACTAATGTATGCCTCCACAAGACTCGTTTTACCAAAAATCAGTATTACCGGTTTACTAACTGGCCTATCACTCATAGTTTTAACAAAATTCAACACCATTACAAAGCCCCTCACCCATAAAGTGGTGCTTTACCTAACTGTTGATTTCAAAAAACAGTAATACTTGACTAGGGGAGTTTAAAAGATTAAGGACTAAGGCAAAGAGAGTTTTATCTAGATGTACCGAAATAAGTCAGGACACTTATACAGACTTTTCTACGGTAAACATAATTAAATCTAAAATGTGATCAATAAAAAGAATTAACACAAGTTAATGACAACTGGGGCCTAATATATTAAAGTACTATCTTTTTCATCTTTGCAGTTACACAAGAAATGTTTGGAAAAATTAGTAAAATATTATTAAACAAAGGAAACAATAAGCTTCAAATATCCTACATATGCAATCTTCTGCCCCTTTCCTATATCACCTTCACAAAAGAACTGGCCAAACTACATGGGTGTCCTAAGAGGCTTCAGAGAGAAGCCTCAGGCAGCAACCACCCAAAACTATCATCCATACAACTGAGGCTTAAGAGTGTTGTTGACAGCACTTAGAGCATTCTAAAAAATCAAAGAAAGACTAAAACACTAACCATTAGGAAGCTATAAACAGCTACACAACTATAACTGTCCTGTGCTATTTATCAGTCTCCAGAAATAATTTCCCTCCTGATCCAAGTATCTGCCTTTTCATAGAACTGAATGAAAAAATTCAGGTCAGCTGCTCACGATGGGATTCTTTCCTGCCCTGAAGACCTTCACTGTTGTTCTAAACAAGAAGCTGTGCACTGTTCTCACATGCGGGCTCATTTATGTATTTGTCAAAAGAGAACATTTTTGTTCTTTGTGCTCAAGGAGGCAGCGGAGCAGCCTCCCCAAAGATGCAGCTCTTTGTGAAGATCCTGGCTGGCAAGACCATCACCACTGAGCTTGAACCCAGTGACACTACTGAGAATATCAAAGCTAAAATCCAAGACAAGGATGCTGTCTGAGGAGAGGATCTCTGTGCTGCTATGCTGGACTCTGGGCTAAGAGACAGCTGGAGTCTCTGCCACCATAAGCTTTTGCCTAGTGGTCCACCCACATCAAGTTCTGCATGGAGATGGCAGACGATCATGGAGATACTTGGGAAAACCAGCCAGCAGGAGCCAGCAGCCCAGGGCCGTGTGATGTTTCCTCACAATAAGACTGAGTTACAGAGTGATGTCAGAGGAAGTAACAGTGTGAGAGATCCCCTTGGCCTCATCCCCTGAAATTTCAACAAGTTAACCTACTATAATTCAACAAAGAATTCACTACTCAATACAGAAGCATGCCTGAGAGACCCATGCACTGAAACACCTAAATGTGGACAACGGTGAATAAGCAGGAAGACAATAAGAGAGAAAAGCTAGGATGGCCTGCCGATGCACCCTGCAGCCTGGAGCTCGCGGTGTGGCCGGGAGAGGGGAGGAAGCCGTGATAGCAGGCGCATCCTTAGGGCAGGAAGAATAGAGAGCTGCAGGGGGTAGTCCAGGAGGGCGAGCAGAGTGAACAGTGACTGAGCCAACAGATGCCTGACAGAGCGAGGGGTTTTGCAGCGCAGCTACCCATTGTCGGGTGGGGGTGTTTCTGACAAAGAAATGGAACCACAGAGCCCTGTCACCTCTTGGACTCCCCAAACTCACCTCCATAGCCCTTGGTGTCGGATTGAGGAACATTTTATCTGTAAACCAAGAGATATTGCAGTGAAACCACTGAGTCCCTCTTTGGCTGATCCCCAGGTTCGGTGCTTGGTGCTGGACCCAACAGAGGTCTGGGGTCCAGGGTCACCATTACGGTGAGGGAAAAAAAAACAAAACCCCACCGCCAAGCAGCAGCGCTGCTGTACTGTCCAACAGAAGCCCCTGGAGGTCAAGTCTGGGAGATCACAGAGGTAAAAAAATCTTGCAATTCAGCGCCATCTACTGGAAAATAGTAGAAAGAACTCTTCAGAGAACGCTGCTATAGGACTATTAATGCCTAGACAAAGAAGAGGAGCAAATACCATAAATAACCATGAAAACGAGGATGATCAGGAAGAAAATGAAAAATCCCCAGAAAGCAAGCTGGAACACATGAAAATATGTGACATAAATGACAGAGATTTCAAGATTGCAGTTCTGAAAAATATGAGATGCAAGAAAATACACACAATTCAATACACCCAAAAAACAAATCAATGAACAAATTCAGGTACTTCACCAAAGAGATTAAAACTTTCAAAGAGAACCAATTAGCCTAGCCCATCTGGCGTGGCTCAGCACTTGAGCAATGACTTATGATCCAGAAGATCGTGGTTAGATTCCCGCTCAGGGCACAGGCCTGGGTTGTGGGCTCGATCCCTGACAGGGGTCGTGCAGGAGGCAGCCAATCAATGACTCTTTCTCATCGCTGATGTTTCTATCTCTCCCTCTCTCTCAAATCAATAAAAATAAAAAAATTGTAAAAAAGATACAAAGACAAATGAGAATGACAACACAACATATCAAAACTTTTGGGAGGCAAAAAAAGCAGTAATAAGAGGAAAATCTGTATCATAACAGGCCTATTTTTTTAAAAAAGAGAAATCCCAAGTAAACAACCTAACATCACC
Source organism: Miniopterus natalensis (assembly GCF_054644295.1). Lineage (NCBI taxonomy): Eukaryota > Metazoa > Chordata > Mammalia > Chiroptera > Miniopteridae > Miniopterus > Miniopterus natalensis. The sequence goes on from NC_142089.1 coordinate 76,102,086, forward strand.
TTTTAATTTTTATTTTTAATCCTCACCTGAGGATATTTTTTTTTCCATTGCTTTTCAGAGAGTAAGGGGGGGAGAAAGAGAGCGAGAGAGAAAAACATCAATTTGAGAGAGACACCTCACATCGATTGGTTGCCTCCTGCACATGACCCAACTGGGGCCAGGGATTGAGCCTGCAACCAAGATATGTGCCCTTGGCTGGAATCAAACCCAGGGCCCTTCAGTCCACAGGCTGACGCTCTAATCACTGAGCCAAACCAGCGAGGGCCTAACATCACATCTTGAAGAACTAGAAAAAGGAGAACAAAAGCAACTCAAAGTCAGAAGAAAGGAAATCATTAAAATTAGAGAACTGAATGAAAAAGAGAACAAAAAGACTGCCAAAAAAACCCCACAAAGAGCTAGTTCTTTGAAAAGATTAATAAAATTTCCCTGGCTAGACTCACTCAGGAAAAAAGAGAAAAGACCCATATAACAAAACCGGAAATGAGAGAAAAAACACAACAGACATCATAGATATACAAAGGATCATACTAGAATATTATGAAAGACTATATGCCACCAAATTCAGTAACCTACAAGAAATGGGTAAGTTCCTAGAAACATATAAACTTCCTAGACTAAATCATGAAAAACTGGAAAATCTAAAGAGACTGATTAGCAGCAAGGAAATTGAAACCACCATCAAAAACCTCCCAAAAAATAAAAGTCCAGGACCAGATGGCTTTACCAGTGATTCTACCAAACACTGAAAACCTATCCTTATCAAACTCTTCCAAAAAATTGAAGAGGTAACACTTCCTAACACATTTTGAGGCCAATATAACCCTGATACCAAAACCTGGCAAGGATAGCACAACAATAAGAGAACTACAGACCAATACCTCTCCCAGATGTAAAAATCCTAAACAAAATACTAACAAACTGAATACAGCAGTACATCAAAAAAAATAATACATCATGATCAAGTGGAGTTCATTCCAGGGACAAAAGGATAGCTCAACATATGCAAATCAATCAATATAATACACCACATTAACAAAAGGAAGGATAAAAATCATATCAATAGGTGTAGAAAAAGCATTTGATAAGATACAAAATCCATTTACGATTAAAACACTCAAGATACGAATAGAAGAAAAGTGCCTTAACATAATAAAGGCCATATATGATAAATCCTCAGCTAATCTCATATGCAATGGTGAAAAACTGAAAGCTTTTCCTCTAAGGTCAGGAACAAAACAAGGATGTCCACTCTCACCACTCTTATTCAACATAGTTCTGGAAGTCCTACCCAGAGCAATAAGGCAAGAAGAAGAAATAAAACATATCCAAATAGGGAAGAAGTAAAACTGTCACTTTTTGCAGATGACATGATTCTGTATATAGAAAACCCTAAAGACTCCACCAAAAAACTATTACAAACAATAAATACAGTAAAGTTGCAGGGCACAAAATCAATGTACAAAAATCCATTGCCTTCCTGTATACTAACAACAAAAGTTCAGAAAAAGAAATGAAAACAGCAATTCCTTTTGCAATTGAAACCAAAAGAATAAAATACCTAGAAATAAGCTTAACAAAGAATGTGAAAGACCTATACACTAAAAATTACAAAGCATTATTAAAAGAGATTGAAAAAGACACAACAAAATAGAAAAACATCCTGTGGACATGGAGTGGAAGAATCAACATAGTTAAAATGGCCATATTACCCAAAGCAATATACAGATTTAATGCAATCTCCATCAAAATCCCAATGTCATTTCTTAAAGAAATAGAACAAGAAGTCATCAGATTTGTATGGAACCACAAAAGACCCAGAATAGTCAAAGCAATCCTGAGAAAAAAGAATGAAGCTGAAGGTATCACGCTACCTGACTTCAAGTTATACTACAGAGCTACAATAATCAAAACAGCATGGTACTGCCACAGAAACACACACATACACACACAGATCAGTGGAAAAGAACAGAGAGCCCAGATATAAAACCACATGTATATGGATCAATAATTTTCGAAGAGGAGACAGAAACACACAATGAAGTAAAGCTAATCTTCAATAAATGATGCTGGGAAGACTGGAAAGCCACATGCAAAAGAATGAAACTGCATTACAGTTTGTCCCCATATACAAAAATTAACTCAAAATAGATCAAAGGTATAAATATGAGACCCGAAACAGTAAGTTACATAGAAGAAAACATAGGTACCAAACTTATGGACCCTGGTCATAGAGAACATTTTATGAAGTTGACCCCAAAGGCAAGGGAAGTAAAGGCAAAAATAAATGAATGGTCCCTAGCTGGTTTGGCTCAGTGGTTCAAGGGTCGGCCCGCAGATTGAAGGGTTCCAGGTTCGATTCCGGCCAAGGGCACATACTTGGCTGCAGGCTCGATCCCTGGCCCCAGTCATGGTGCGTGTGGGAGGCAACCAATTGATGTGTCTCTCTCACATCAATGTTTCTCTCCCTCCCACCCCCCTGAAAAGTAATGGAAAAAACATTCTCGGGTGATAATTTAAAAATAAACAAATAGGACTATATCAAACTAAAAAGCTTCTGCACAGCAAAAGAAATTGACAACAAAAGAGTCAGCCAACCAGATGGGAGATGGTTTACAAACACTAGCTCCTACAAAGGTTTAATTTCCAAAATATACAAAGAACTCATAAAACTCAATACCAAACAACCCAATCAAAAAGAGGGCAGAGGACGTGAACAGACACCTCTCCCAAGAAGACATACGAACAGCCAACAGATATATGAAAAGATGTTCAACCTCACTAGCAATTATGGAAATGCAAATCAAAACTACAATGAGACACCAGCTCAGACCTGTTAGAGTTGCCATGATCAACAAGACAAGCAATAACAAGTGCTGCAGAAGTTGTGGAGAAAAGGGAACCCTCATTCACTGCTGGTGGGAATGTAGACTGGTACAACCACTATGGAAAGCATTCTGGCAATTCCTCAAAAAATTATGAATAGAGCTACCATGTGACCCAGCAATCCCTCTCTTGGGTATACATACCCAAAAAACTAGAAAACACGCATTTGCTAAGATATATGCACCCCTATGTTCATTGCAGCATTATTCACGGTGGCCAAGACATGAAGACAACCAAAGTGTCCTTCAATGGAGGACTGGATAAAGATGATGTGGTACATGCACACAATGGAATACTACTCAGCCATAAGAAAGGATGAAATACTGCCTTTTGTAACAACATGGATGTACGTTGAGAATATTATGCTAAGTGAAATAAGTCAGTCATAAAGAGCTAAGAACCATATGATTTCACTCATATGTGGGATATAAAACTGAAACTCGTGGACACAAACAGCAGTGTGGTGGTTGCCAGAGGGAAGGGGGTAGACAGTGAAGGGGGTCCTAAATATATGTTGATGGGAGATTTAACTTTGGGTGGTGGGCACACAGTGCAATATACAGATTCTGTAACATAGAAACCCACACTTGAAACCTGTATGATCATATTAACCAATGTCACCCCAATAAATTTAATAAAAAAAGAGAAAAAAAATATGGGAAAAGAGGTCAGTGCCCCTGGCTAGTCAGGTACTGCATGTTTTAAAAATTCTTATGGCACAATGATTGACAATCGCTGCTCTAGAGTTTAGGAATTCATAAACTATTTCTATAAAGTGTCAGACACTAAATATTTTCAGTTTTGCAGGCCACATGGTCTGTCACAATTTCTTGATCTACTTCTGTAGTGAGGAAGAACCTCAGATAATATATAAACAAACGGGCAGGCTGTGTTCCAATAAAACTTTATTTTTAAAAAACAGGAATTGGCCTGGTCGGTGTAGCTAAGCAGTTGAACATCGACCTATGATCCAGATCGAGGTTCCATTCCCGGTCAGGGCACATGCCCAGGTTGCAGCTCAATCTCCAGCAGGGGGCAGCCAATCAATGACTCTCATCATAGATTTTTCTCTCTCTCCCTCTCTCCCTTCCTTTCTCTGAAATCAATAAAGACATATTTAAAACAACAACAAAACACACATAAAAACAGGAAATAGGCTGGATTTGGCCCATGGGCCATAGTCCACACACTCTCACAGGGTTCCAATGAGCAATTCTGAAACTACTTTTATGTGTATACTAGGGTTGAATAAATGCATTGTAGATAGTGAAAACCAGGTATCTCACTGTTGGAGAAAGAAGCTAAAAATAAAGGAGGATAGAATGAATACCATGCTATTGGATTGAAAATGGAGGTTATAAATACATAAACTTTTGTGTTTTGAATACATACACAAACAGACCCATATAGAGATGTGCAGGTTTGTGGGGGCAAGTGTACAATCATACATATATTTCCATAGCTCTGTCCACTAGGAAGGTCCAGAAGCAATGATACCCAGTAGCAACAAGCACGTGCACCTTATTCTTAGGCCTGAGTTTCTAAATGCCACTCTCCAATAAAACTAAACAGAGCTTTCTGCAAAAGTGGTTGATTCCACTTCAAAGAAAATGCAAGATGAACCCTGAGCACCTGTGGTGGCTGAAAATAAGGAAGTGCTCAAAAAAGGAAAGGGGGAGGGAGCATGACTTAGGAGCCAAACATATGAGCTTCCAGTGGCCAAAAGTAGAACTGTCTGATTAACAAAATTAGAGTATAAGATTATAACCCATAGAATTTTAGAAATCTGTGATTCTGTAAATACATAAATAACTGAGTGAAAATTTAAGGAGAGAAGTGACAACTTTTTCTGACAGAAAAACTCCAATGACTAAATTGGAAAGAAGGTAGAAGCAATGGAAATAGAAAAATCACCATTAGGTAAATATCACAAAAATAACTACTGAAGGAAAGATTCACCAACAGAATGTTGAAGTTACTGGGCAAAAGTTCAAGGAGAAAGTTTATTTGCATAATCTCAAAGATATACCCCCCCCTCCAAGAAATGTATTACTTACAAAGAGGAAAATAGTAATTTACAGTGGAGAAAGGTTGCATATACCACCTTAACCAAGTCATCAAGGTTAATATCACCAGCAATCAGATATACTCCCTCCTCCTGGTGTGATGCACTGAGAAAGTATTATGAGATGAATTGTGCCTGCCCCCCAAAATTCATATGTTGAAGTCTTAATCCCCATAATCTCAGAAAGTGACTGTATTTGTAGAGAGAACAGTCAAAATGGTAATTAAGTTACAATGAGTTTGTTAGGATAGGTCCTAATGAAATATGACTGGTGTCCTTATAAAAAGGGAAATCAAGACACATAGAGACATGGGGACACATATGCACAGAGGAAAGACCATGTGAGGACACAGGGAGAAGGAGGCCATCTGTGAGCTAAGGACAGGGGCATCAGAAGAAAGAAAACCTGCTAAAAAAACCTTTGTCTCAGGATTACAGCCTCCAGAATTGTGAGAAAATATATGTCTACTGTTTAAGTCACCATCAGTGGTACTTTGTTATGGCAGCCCTAGCAAACTAATACAAGGACACAACCATCACTTCTATGGAATTTGTATCCCCTCTGCCCCCCAAAACACGGTACTAACCTGAATTTAACCATAAAAAAATATAGAAACCTCAAATATAGGGAATCTACAAAATAACTTACAAATACTCTTCAATAGTGTGAACTGTCCACCTGGTGTGGCTCAGTGGTTGAGCATCGACCCATGCACCAAGAAGTCACGGGTTTGATTCCTGGTCAGGGCACATGCCCAGGTTTCAGGCTCAATTGCCAGCAGGGGGCATGCAGGAGGGAGTCAATCACTGCTCATGTTTCCCTCTCATCGATCTATCCAAAATCAATAAAAACATTTTTTTTAAAAAAAGTGTCAAGGCTGCCCTATCCAGTGTGGCTCAGTTGGTTGGGAGTTATCCCATGCACCAAAAGGTTGCCCATTAGATTCCCAGTCAGGGCACATGCCTGGGTTTTGGACTCGATCCCAGTAGGGGGCGTGGAGGAGGCAGTTGGTAGATGTTTCGCTCCCTCTCCCTTCCTCTCTCTCCAAAAATCAATAAAATAAAATCTTTTAAAAAATAAGTGTCAAGATCATAAAAGGAAAGACCAAGGAACTATCTGTCACAGATTAGAAAAGACTGAACAGACATGACAACCAAACAAAAAAATGGCATTAATGGGAAAACTGGCAAAAATCTGAATAAAGTCTGTAGTTGTCCCAATGTTAGTTTCCTGATTTTGATAACTGTACTATGATTAAGGAAGATGTTAAAATGCAAGAAGCTGGGTTAAGGGTAACAAGAACTCTTCATCATTTTGTAACTTTTCTTTAAGTCCAAAATTATTCCAAAATTAAAAGTTAAAAATGTTGGTTTTTTTTAAATTTAGAGAGCCCTTAAGATATTTTGGTAGGAAATACTAAATACCGTTTTAAATTTTAGAAGGATCACTCTGGGAGCAATATGAAGGAGGTATTAATTGTCAGTTCCAAACTTTCCTTTTCCTGTTTTGTGATATTGAAGCTGGATACAGCACACATTCCTCCCCTGCCTGCTAACTTGATGTTAGGCTTTTCCAACAGAGGGTGCTGGAGGGACACTGCAAGAGGTATCCTACCCCTTCTTTCTTCCTGGTTTGTTGTTTTCCTGATGGCACCAGGGGGTCAGCATCCCTGGCACGTCATAAGCACCCACTCCTCAGAGGTCAGGATTAGCACTGGGTTGGCTATCCCACCTCTAAGCTCCTTCCTTATCCCTCCAGTTCAATCTGAGTGGTACCTGCTTTCTGCAGTGGCTGCTAAACCAGCTCTTACAACTAATCAACATTATTTAAATCCTCCCACACCCCAAGTTACCAGAGTGGCTTCTGAATCCTAATTCAACTGTGCTTAATACAAGTCCTAGTGTCACCTTCCTGGCTGTTTACACAATTATAGTCATTTCTTCTTTAACCAACCAAATACCTTTATTCTACAGGAACGGAATATATCTTTACATTGCCAAGACAGCTATCACACTCAATTTTAGAAGTTTATAATGTAAAGCAAAACTTACTCATTTGTTTAAAAAAAAAAAAAGCTACTTCACTTACTGACAGCAAATTAACAGTCTTTAGTGTCCTGAGAGATTGAAATTGCTTTGTATGCATTACTCCCATTCAAAAACATCTTATAGTCCAATTTTTCTTGTGTAGTTTGAATTATTTTTTTTTAAATATATCTTTATTGATTTCAGAGAGAGAAAAAGAGAGGGAGAGAAAGATAGAAACATCAATGATGAGAGAGTCACTGATCAGCCGGCTGCCTTCTGCACGCCCCCAACTTGGGATTGAGCCCACAACCGGGGCATGTGCCCTGACTGGGAATTGAACCCCAATCGCCTGGATCCTAGGTCGATGCTCAACCGCTGAGCCATGCTTGGCTGGGCTAGTTTGAAATTCTGATTCAAGTTTTTATTCTAAGATAAAAAACATTGCTAACTATGAAATTACTATTAGAAATTTCTCCCTCTGGTAATATTCAAAACAAAAAGAACTAAACTTAATATGCAATACAATGTCAGATGTGCAGAAATTACCTCCAAAAAAAGAGTCAAGAAAAATCTGTCATGTTTCTTTTCTAAAAGGAAACAAAAAAAAGGGAAAAAGTGAGAATACAGAGAGTAACCTGGGACACAGATAAAGGTATAGAAATGCAACAAATACTTATGCTAATTAGGCCAATAGTATTTTTCAATTTTGTGTTTTCATTTAAGTGATGAACTAAAAAAAATTATGAAGTTTAATTCTTCTTAAAGATTAATTTGCCACTGAAAACCATTTTCTCTAAAAACTAGGAATTTCTACAACTGGTATGGGATAGAGAGAATGTGTATCTAAGGAGCATAATAATTTTTTTGCCTTTTCACAGCCACTTTCATGTTAGCCAAGTCTGAGAAACAGGGCCAGAAAAAAGATCAGAGGGAGGGCTGTTTTGTTGTTTATAGAGTGATGAGTAGGTCTTGCTAAGATTAATCATGGGAGTAAACATTTTAATTTTACTAGTAATCTGAGTAAGTCAAACAGTATGAGCCATCATTTCCTACTGGTAGAAAAGGACAAGGTATTAGGGATCAGAACTGGGTTTTCTCTGACTCTCCGACCACTGACTGGAGTGTAGCACAATAGGGGTGGCAAAGATCTCGTTTTGAGATCTGAATTGTAATCCTACTTCACTACTTTACTAACACTTTTCTTAAGCCCTAAAAGGTGACAAACCCCTGCTTTGCAGTGAAGTAAAGAACATGAGTTAAGCTCTTGGTCTAGCACTCTGTCGTAATTCAAAAATTAGCTTCTCTGAGCCTCAGTTCCAGTATTCTTGTATGTAAAAAACTGGAATTAGGTGAATTAGGTAAGATTATTTCCAAGGACCTTCCTCACTGTAATATTCCATAAACCTATGAAATATGGGGAGTGACCTGTGTTTTCCTGAGCCTAATAACATGAGTGTTACAATTTTTCTCTCCCTTTTATCTATACTGGTTTAGTCTCCAAGTGCCTAAAAACACAAGCCTCAAAAAAAATATGGATCATGCATTGGTTTCTTAAGGAAAAGATGGCAAACTTGTAGGACATGCACAGAAAACAAAGGTATTTCAAAAATCAAAAAGGTTAAGAGCAGGGAGCATATGTAATAAGACAAGCCATAAAAGAAAGAAATTTCAACAGAAATAATGAAATTTTAATTTTTACCAATATGCTAGGCAAAATACCTTAACAAGTACTTCAAGTACAGTAAATATACACACAGAAAGCTAGGTCAAGATACTTTTAAATACTTTTTAAAATGAGTCACAAGCAAGCAAGAAAGGATATCTTGAAGACTGTAAAGATGAGGGGATTCTGGTCAAGATAGCAGTGTAGCTAAACGCGGTACTTGCCTCCTCCCACAACCACATCAAAATTCCAACTAAACTACAGAACCACCATTCAGGAACTGCCTAAAATCTGGCTGAATGGAAGTCCTACAACTAGAAAATTAAAGAAGCCACTGAGACTAGCTCATCCAAGCCACTTCCAGTGCTTTTCCACACAATTGGCCTCTCTTACATTATGCAGAATTTCCTGAAGTCTCTCAAGTAAGCAGCAGCTGGCGTCAGTGTGTCCCATACCTTTCAATAAGTGGCCAAGGCCCAGCACTAGCAGTGGCCCAACACTAGCGGCAGCCCTCCTTGTTTAAAAGACTGGCCTCTCTTGGGCGCCTCCAAGCCCAACATAAGTAGCAGCCATCTGCAGACAGCTCTGTTGTTCATGCTGGGCAGCTCCAGGCAGGGCACAAGCAGTGGTTGACTTTGTACCTCCTGGGAGGCCCCAGAGCCAGTGCACCCAATGGTCAGCTTCAGACCATGCAGGATTACAACCCTACCGCCTACACATGAGTGACACACTCAAGGAGCAGACCCCATGAGGACCAAAGACCCCCAAAAGCAAGTCCTGCTCCACAGAGTCGTCATCTGCACAGCAGCTCCTCCACTATAGCCGTAGCCAATCCCTCCCAGTGACACCAGCATCAATAAAGGCTCAACTACAATAGGACAGTGCACAAGCTCTTACGGGGGCGCACCTGGAATGCCCAGCTCAGATGACTGGGGAGGGTGAGCGACTGGGCTCTACAGGAGACCTAAAACAAAGGTGATTCTACCAACTCTGGGAGTCATAGCTGATCTACTTAATGCATAGAAACAAACACAAGGAAACAGCCAAAATGCGGAGACAAAGAAACATGTCGCAAATGAAAGAACAGAAGAAATCTCCACACAAAAGAACTAAATTAAATGGAAGCAAGCAAACCACCAGATACAGAGTTCAAAACAATGGTTATAAGGATGTTCAAGGAAGTTACTGAGAACTTCAAGGAACTTAGTGAGAACATCGACAATGTAAAAATGGATCAGTCAGAAATGAAGGATACACTAACTAAAATGAAGAATTTACAGATAGCCCTAGCCGGTTTGTCTCAGTGGTTAGAACATCAGCCTGGGGACTGAATGGTCCCAGGTTCGATTCCAGTCAAGGGCACGTACCTCAGTTGCAGGAATAAAAACCAACCATCTAAAGCTGCTTTCTACTAAGGAAAACTACTGGGAACAGAATACAAAATTGAGCAGATAGGGACAGTAGGAGGAATGGAAACAGGAGGTCCAAATGAAAGTGGAAGGGTAAGTATGGCAGGTTAGAATCAGATCTCGGAAAGTACCAGGACATATTTTCAAATATGACAGAAGAGGAAGATCTGAAGTTGTGACTTTAGAAAACCTCTCCTGACCCATCCCCTCCCGAAAGTGCAGAAACACTAATTTCAAATAAAAATAAATAGAAAAAGGATGGAAGTTGGATTTCATACAAATATATTACAACAGAAAAGAGAATGATAAATGGAGTAACTCTACAAGCAATGAAAGCACAACAGAAAGACATGCTCATGAAACAGAGGAACTGTACCCTGTATTTCAAAACAAAGTCAATTATCTATAATGGCAAGAAGAGTGAAGAAGTCACATGAACACCCACAGTCAACATGAAAACTGAATTTAAAAACAAAACAAAACCTAAGGACTGTTTACAAAAGCCAGGGAAAGGATTAAATCTCAAAAACCACAACTCTAAGGGGGGTAAATTGTGAATATGTGGCTTCTTGGCTTGAGTGTAGTGTCTAGCTCTCAAAGCTATGGCTCAAAAATTGGTGGCAGGAAAAGCCAGCTAAAAGTGCCAGGTATCGGAGTTCAGAGTTGGGGAAGCACCTAGAAAGTAAGAGCTTTCTGACAGTACAAGAACTGTTAAGAGTGACAAATTCAGGGCATAAAATGCTGAAATCCCTGGCTTAGCAGAAACCACAAGCAGCATGGCAAAAGGCAGTCAGGGACATGGAAGAAATCTTTTGAAAGAGTAACATGAAGCCAAATCTGTGAATTTGATGTTCTTTTCCAACTGTGTCCAGCTAGGGTCGCAGAAAGCTTGGAATGTCAGTAGAGTCCAAAAGTGGTAGAGTAGCTATAACCCAGGAAAATCCTAAGAACGAAAACCACAGAGTATGTCCATTTCTACCAAGATGTTTAGCCAACTTTCAAATCTTAGAGACACAGGGAAGACCCACAGAGTGCCAGAATAAAGAAAAATCAGTGGAATGATATATAAAACAGAATAGAGATATAAGCAGTTACCTATCACAGGGAAAGCAAAGTTTATAGTTTGACTCAAAGCAATTTAACTGCTTGTTACAATAAAAACCCAATAATCCTCAGAAGAACACAAGAGTTCAGTCACTACAACAAGTTCAATTTTCAACTACACAAGCAAAACAACAGTAAAGTGTTACCTATATGCAGGTAAAAAGACAGTCAATAGAAACTGACTCTGAGTCAGCTCAGAGTTGAGTCATATCATAAGAATGGTCAATGTAAAAGACTTTAAAAGAGCTACCATAAATATTTCAAAAAATTTGAAAAATATGCCTAAGGAATTGAAGGAAAATATGGTATCAATGAAGTAAACAGATAAGACAATGTCGACAGAGAAACAAAGGAATAAAACATTTACTAAAATAAACTCTCTAGACTGGCTAACCCATCAATTGATGCCTTCTTTTCCATCTATAATGAACTTGAATAAAGAAAAACTAAAGAAAAAAAAGAAAAAGGGACAAGAAAATGAGTAGAATACAAACACATGTTTGAAAGAAAGCAACATACTAATTGGAAAACCAAAAGAGAAAAAATTTCTAAAACCCAACATCTGAAAAAATACCCCCAAAGCTCAATGTACTTCACGCAGAATAAACACAAATAAAACTACTAAGACGCATCTTAGTCATACTACTGTAAGCCAAAGTTTAAAAAATCTTAAAAGCAGCCAAAGAAAAATGACACGTTATATACACAAAAACAATTATAAGAAAATACACTGATTTCTCATAGAAACTATGGAAAGACACTGGGACCACATACTACTGAAGATGGGGAGAAATCTTGTCAACCAAAAATTCTAGTATCCAGCAAAACTGTCCTTAAAAATAAAGGTGAAGTAAGAACATTTTCAATAAAAAATAATTTATCACTAGCAGATATGTAATACAAGAAATGCTAAAGAAAGTTTTCTAGTCCAAATGGAAATTATACTAACTGGCAAACTGGATGTGCAGAAAGGAATTTAAAATGGTAATTATGTGGTTATTTGTAATATATAAACTCTTGTCTTAGTTTCTATAAATAATGACCACTTAAAACAACACCATTGAAAGGTTTACAAAGTATTGAGATGTAACACATGGCAATACTGAGATTAAGGGGGGAAATGGAAATATACTACTGAACAAAGTATACAGACATAATACATATGACAATAATACTAAGGATAAGAAGGGGAAATGGAAATATACTATTGAAAAAATTGTGTTTTACCCAAGGTAACTGAATGCTAAGTAGACTGTGATAAAGCTAAAATGAACCTTGGAATTCCTAAAGAGTGACCACTACCACCACCACCACCACCACCCCAAAAACAAAGAAATATAGTGAAAAAAAATCAGAAAAATGAAATTAAAGTTTTTTGACTAACATAAAAACCAAGAAGATAAATGAAGGCAAACAAAAATCTCTTTCTAAAAGAAAACATAAAATGACAGATCTAAATGCAACCATATCAATAATTACTTTAAATGTAAATGGACTAAACATCAAGTGGAAAAACAAACTCTGAAAACCTAACATATAAAAAATCCCCCAAGATGTAAACATCAAAGTGAGAAGACTCCTTTGTTTCTCCTCTTAAAATTACAAGTCAGGAAACTAATTCAACAAAGGATCGCCTGCTAAACACACAAACACATCTGAGAGATCCACACATAGAAACATCTGAAGGTAGGCATATTGGAATGAGCAGGGAATATGGGACAAGACACGAGAGAGATGGAGACCAAGTCCAGCACCTGTCCTGGCCCCAACTGACATGATAGCAGTAACGGATTCAGGATGCAGCCCTCACACAGCAGACTAGACCGTAGGAGGGACAGAAGCAACATTTCAGTCTAAGTAGCTGGCACCCACTGTAGATAATCCTAGTGAATAGACAGAAACTCAACACAATGGTGTGGCAGCCATGGCCTACTGGCTGCCAATACTAGCAAGGGTCAATGCCGCAGATTCATGTACTACCCTACCCTCACCTACCCCTCATCCACCCATCACAGCAGAACCAGTAGATGGAGAACCCTGTAGGGGTAGTAGAGATGCCCTGGATAGCACAGCACAGCTGGCAGGCTCTGGCTACGAGGAGGTAGCACCAAGAACTTGCAGGTGTAGAGCTCCATCACTCACCACATCCTACCATGAAGGTGGTGACCGAGACCAAGAAAACCTGGACACAAAGGGGATACCCACTACACCTCAGGGAATAAAAGACACTTTCCATGACCAAGGCAACACCACCACACCAAGATCCCAGAGGTGCCAGTAGTGCAGGTAAGAGAAACAAAAACTTGTGCTATTGCACCACCTCCTGGAGAACAAAAGAAAGACTACCTATCAACCTGATGAAATAAGAGCAGAACAGTTCTTTAAAAAGAAGAGTTCACTACCTCAAATGTCCAGAAAGAGAAACAATCCATCAAGTACCACGAATAACCAAGGTAACTGAGAAAGAAAATTAAAAGTCTCCAGAAATGAAACTCAAAGACTGCGGTTTAAATGACAGAGATTTCAAGATTGCAGTTATTTTTAAAAACTCTATGAGATTCAAAAAAAACTCAGTAAGATACAAGAAAACTAAGAAAGGCAGTTCAATAAGCTCAGGAATAAAAATCAACGAACAAAAGGAGTACTTTACCAAAGAGATTGAAACCACACAAAAGAACCAAACAAATTCTGGAGTTGAAGAACTCAATAAATGAGATGAAGAGTGCATTAGAAAGCATCTGAAACAGCTGACCAGATGGAAAAGAGAATCAGCAAACTGGCAGGTGGAAATTTAGAAATGACTTAAGTGGAAGAGAGAGAACTAAGAGTTTAAAAAAAAAAGAAAGAACTATCTGACTCCATTAGAAAGAGCAACCGAAGAATACTAGATATACCGGAAGAAGAGAGGGAGATGGGGAGAGCATATTCAAACAAATAATCAATGAGAACTTCTTAAACCTATGGAAAGAGTTGGACTCTTGTATTCAAGAATTGAACGGACCACCCAATTATCTCAATGCAAAAAAACATTTTCCAAGACACACTATATTAAAACTGTCAAAAGTTAATGCCAAAAGTAAGAATTCTCAAGGCAGCCAGGGGGAAAAAGACAGTAATCTACAAAGGAAATGCCATTAGATTATCATCCGATAATTCAGGAGAAATCTTACAAGCCAGGAGACACTGGAATGAAATATTCAAAATACTGAAAGAAAAAAACCACTGTCCAAGAATAATATATCCAGCAAAGTTATCATTTAGATACAAAGGAGAAATAAAAGCATTCACAGACAGACAAAAGCTGTGGGAATTTACCACAAGACCTGAATTACAAGAAATATTGAAAGGAGCTCTTCTACTTGAAATAAAATGAAAAAAGTACACAAAACTTTAAGATGACAGAAGCAGGAAACTGCAACTGTATTTCAGAATGTGGTATTAAACAATTAGTTATAACACTAATTACAAAGGTTAAAGGGGAAAAAGTATTTTATAAAGACTAAAACTTGCAATTTGGAAATGACAACAGCATAAAAAGGGATAATTTGTGACAACAAAACATAAAAGAGGAGAAAATGGACTGAATTTGCACAGGTGAATGAAGACAACAGGCAATCAAGAAAAAGGACTATTGTATGTATAAAGCTTTTTTTTTTTTTTTTTTTTTACATAAACCTAATGGTAATCACAAAACAAAAGAAAATCCAGAGGTAACACAACAACAAAAACTACCTGAGAAAAACATTGTAGAAAACCACCAAAAATAGCAGACAATATCACAATGGAAAAGAAACAATGGAGATAAAACAAAAAATAAAATGGCTGTAGTAAGTCCTCATATATCAGTAATCACCCAAAATGTAAATGGATTGAACTCACCAATCAAAAGATTAAAAAATAAAACCCAACTGCCTGGCTGGAGTGGCTCTGGGTTGAGTGTTGACCCATGATCCAGCAGACTGCGGTTTGATTCCTGGTCAGGGCACATGCCCAGGCTACGGGCTTGATCCCCAATAGGGGGCGTGCAGGAGGCAGCCAATCAATGGCTCTCATATCATTGATATTTCTCTTTCCCTCTCCCTCTCTCTGAAAGCAATAAAGACATATTAAATAAATAAAGAATAAACAAATAAATAAATAAATAAAACCCAACTAAATATTGTCTTCAGGAGACCCATCTCAGCTACAAAGACAAACATAGGCTCAAAGTAAAGGGGTATAAGATTATACTTCAAGCAAATGGCATCCAGAGAAAAGCTGGTATAGCAAGACTTGTATCAGACAAAATAGGTTTCAAGATAAAAAAAGGTAACCAGAGACAAACATAGCCATTTTATAATGATTAAGGGGACAGTTCATCAACAAGCATAACACTTATCAATAAACGTGCACCCTGCCTGGTAACACCAAAATATATAAAGCAATCACCAACCAATCTAAAGGGAGAAAATGACTAAAATACAATTATAGTAGGGGCCCGGCCAGGCGTGGCTCAGCGGTTGAGTGTCGACCTAGGATCCAGGCGATCAGGGTTTGATTCCTGGTCAGGGCACATGCCCGGGTTGCGGGCTCGATCAATGACTCTCTCATCATTGATGTTTCTCTCTCTCTCCCTCTTCTTTCCTCTCTCTGAAACCAATAAAGATATATTTTAAAAAAAACAAAAAAAACCCCAAATAATTATAGTAGGGAAACCTGAATGCCCCACTGACAGCAATGGATAGATCATCCAAATACAAAGTCAACAAGGAAATATCGACCTTAAATGACACATTAGAAAAAAAGGACACAACTGGTATTTATAAACTCACTATAGGGAAGGAAAAAAAAAGGACTCAAGCAAAATTTAAAATGAAAGAGGAAAATTTACAACAGATACCATAGACATACAAAGGATTACATGAGAAAACTATAAAAAGTTACAGACCACCAATTCAATAACCTAAAAGAAATGGACAAATTCTTAGAAATATACAACCTTCACAGACTGAACCTTGAACAACTGAATAACCTAAACAGACTTATCACTAGTAAGGAAATTGCAACAATAATAAAAAACTTCCCCCAAAAAACAAATGTCCAGGACCAGATGGCTTCATTGATGAAAAATAGCAAACACTCAAGAAGATTTAACACATTTTACCAGGTTAACATTACCCAGATACCAAAACCAGGCAAAGGCAACTCAAAAAAAAGAAAATTACAAGCCAGTATCTCTGATGAACACAGATGCAAAAGTCCTGAACAAAATAGTAGCAAATCACATACAATATATTAAATATATCATGATCAAGTGAGGTTCATTCCAGGGACACAGGATGGTTCAACATATGAAAATCAATCAATGTGATATGCCACATTAATAAAAGTCACCTGATAGTGTCAATAGATGCAGAAAAAAACATTTGACAAGATAAAGCATCTATTTATGATGAAAACACTCAATAATAATAGATATAGAAGGAAATTGCCTCAACATAATAAAGGCCAAATATGACAAACCCTTGGCTAATATAATCAACAATGAAAAACTGAAAGCTTTGCCTCTAAGATCAGGAACAAGACAAAGATTACCACTCTCGCCATTGTTATTAAACATAGTACTGGAAGTCGTAGCCAGAGCAATTAGGCAAGAAAAAGCAATAAAGACATCCAAACTGAAAAAAAAAGGAAGTAAAACTGTCACTATTTGCAGATGACAAGTCTGTATCTAGAAAACCCTAATGGCGCCACCAAAAGACTATTAGAAACAATAAACAAGCACAATAAAGTCGCAGTATATAAAATCAATATGCAAAACTCCCTTGTATTCCTATCTATATACAATGAAATATAAGAAAAAGAAATTAAGAAAATCCCATTTACAACTGCAACAAAAAGAGAAAAATATCTAGGAATAAACTTTAAGAAACTGAAGGACCTGTACATTAAAAACTTCAAAACATTGTTAAAAGAAATTGAAGATGACACACACACAAAAAAGGTAGTTCATGTTCATGGATTGGAAGAATTAACACTATTAAAACGACCATATAACCTAAAGCAATATACAGATACAATGAAATCTCCCATCAAAACCCTAACATTTTTCACAGAAAAAGAACAAAAAAATCCTCATTTGTATGGAAGCACATAGGACCCCCAAATAGCCAACCAAAGTTATCCTGAGAGAAAAAAGAACAAAGTCAGAGGCATCACACTCCCTGACTTCAAACTATACTACAAAGCTACAATAATCAAAACAGTATGGTACTGGCAGAAAAACAGACACACAGACCAATGGAACAGAATTGAGAGCCCAAATAAACCCACATAAATATGAGCAACTAATTTTCGAGGAGGAGCCAAAAACATACAACAGAGGGAAAAAAGCTTCTTCAATAGTGTTGGGAAAGCTGGAAAGCCACAGGCAAAAGAATGAAACTAGACTTTTATTTGACACTACACACAAAAATTAGCTCAAAAAAATTAAAGATTTTAATATAAGACCTGACGCAATAAAATACACAAAACAAAACACAGGCACTAAAAACATGAACCTTGGTCTCAAGAGAGTTTTTTTGTTAACTTGACCCCAAAGACAAGGGAAAAGCAAAAATCAATAAATGGAACTATATCAAAATAAAAAGCTTGTGCACAGCAAAAGAAACCATCAACAAAACAAAAAGGCAACCAACTGATTAGAAGATATTTGCAAACACCTCAGAACTAACACAACAAAAAAATAACAATCCACTTAATAAATGGGCAGAGAACCTCAATAGACACTTTCGAAGGAACACATACAGATGGCCAACAAATACATGAAAAAATGTTCAACACTAGCTTTAATGGAAATACAAATCAAAATAATGAGATACCACCTCCCACCTGTTAGAATGGCTATTATCAATAAGACATGAAATAAATCGAGAGGATGTGGAGAAAGGAAACCTTCAAGCACTACTGGTAGGAAAGTAAACTGGTGCAGCTACTATGGAAAACAGTATGGAAGTTCCTCAAAAACTTAAGAATAGAAAACCTTATGGCCGAGCAATCCCTCTTCTTGGTATTCACAGTATCTGAAAACTTTAAAAACACTTATTCATAAAGATATCTGTAACTCTATGGTCACTGCAGCATTATTCACAATACCAACATGTGGAAAAATTTAAGTGTCCTTTGATGGATGACTGGATAAAGATGTGATACATATATACAATGGAACACTACTCAGCCACAAAAAAGGTGTAATATTGTCATCTGTGACAACATGGAAGGATCTAGACAGTATTAAGTGAAATAAGTCAGATAGAAAAAGACAAGAGCCATATAATTTCACTCATATGTGGGATATAAAATAAAAAGCAACAAACAAAACATCGAACTCATAAATACAACATAAAGGTGGTTACCAGAGGGGAAGGAGGTGGGAGTAAAATGAAAAGGGTCAAGGGGGTCAAATACAAGGTAACAAGAGGAAACTAGTCTTCTGATAATGAGCACACAGCATAATATATATATAAATACCATATTCTAAAGTTGTATACCTGATATTTACGTTTTTAAGCAATGTAACCCCAGTAAATTTAATTTTTTTTAAATCCCCAAAAGCTCAATGTGCTTCATGAATTGGTCAAACTGGATTTTTTTCCCCCCAAAGCAAGAACCAACTATATCCTAGTTTCAAAGGAAGCACTTTAAAAAGAAAGCCAGAAACAAACTAAAAGGCTAAATAGATATATACCAAGGCTGGGAAGGATATATTAATATAAAACAAAGTAGACTTCAAGGAGCATTACTACAGACAAAATGGGACATTTCATGATAATTTTTAAAATTCAACAGAATAAGTTATATATGCATATATAAGGTGTCCCAAAAAATGTATACACACTTTGAATGATCATAAAGTCAGTGTTTATTAACATACAGTTTATTTCCAAAATTTAAAAGAATATACAGAAATGAGTAATTTTTCCGTCAACAACTGTTTTCAAACTGATGACCGTTCTGGTCTAGGCACTGCTGATAACGCAAAGCAATGGAATCACAAGCATCAGGAATCATTTTCTTCAGTATTTGTGCGCCCTCAATTTGTCAACTGTTGCCAGTTTTGTACCATAAACCTTATCTTTTATGTATTTCCATAAAAAAGTCTAGTGGATAAATTTTATTTGTTCAAAGCTTAGTCTGGCTTCACCCATTATTTCAAATCAGTTAAACCTGACAAGGAATGAAAATTAAGTGAGTTATCAGCTGTTAAAGTGTGCCCCCCAAAATGTATACACACTTTGAATAATTATAAAGGCAGTTTGTACTACAACTGTGTTTTCAAACTTCTAGTATCATTTTAGGATGAATTTCCTTTGTTCAGAGCTTAGTCTGGCTGAAAAGAAAGAAACAGCAATCAAGCTGTTAAAGTGTGTATATACATTTCTTTGGGATACCCTGTATAGTTGCATCTAATGACATCATCAAAATATATGAAGGAAGAACAGAAGGCAGAAATAGACAAATGCACTTTCATAGTTGGAGATTCTAGCATCTCTCTCAGTAACTGATAAAACTGGGTGAAAAAAGAGTAAAGATATAAGATTTAATTAACAATATCAACCTTAATTAAGCCATTCCTTGTGAAACACTGCCCATCTAAAAAATTGTATAACCTTTTTAAGTGCACATAAACATTCACCAACATAGAGCATATATTGGACCATCAAAGTCTAAACAGAGTCAAAAAACCTAAAATCTTACAGAAAGTGTTCTCTGACTACAATGGAATTTTTTAAAAAATCGAAACTAAAACATCTAGTAAAACTTCATATACCTGAAAATTAAACAACCTACAGATTAAAAAAAAAAGCCACAAGGTAAATAGAAAATATTTTGAACTATATTAAAATTAGAAGTTTAGTGTATCAAACTTCTCAGGATACACTAAAGCAGGGCTTGAAAGAAAATTTATAGCATTAAATATTTACATTAGAAAACAAGAAAAGTCTTAAACCAGTGACCTAAACTTCCCCTTATTAAACTAAAAGAAATTAAACCAAAAGTGGAAGATGAATAATAATAATCTGCCGTTAAATTCAATACTTTAGGTAAAGTAAATTCCTTTAAAGACACACCACCAGAGTTCTAGAAGAAATATAAAGCCTGAATATCTTTATAGCAAAAATAATGAGTTCATAATCACTCTTAACTCCCCCCCCCATACACACAATCAGTACCAGATGGTTTCAATGATAAAACTTTAGTAAATATTCATGGAAGAATCAAAACCAATTTCAGAAATTAACACAACCAATTTCAGAAAATAGGTAGAAAGAATGCTTCCTAACTCCTTTGATGAGACCATGAAACAAGGAGAGAAAATTACAGACCCATATATCTTATAAACATAGAAGCAACAATTCCTCAAGGCATTAACATATGCTAAGGACCAAATATCCTCATATCATTCATACTCAGACCAAAAGTATATCATATCTCCTCTCAGACCTACTGTAATAAAAATCACAGAACTATCAGGAGTAAGAAATAAAACTACCAGAAACTCAGATTACCTATAAAGAAGGGGAGATTTTTCATCAGCTACAAAGCTAATAAAATTTGTCAACCAATAAAAGTTATACTCAGCTAAAGCCATTACATATCTAGTAAGATTGTCTTTAGACATACAAATGCCAAGAATTTACTATCCCAAATCCTTACTAATAAACTAAAAGATGTAATACAGTCTATTCCTAGATATATACTCAAGAGAATTGAAAGTATATGTCCACAAAAAAAAAAACTTCTGCAGAAATAACTCAAATATCCATCAACTTATGAATGAATAATCAAAATGTGGTAAAGCCACAAAATGTAGTATTCAGCCATAAAAAGAAATGATAAATGACATACTGATATCTCTAAAAACAGGGATGATCACTGAAAACATTATGCTAAGTTATTACCATATTATAAAAGAAATCAGACACAGAAGACCACATACTATATGATCTCATATATATGAAATACCTAGTATAGGCTAATTCATAGAGACAGACAGATTTGTGGTTGTCAGGGGTGCAGGAGGAGGGATGGGGATTGATAGCTAATGGGTAAGGAGTTTCTTTCTGAGGTGACAAAATGTTCTAAAATTAGATAGTGGTAATACTTGTACAACTTTGTAAATATATCAAAAACCACTGAACTGTATGCTTTTTTTTAAATCCTCACCTGAGGATATGCTAATTGATTTTAGAGAGGGAGAGAGAGAAACACTGATGTGTTGGCCTTCCCTACGTGCCCCAACTTGAGACCAAACCCACAACCCAACCTGGTTATGTGCCCTGACCGGAAATTGAACCCGCAACCTTCTGGTGTATGGGACAACGCTCCAACTAACTGAGCCACACCAGCCAGGGCAACAACCTGTGTTGTGTGTTTTTTTTAATTGTTGGCTTATTTAAAAAAATAAACGAATAATAGACAACAATCTTAATCTAGTGGCAGTAAGGTTGGAGATTTCAATGAACAATTAACCAGGAGCTATGTCCTTGCTAATGTCCTCAAGGAAAATTAATATAACTCAGTTAACTATTAAATATATATCCCCCTTTTTGGGGCATTGAAAAGAATTTTAAAATTCTCACTGAAGATAAAATGGGGGAGAAGGTATATCCAGAAGGTAAAGAATGCTGACACCCATGTCATATTTCAAAAGAGAATTACTGAATAATTTGATTATTCACAGTAACAGTTCAGCAGAATTTAAAGAAATTAATGGCAACCACAAAGTCAAAGAATCTGTATCTTCAGACTAGCAAAGAATAAACAGCCAATCCACAAAGGAAAACCTCTCAAACCAATAGACAGCTGAAAAGGAAAAAATAAGCAAAGAAGGACGATAAACAACAAACATTAGCAAGTCTAAAATCATAACAAATATATTAAGTTTATAAAAAACATCACATTAACATTTTTAAATTTTGCTATAGCTGCTTGCAAGAGACACTTCTAAACAAAACCAAAGACTTTTTTAAATTTAGAGAAAAAAGATATGACTAGCAAATACTACCCAAAACAAGTTAGTATTGCCGTATGTACATAAGAACAAATTTTAAGGAAATAAAAATCAGTAATAGAGGGGTACTACATACTGAAGGGCATAGCATATGTGATAAATACCTAAGGTTTGATATATACACATACATCAGAATCCTGAACTGAACAAATTGAACTCTAATCCCAAAATAAAATATTTTACAAGATTGCAAAAGGAAATCTCCATGAATGTCAAGAATTCACAAAAACCATTCTCTGACCATGATGCAATTTAATTACAAAATAAATAGTGAAGAAAAGATTTTCATCTTAAAAATATTTAAATTTAAGTATTCAAAAACAAACAAAATCCTTGTGGCCGTAATTTTTAATGCTTTTTGCTTTTAAAACATATGAATATATATATCCTAATAAAAAACAAGTAAATGTGTTTTAAATACACAAAAAGAAAAATCTAAAGCTTCTTAAGATTGAAAAAATTAACATGTAAGATGTGGGTAAAGCTGTACTTACAGGGCAATTTTACAGCCGTCATTAAAGAACAAAATAAGCTAAGTGTTCAACTCAGTAAGCTAGGAAAAGAACTAGATAACCTAAAGAAGGCAGAGGAACTAAAGAGCCAGCAATACGAAAGTAGAAGACAAAGATACAATAGAATCAAATATTAAAAAATGGATTCTTTAAAAGTATCAAATAAGAGAAAATATCTGCAGGAAAATAGGTACATAAAGCATAAAATATCTGCAGGAAAATAGGTACATAAAGCATGAGATATATTAAAGGTACATAATCATAGATCCAGTATAGATTTTTAAATATCCTAAGAATATTCTAATATAAAAAACTTTAGGCCACTGCTGACTTAAAAAATAGAAAGCACTAGTAAATCAGCAAGAACTAACTTTTTAATGGATAAGCAAATAGCTCCTCTCTTAGCTTAAGAGGCAACAGAGGTTCAGATGATTAAATAGGCAAGTAAAACAAAATCTTCAAAAAAAAAAGAAAATCCAAAAATTTGGCAAATTAAGACTAGGAATAAATACTGTTAGTTAGTTCTCCTTCAAATGACTATTATAACACTGATCACGAGAAGAACTGAAGAATATACATAAATTACACTGTGACTAAGCTCAATTTATCCCAGAAATGCAAGGAGGGCTCAACATCAGAAAATATAAATTTAAAAATTAAAAGAAAAGCAGGTAACACATTCAGTACAACTGAATGTCTCACGATTTAAACTCCTCACAAGCCAGAAGTAAAAGAGAACTTTACACACATTTTTTAAGGTATATAGCAAATATCTCTAACTTTTACTTAATAGTAAGATTTTATGGAACTTTTAGAATTAGAAATAGTTATTATAACTAATATTCAACATTTTACTGGATGTTCCCAGCCAATGTAATAAAAGGAAAAGAAATAACAGGTATGAGTTGGAGAAAAAATATATAATTATCCCTATTTGCACAAGATATGATTGTCTACATATAAACTAAAAGAATCTACAGCCGGGCTGGGCACGGCTCAGCGGCTAAGCATCAGCCTAGGATCCAGGAGATCGAGGTTCGATTCCCGGTCAGGGCACATGCCCAGGTTACGGGCTCAACTTGCAGGAGGCAGCCAATCAATGACTCTCTCTCATCACTGATGTTTCCATCTCTCTCCCAAATCAATAGACATATATATATTTTTTTAAAAGAGAGAATCTACAAATTTTCAAATAAGTAGTTCAACAAAGTTGTGTTAACCGATTAGAAAATATAACTTTAGAGATTCCATTAACAAGAGCAACCAAAAACTATAGTGTCTAGAAATAAATCTAAGACAGGTTGCAAAAAACTTCCAAAGTTCATAACAAGACATTACTGAAGAACCTAAAGGTGGGAGAGGGAGAGACCTTAGATCCAATTCCCTCTTGTCAACTTAACTTGAGTAAATCATTCCAGCTACTGCCCTTCCTCCCTCTCCTGATTCATTAATTTCCCCTTCTAATAGTTCTTTCCCATCATCACATAACATACAGTAATTTCTCCTACCTTAAAGCAAACTCTGGAGCCTACCTCACCCTCTTGGTTCCCATTTCACAGCACCGGTCTTGACAGTTGCCTATAATTATCACCTCCAGTTCTTTTCCCACTCTCTCATGAGCCTGTACCAGGCACTAGTCCCCAGAACTCCACCAAAACAGCTGTTGCCAAGTGGCCTTTGTACTGCCAAATTGAAATCAATTCTTAGTCCTCAGTCCTCAGCAACAGCCCAGAACAGAGTGGATCATTCCTCCTCCTTGAAAATTTCTTCACCTGGCTTCCAGGGCACCATCTTGTTTGTCATACTTTCCTGTTCACAACTCTTCTCAGTCTCCTTGACTGTGTCTTTATCTCCCCCAAGCTCTAAAAGTGCTCCTAAGATTCAATCTTTACATTATTTCTCTCCCTAAAACTTACTCCCAGAGGATACAATTTTCTCATGGCTTTAAAAACCGCGTTATTACACTGATATCTCCCCAAATTATCTCTGGCCTAAGCATATACCTAAATTCTAAACATATAGCCTGTTGCTGCTCAACACCTCCACCAAGATGTCTAAAAGTCATCTCAAGCTTAACGTGCCTATAATCCAACCCCTATTTATCCACCCACCAGACGTCCCCATAATAAAACCAAAGCTGCCTTCTAAGCAGTAACACCTGGCTAAATAAACGGCAAATCAATTTTTCCAGTTACGCAACCCTAAAAACCCTGGGTTCTTTATTCCCTCACATCCAATATCCAATCCATGAGTAAATTCTGCTCAGCTCTACCTTTAATATATACTGTAAATGCAATCACTACTCACTACCTCTATCAACACTGCCATCCAGGTTTCAAACTACCATCATCTTTTGCCAGCCTCCCAGTTTCCCCATTTCCTTCCTGGTCCCTCTACCATTTATTTTCCAAGTAACATTCAGTATAACTTTAAAATTAAAAAAATTAATCTAATTACATTATTTACCCAATGGCTTCCTATCTTACTAAAAATAAAATTCAAAGTATTTAGAACATATACAAAGGGCCTACATGGCCACGGACCCTACTGATATTATTCTCTGCCATTCTCTTCCTCCACGTCCTGACACACTGGCCTCCTTGCTTCTGCTCAAACTCGCCAAGAGCCAACCTCAGGAGGCATTCCTTTGCTTTCAAGTTCCAAATGTCACCTTATCAGGCTTTCTCCGACAATTTACATTAAAAAATAACACAAACCTCATCCTACTACTAGCTATATCCTAATGTGCCTGCTGCCACCACTAGAAAATGAGCACCTTTTATCTCTTAGGTGCACTGCTGTATCTCCAGTGCCATGGTTTCTAGTGTAAAACAAGCTTATTCCAATGTGCTATTGGGAGAATACACCACCAAAAAAACTAAGAAAACTTCCAGATAAAGATATTTGATAGGGCAAGTTTTTAAAAAACAAACTGTAGTAGATTAAAGTTCACAATGTAAGAAGCAAAACTTTTAGATTTTTAAAGACAATGATCTTGGAGTGGAAAAGATTCCCTAAACAAGAAACAAAATGAGGAAGATAAATTTGACTGCATTAAAACGTAAAATCTGGTCAATATGGCAGATGAAATATGTAACCACAGTTGACCCTTGAACAATTCTTAAGTTAGGGGAGCCCCCCCCCCCCCCCGAAAATCCACAAAACTTAACTACACAGTCAGACATTCGTACCCATGGATTCAACCAACAAGGAGTCGAAAACAGTACTGGACTGAAAGCAGTAGTTTCGATCCCCAGTTGGGAAATGCAAAACTACTCTTCCATACCCGGCTGGATGAACCCACAGATGCAAAACCCAGGAATCCGAAGGCCCTATTATATTTATCGGGGGGGGGGGAAATAAAGTGAACCTGCAAAGTTAAAAACCCCTTATTGTTCAAGGGTGAACTTAAAAAATTTTAAATTAGAGATTTTAAAATTTTTAAATAAGAATGAAGACAGAAGTCACCAGTACAGGATCTGTAGCTGAGAAGCCAAAATGGAGCCGAAGCAGAAAGTGCAAAGTCACCGAGATCGCGGAAGTACTTGGTGTCGAGATCGCTACCAAGGCAGTGTATGACCGCGAGACTGGGGACGAGATCTACGTCGGTGCGCGGCTACGTGAGTTGCGCGGGCTGCGTGACCTGCGTGACCTGCGTGGCCCGCGTGACCCGCGTACACGTACGCTGGTGAAGCTAGATACACTGGCTGTGGACCCAGCTAAAGACCACACGAATTGTTGCTCACTAGCACGCTCTATGGATATGGCTAATTCAAAAAAAAAAAAAAAGAAAAGAAAGTAGATATACCACAGATGAGAAGATATTTGCAAGCCATAGAACATACAAGCTATAAAAAAGTCAGCATCCGTTACAAAGAACTCCAACAAATCAATACAAAAAAGCAAAAGAAAAATGGTCGCCTACATATTAAACATAGTATTAAATCACATTAAAATTTATTTATAAACCCTAGCCGGTTTGCTCGCTGGTTAGAGCGTCGGCCGCGAGCTAAAAGGCCCCGGTTTGATTCCCGCCAGGGGCGCGAGCCTCAGCTGCGGGCTCCACCCAGTCCCGGCGCCGAGCGGCAGCCGATCGACATCCGTGTTTCTGTCTGTCTCGGTCTCTGTCTCTCTCCCTCCTACTTCCACTCTCTCTGAAAAGCAATGGAAAAAATATACTCAAGTGAGGATTAAAAAATAAAAAAGTAAAAAACAAATAAAATTTATAAGATTTTAATTTAAGCAATCTTCATTTTTAAAAGGTTTCATCAGTATTATTTATAAACTCTTTTAAAGAAATCTTTCAAATACCACTTTTAACAAACACATAAATCATAAGGATGTTTACTAAATAGCTTCTTGCAAAATAAATGAGGGAGAAAAGTAAATCTTTCTATATGTTTGTTGCTCCTTTGTATCGTTATTGATGTCTTACAAATAATACACAAGCAAAAACCTGGCCGGGTGACATGTCCTAAACGGATAATGGCGTACAGAAGGGAGAAATCCATTTTCTAAGGACAAAAGGAAAAAGGGAGGGGAAGGGACAAACACAAGACTAGCTTAGTTCAGTTTGAAAGTTGAATTTAGACCTAAGGATTCTATGGCTCACCGGGGGCAGCAGAGCAGATAAAGTCAGCGGCGGTTGCAACAGGTTGGTGCTCCCTGTTAGTCAGCAAATGATTCCAAAGAAACTCAGGTCACACTTTTGAGTGGTGAAGATGCTGGTAAAGCACGGGGAGGACGGGAATTTCCACCTTACTTTTAGTTCCCACCCCAATCACCCAGCAAAGTCGGGGACTCAGGAATATAGAGTGGCACTCCAATCTGCCTACCCAGAGGGGAAACAAGAGTTCTGCACCATTAATTCCACTACAGAAAAAGCTTTTAAAATAGTTCCTCAAACTCCAAGGCAAGTCCCTTTACTGCAATAGAATTCAGCCAAGACAAAGACCCTAAGTTTTTCAGTTTCCTTTTAGTGGATTATGCTTATAAGAGAGACAATCCTTCCCCCACCCCAACCCCCACCCACAAGGCTTTGGTCTTTTTCTGTCCCAGGCTGCTCCTTGACAAAGTGGGAGTGGGGCATTGCTGTAAGGCTGCCCCCTCATAACTACAATCTTTTTTCTGCTGGTTTTGATCAGGTTCTTGGGTCTGGTCTTGACACTTAACTTCCTTCTGCCAAGGTGTACACACATCTCGTTTCCACAGTCTTTTAAACTAATTCTACATAATCATTGCAACCTCATTTTTAAGCACGAGCTACTTTAGAAAGGATTGTTTCCCCTAGGAATACGCTTTCAGATAGGCATCTATCAACTTAATCAAGACATTCTCAAAAAACTCATTTACGAGCTGAAGCCAGTGGTGCTGGCTGATGATGGTGCAGAAAATAGTTCTGGAGGAAATTTTACTCATATGTATACTCCGAAGGAAGAGCACTACAAATTGTATTCTAGATATCTTCCTCTCTTCCCCCCTCCGTGTCTCTCTCTCTCTCTCTCTCTCCCTCTCTCTCTCACACACACACACCTCTATCCTTAAAAATAACAAAATAACCATTTACCTGGTTTTAAACTCAAAAGCTCATTTGTATACAAGAGGGAAGTTAGAGGACTAAGACTGAAAGACCTGTTGTGCTGACAGAGAGTTGCCTAAACTCCACCTCAGGTATCTGAAGTATAGGAGAGTAGAGGATTTCCTCTGGATTGCACAGATAAAAAGCAAGGTAAGCAAAAGTGGGCAGTGAGACCCCTACTTCCCAGGCCAGAGGCTTGGAACAAGGCAACAAGCAAGTACAGAATCTAGGTCAAGAGTTAAAAAACAGGATAAATGAAGCTTCGACTCAAAGGGGACCTGGCAGAAGGATCAAAGTCAAGTTGGAGGTACCAGAGCTGGACATCAGGACAAGAAAAATCAACAGGGAGAAAGGAGCTAAAGAATGAATATGCCCTGAAAGACAGGACATTTTCTAAGGGGGCCCTGGCCTAGCACATGGCCAAGGAGGTGCTTTGAAGCTGGCAGGCCCCATGCCAACAGGGAACCTATAAATGCTCCCATGACTCACTCCAAGGAACAGCATAATTGCTCTTTTAAGTAGAGAATCAGACTTGAGATAAAAACATCTAGTACACCTCTTGAACACAGCAATAAGATGACTTTTAAGTTCAATGGTTAAAGACAATTACTGAAACAAAATTTAAAAGAAAATTTTGATTACTCAATTCAAATATTCTCATTTACACATCACCAAGTCAGTTAATATTTCTTTTACCTAGCATCATCATGGAAGATAACACAGTAAGTCCCTGTTCCTAAACCAGGGTACACATATATAGCAGGAGATGAAGCGCTGTATGAAGACACTAACTCATGGCTCATCTTCCTGAAGCATCAACCTGACCCCCAAAGATTTATGGAGAAGAGTTAACTGATAAGTACTTTTAAAACATTTAATAGCAAACAAAAAAATATTCTATGCAGTGCATGGTTTCCTGCACAAAGGCTTTAGGATAATATGAGAATTCAAAAACAGACCAGGCTTGCAACTCCCTCTCCCACCTCTATTTCCCCATTAGGAAACTTGTTCTCTTTCTTCTGCTGTTAGAAATATTTGGGTGGAAACTTTGGAAAGCATACCACAAAAATAAATTTAAATTTGCACATGCCAAATCTTTTTGAAAACTATTCTTGATAGCTCTTTCCAACATGCACCTTTTCTTTTCATAAACATGCTCTTCAGATGCTCTATGAAGTGCAGGAACCCCTGCAATCCATGACCCAGAGGTACAATCACCACCTACCTTCTATAGCTCATCTCAAAAGCAAACTTATTAATGTCTATTCACCTGCCTTTGGCAGCTCCCCTTCCTTTACCAAATATCTATTTCTAACACACTAAGGAAGCCAGTTAAATCCAAGCATATCATGCCTATATAATAAAGGTAAACAGTCTT
Organism: Miniopterus natalensis; assembly: GCF_054644295.1. Lineage (NCBI taxonomy): Eukaryota > Metazoa > Chordata > Mammalia > Chiroptera > Miniopteridae > Miniopterus > Miniopterus natalensis. The sequence goes on from NC_142089.1 coordinate 76,131,762, forward strand.
CATGAGAGACCCAGAACTGTTCAAAGTGTACAGGCCAAAAATACTTTTTCTTTGTTCTCACATATTCTAAATACCTGAAGCTTCCAGATTGGTTACATGCTAAAATAATGCTAGTGTATCCAAATGCCCTGAAATCCTAAACAGTAAATTACTGATGAAAAATTGGTACATTTTAACCAAAGATATTCATTATGTACAATCAACTTTGTTGGGCTTCATCAACACATGCTAAGGAACTACTAACCTCTTGAAAACTTCACATGGCAGAGCCCATTATAAATGGAAATAAGGCAAAAAGACATTTTCTAAATATATTGTGGCTAACTTCTCCAGCTAGAGAATACTATTGTTAGACATCTATCCACACTTTTCACCAATAGCTAAACATAAATACTGTGGCCAACATTTCAAATACTCTTTCTAGGAACACAGTTTTCCTCCAAATTACCTGTACCAAATTTAGAAATAATTTCCCCCAAGACACCATGTAGGGTTCTGTCAAACAAGAGAGCTAAGTGCACAGTTCTCACATATATGGTATAATTCCAAACACTGTAACTCCAGTCACTATAATATTTGTATTTCAGCTAAAAGTCAGCAATTATTGACTGCTCACCACATTCATGTCCTCAGCACTGTGATAAACCAAAAAATAGACACGCAGTCAATCATTCCAGGAGAAAAACTATATATTATTTAATATCTACAGAAAATAATGCATAAGCAGTGCAAATTAATAACTGTACAAAACAAAAAGTAAATTAGTCATACAGAATTTGAAGGAGAGGATTCCTGCTAGTGGAACTCTAATGAGGTCCTGAATGAGGATTGACATTGAGGCTGGCAAGTAGTTAGGGGATCCACCACTTATTGGAAAAATAGCAAAGTATGGGGGGAGGGGGATAATGGGCTATATAGGTCTGGACAAAGTAAGCCAATGACTATGGCTTCACTAGCTCAGACCAACTGAAGAGGCTAACAAAGTTAGAGAAGATATACTTACATAGGGTGTGGCAAAAGTAGGTTTACAGTTGTTCATATTGAAAAAATACATTAATAAATAATAATACAAGATAAACTGTGTTTCACATATTCACAATCTACTTTTGCCCCACCTGTATACCAAAATAAGCAGAACAAAGACATTGAACATTTTGCTTCAGGGACATTAGTTTTGCAACTATTATATCCATTTACATAAACAGTTCCCTTGAAATCTAGTTTATACTTTATTTGCATTTTCAATATCTTTAGGTAAATCTCAAGTGTTGGCTCAAACTCTCAAGCCCTATTCATGACACCACAAATTACAAATCAATAAGGTTTCTTTGGACTCTGGGGGGGAAAAAAGCAAACATGTTCCAAAGGGGACCCTCACTACAAAATAACTAGATCTTCAACAGAATGTAATTCTTAATACTTTAGTGGGCTTTCAGGAAGCAATGAAAATATCCAAGTGCCCCAGTAACTCCCCCAATCCAACCATAAAGAATGATTCAATCAGAAAAGCAGACAAACACCAAAGATGAAGAAAGAAATCCATAGATCAGGATGGGGTGGGGTCGGGTGGGGAGAATATTTAAAGTAAAAATGTATCTGTTGAAATTAAAAATTCAATGGATGAGCTAAATAGACAATTAGACAGAGCTCATTAGTAAACCAGAAGTTAGGTCCAAGGAAATACCAAGAATGCAAACAAGACAAAAACAAGGAGATGGAAATGAGAGGGTAAGAAATAGAGAATAGAATAAGAAGATCTAATAAATGACACTTGAATTCCAGAAGACTCTACAAGAGCAACAGAACTAATGAGGCAGAAATCCACAAAAGAAACACAACACATACCAAGCTTATTAATAAAATAACAATGTCCACAAATGTAAAACTAGAGAACACCAAAGTCAAAGTGAGAATCTCAAAAGCAACCAGAGAAGACAAGACCTCTGGCAAAGTAACTAATCTAGACTGACAACAACCTCTTCAAGAATAACGGGGAAGCCACAGATAATGAAATATCATCTTCAAAAATGCTAAATAATAATAATAATAATAATAATAATCAGTTAACTGGCTTTATTTGGAATTAATTCTATTTTTCAAAAAGAAGGGCAAAATATATTTCCAGATAATAAAAAAACTAGCGACTTTTCCAACCATAACCCTTCACTAAAGAAATCTCTAAAAGGATATACTCGAAAAAGGGGGGAAAAAAATCATTCCAGAAGAAAGCTCTGTAATGACTTATGATTAAACAAACTGGTAAAGATATAGGTAAATCTAAACAATTATTGTCTGCATGGAATAATAATGTTCTATTTTGTGAGGGTTTTTTTCTTAGACAATAATAAGTATTGGAAAATAATAACTTGTAAGTTTATGGTGGATCAGAGTTAAAGGATTTTAAGGCCTTTTATTTTCAGAAGTAGAGCTCAAATAATAATTAAATTCAAACTTTATATATATATATATACAATTTCAAAAATAGCCACTTAAAGACTGGAAATAATAGCATACAACTTCCAAACCCAATCAGTGAGATTTGTGTGTGTGTTTTTTAAAATATACCTTTATTGGTTTCAGAGAGAGGAAGGAAGAGGGAGAGAGATAGAAACATCAATGATGAGAGAGTCATTGATGGGCTGCCTCCTGCACTCCCCCCACTGGGGATCCATCCACAACCTGGGAATGTGCCCTGACCAGGAATCGAAACACAATCTCTTGGATCATAAGTGTTGATGCTCAACCACTGAGCCACGCCAGCTGGGTGGTGAGGTTTTAATACGGTTTTACTATAGGCTCTGGCTGGAGCAGAGCTGAGTTTGGCAAAAAAAGTCAACATACTTAAGTCTAGCTCAAAGATGTCAAGAATAATTCTAATACTTATTTTGGGTCACAGACTTCTTTGAAAAATGCTCATATATACTTGTACAAATTTTCATACAAACACAAAAGACCTTTCCTAGACTTCCCAAAGAAAAAGAATCCCCAAGGCTTTGACCAGCTTAAAAAGCTGAAGAGAGTTAAGTCTGTGTGGGAAAAGTCTGTGTGGGAAACAGTCAAGTTATAGGTTCTCCCCATCCTAGAATTAAAAGCACACATGAAATGTAAAAGGAATAGCACAGGGTGTAATGTTTCTGGAAGAAGGAACCTGGAGGTAAGGAGGCAAAAATGGAGTCATTCCTATAATTCACTTTCATTAAAATGTAATTCAACAATTATGCAACTATTGCAATATCTGCACTGTGGGAAATAATGGCCAGAAACAAATTCCTAGTTTTAAAGACTGTAAGCATCACTCTTACAATCTGATGGACAAGTATGCCATACAATGAAGATAGAAAACAGAAATTGCAACACACTTAATTAACTACCTAGTGCTTTATTTCATTGATTGATTGATTGATTGATTGATTTTTATTTTTATTTTATTTTTTTTAGAGAGAGAGGAAGGCAGGAAGAGAAACATTGATCAGCTGCCTCCCGCACACACCCAGACTGGAAATCATACCTGAAATCTGAGTATGTGCCCTGACCGGAAAGGAACCCACCACTTTTTGGTATACAGGACTACGCTCCAACCAACTGAGCCACAGTGACCAGGGCTACCTAGTGTCTTTAATACTCCCTTCCTGGAATGACTCAATAACCAGGAATGATCAAAGGACCTGACCTGCAAAAGGGACTAGTTTGGTGCACCTAAAGCACCTCTTCTGCAAAGGCAGGTCCCAGTCCCTCCCAACCTCAACTTGTAGCCTCAGTGTAAGAAATACAGACTGCTGCAATCCAGAGGCTCCTAAATCTACCTGCATTCCAGAAAGAAGCTGCAATCTCATGGTCTGAACCAAAGAATCTGTTTTTTAAAAGTACCCTAGACAGCCCAGCCAGCGTGGCTCAGTGGTTGAGTATCAACCTACGATCCAGGAGATCGAAGTTTGATTCCTGGTCAGGGCACCTGTCTGGGGTTCCAGGCTCAATCCCCGGTAGGGGGCATGCAGGAGGCAGCTGATCAATGATTCTTTCTCATCATTAATGTTTCTCTCTCCCTCTCCCTTCCTTTCTCTGAAATCAATAAAGATATATATTTTTTAAAAGTACCCTAGATGACACTGTTATACCTACAAACACACACAATATAAAGCTATTACTCCTTATTCACTAAAATTTAACTCATTTGGCTTTGTGCATCTCAGATATTCAAATCTGTGAATCAGAACACTGCAAATAAAGTATTTCCTATCTACCATGAAAATATATTCAACAGTTAAAATCATTACAGAGCATAAGAAAAAATTCAATGATTCCTAGATATCACAGCAAGAACAGAAAAAGACTTATTCTAGTACACAACAACTGAAAACAAATTCAAAGGAAAAACACAGGAGATGTCTCTACACCATTGTTTAGGCAAATGAATAAATTCTCAACAGTTCACATTTAAGATAGTGTGTTCATTTTCAAAATACACACACATTAGGCTTTACTGCCCCTCAATCAACTTTAGAAGTCAAATAACTCTCTCCTTGTGATCTCAATCTTTTAAGAGCCAGCTACACCACACACAATAGACACTGGTTTATCTTAACCAAGATCCATAGAAGGTCTCCTGATCTTTGTGACTTCCATTTGAACTACACATGCAGACTTTACTTATAACTGTGCTTTTGGTCAACGTACATAAAATCCTTGTGGTACACAAAAGAAAGGAGCAATCGTATCCCAGAGTTATGAGATTCAAAAGACTTCCCTTTTCCTCAATTCCTGATTCTTCTTCCAAACTAATCAACTTTAAGACATTTTTAAAAAATAAGCCAGGAACAATTTCATTCTTAAAAGCTTACTTCCATTTTTGATTGACTGAAACATACATGTGTTGGATGTTTTCTCTAAAGGCTAAGACTAGATCACTGAGATCCTGCTGAAATTCAAATTAGCTATTATAGTATTCTCAAGGGAAAACCCCACATCCACTGAGAAAAAAGAAATTAAGATATACAAATAAGGAGAATGCTTCTTCCATGTTATTAAAAGGAAAGAGTGGAACCCAGAACTTCAGGCTCTAAATCTAGAGCTGGGATTGGAGCAGAAAGTCTTCAATCACTCCACACTCTACCCTCCATATGTCCTAACCCCAGAGTAAACCACAGCTCCAGGGCAGATCATCTAAAGCAGAGGTCAGCAAACTAAATCCAGCCCACTGCCTGTTTTTGTAGAACCCATGAATTAAAAATGGTTTTTACATTTTAAATGATTTTTTTAAAAGATTATTTCATGACATGTAAAAATTATATGAAAATTTGAATTTTACTGTCCATAAACAGTTTTATTGGAACACAATACTCATTCATTTAGGTATTGTTTATAGTTGCTGAGCTGAGGAGTTACAACAAAGACTGCATGGCCTGTAAGGTTTACAAAATTAACTATCTATAGGCCCTTTATATAAAGTTTGTGGACTCCTAATCTAAAGGATGCTTGTCTTTTTATGAAAGCTAGTAAGTTCTTAACATGTCAGTCAAAAATCTGTCTACCCTAATCCTAGCTGCTGGTGATGCAGGTAGTAAATCTACTGAAGCCTTCAACTAACAGTAGCTCTTCCAATTTTGGAAGGCTGATGGGCTAATGTTCCACCCCACCTTGTCTAGGCTCTGACCCCTTACTTTTTATTCACAAGTCATAATTTCAATAACCATTTAAACATTTACTAAGGAACTATTACCATATATCAGGCACCATCCTAAGTGTTGGAGATCTCATTTCTTTTTAGGTGAGAAATCAAAGGCTTAGCAATCAGGTAACTAACTTGCCCAAGTTCACACAGCTACTGCAGATCTCTGCTCTTACCATACACCACATTACTTCAAAAAGCAAGACTTTGAACTTCCTCTTTTGTCTCAATATATTCCTCTAGAATTGGGGAGTCTGAGGCCAAACATGAAATTTCTATTTCGATTTAGGCAAAATTGGACAAAACTAGGCAACTAATGTCCCATGACTGGCTACTAAAGTACCTTAATGCTCTCCCCAGCCTTGTCAAACAGCTTGTCAGCCTGGAGTGTTCGTTTATGACTGCATATCAGTTCTGCCTCACAAATAATACTGCGTTGATTAAAAAATATACAATTCTGTCTTTAGAAAACAAAACCAGGCCTTAGGGAGGCATGTTAGATCAGTTAAAATAATAACCATCACTTACTGAGTTTTCACTACAGGAACTATGTGGGGAGTGCTTTACATATTGTTTTTAGTTAAACTTCACAGCTCTGGGAGATAAACATTGATCCCAATTTTACAGATGAGGAAACTAAGCCTTCCAGGTCAATTTAACCACGGCAACAGGGTTGGGATTCAATAACTATGTTCTCTGACTCCTAATTCAGCCTCTCAACCACTATGCGGAACTTTCAAATATCAACTTTCAATCATAATAGGGTCAAAGTGTTGCCTACAAGTAAAGGAAAACTTAACAAAACTTACCCTGAAAGATACTGCCCACCATATTATTTAATATCACCTCAACTATACTTCTACAACTCTTTTTCAAAATTAAAACAAACCCAGGATCAAAAATTCAATTGTGCAGGTGTATCATTCCTTTGCAATGTACTTATTTCTTCCCCAACAGATGTTCTTTGAGGGTATAAACCATTCTCACACCCTTCTCTCTCCCCATGAAACCTCGATGACAGGCATTCAATAAACATGCTGAATGAACAGAAACTGCACATTTGATTTATTAAGGAATTCTTCCAGCAAAGTAGTGAGTAGAAGATATACAGCAGCACCAAAGAAAGAACTACATGTAATTCTTTATACACTAGTAAATATTGTTTTCAGGATCGTTTTTATACGCATAAGACACAACTAATGTATAAGGTGCCACCTTCACCCAAACACTGATGGAATGAGCTAAGTGTGCATTTATAATCACAAAAGTGAAGAGTGTATACTCAAGCCTAAACTATTAAAGAATAATCTAATGAAGAAAACAAAACCCCTCACATCCTCATATTGTGTACTTTCCCAACTGTACGTCTTAGCCTGGAAGACCTTCTGCATCTTAGCCTCTGCTTCTAGAACTTCCCTGTACACAACACTTTTCTTCCTAGAAGGGAAGTTTCTTGAGAACAAGGAGTGTTTTTCTCCCTTACATACCCAAATGATCCAAGATAGTATCTTCAATACAGTAGGGCACTGCTACTCTACAAAGTGGTTGAACAGAATGGAACATTTTCAGTGCCAGCTAAGGTACACTGGCCATATACAATTTAAGAGGAGGTAACAGCCTTATCTACCATTAATTCTACAGAAGGCAGCCTCCTCCTAAAAACTATTGCAAATACTTGCTTTTAAAAAAACCCAAAAAGTTATTAGAAGGCTATCATGGTTGGCAATAGAGCTCCATTCTGTGCCATTAGCAATAATATGCCCACAAGACAAGACACCTCGGGGGGGCTGACCTGGTACTTACGAAGGGCCAAGGGGCTCTACTTGTTATAGACGCTTACTTAAGTCCCTACATACTCAGGTCCCTAAAACACATCATAAAGGTGAATCCAGAGAGTATCCAGAAGTTTTAAGTCCCTTATGAAGATATATTTACAACTACATATGAAACAGAAGCCTCATTTATCCAAAAGAACAGAAAGCCTTCCAAGCTTCTGTACTCCCAGGAAGTCCGCTTTGAAATACGTCAAGAAGTTACATCGAAGCATACAAAATATGTCTAAAGATCCAAACTGATAACTCCAAAACTTGAAGTTGAAGACGGCAAAACCACCGCCCATAACTAGGAGTTTTGATTGTGCCCCTTCTTACTTTCAACGCTGAGGTGCAAATGAATGATGGTGTTATCAGCGTTAAATTTAAATTTTCCTGACTCTGGCCACAATGCTAACCTAATTAAAGCATGTGGTCAACGTTTGGCATTTTCGGTGCGATATTTTGCATCGCTTTGGCTAGCAGCAGAGTCGAGAGACAGTTGCACTCTTCCTCATGCTTCCCTCCCCCCAAAGCCAGAGGCAAAACCCTCTCCAAAACGCTTTATTAAATGGACAGGAAAAACACCCCCGCACCGCCCACAGACCCCGCCAAGCGCTAACGGGGGCTTCAGGGCCAGCCCCCTCGCCAAGAACACTCTGGGCTCAGTCTGAGCAAGTCGCTCGTGCAAGCGCTACTTCCCCACGGCCGGGACCCCCCACCCCCAGGAGCCTGACAACTCCGGGGAGCCCCCCCCACGCCCGACGCGTGGCTCGGACTCCCCTCACACACATTTCCCGTCCAGCAAACTGCTGCGGAGGGGGAGGGGGCAGGCAGCAAGGCGGGCACCGGTGGCAGAACCGGCCGTCGGAGTGGACACTGCCCGGGCCGGGCAGGGGCAGAGCGGGGTCGCGAGCGAGGACGGCCCGAGGGTCTGGGAGGGGGAGGGGAGGTACCTCGTACAGCTCCTCGGAAGCCATGGTGGGCAGTGGAGTTGCGGGCAGGCGGGAGGGGCAGGGTTGGGGCGAGGCGCCGCCGCCAGGCGGCCAACACTTTGTTTCAGTTGGGTCCCTGCGTGGCCTGCGCTTCCTGCTCCCGCTCCCGGCGCCGGGTGCCCCTGAGGAGCCTCTCACACTCACTGCCAGTGCGGGCCGGCGGCCGCCGCGGGGTTGTGCGCAGGAGCAGCTGCGCAACGCGCCCTCCGCGCCCCGCGCTCACTCCCCGGCAGGCCGGCTGGGGCTCGGGCTCATCGCGCCCCGCAGCGGAGCGGGGCCGGGCCGGGCTGGGGCGGGCGCAGAGGCTGTTCGCGGCGGCGCGGCAGGCTGGCTGGCTCCGTGGCTCCCCCTCTCCGGTGTAGAGCTAAAATCTTCCTAGTTGCGACCAAAAAAAAAAAAAAAAAAAAAAAAAACCTGCCTCAGCTACTGAGCATGCTCAGTGCGGCCGCTGGGCCGGAGGAGCCGCACTCCGGGTTTTCAGACCGCCCGCGCCGGAGAGGCGGGGGAAGCCGGCGGGGCGGAGCGCCTGAGGGGAGCAGTGGGCCCGGCTCCCGGCTGAGGTGGGCGGGTGGCCTGGAGGAGCGAGCCGACAGGAAGGGGTGTGGCCAGGGGCCGGTGGGCGGGGCCTTGGCGGGACGTGGGCGGTGCCGCGAGGGCGGTGGGCGGGGCTCTGACTTCCCCGAGTCCCCTCGCGGAGGTCCGATGGAGCCAAGGCACCGCCCACAAGCCCGCCCCGACGTGGGCGCTGGGTGCCAGGGCCCGGTGCCCACTGGGGCAGGGATCTGCGGGCCCGAAGTTGAGCAGGCGTGTCTGTGGGGTCGAGCCGGCCCGCGTCCGGAGCCCACTGCCCCGACGGCAGCGGCCGAACCACAATCGCACAGCTTCCCGCCTGGAAGACGCCGACCGACCGCCTCAGTGCGCCCGCCGCGATCGCCCGTCGGGGACCCGGCCAGCCAGGAGGGGACCGGCGGCTCGGCCAGGTGAGCACCCCCCGGCCCACCACGTGCCCGCCTCCCCCGCGGCAGCCGCCAAGACCCGGAGCCCGGACCACGTGCCCCGCGGTGTTGCCCGGCGCGCTGGCTCGGCGGCAGGCCGGAGGTGGGAGCCGGGGGCGGGAGCCCGGCGCAGGCTGGGCGGTGCGAGGGCGCGGCTGCCTCCGCTCTGCCCGCGGCTTCCCCCACTCCAGGCCTCCCAGTTCCTCTCGGCGCTTCCACCTCCTCCAAAGGGGAGCTGGGAGAAGGGGTCGGCATCTGGACTCCAGGGTTCTAAGGGAAGGAAAACTGTCAGTGGGGCTGTGTTTGGGGGGACGGTGTGGACAACTACAAGACAGGCTCTCTCATCGGAACAGCGACGAGCCGGCCCTTCCTGCGCTTCACAGGGGACGGGGCAGCGGGACGGCGCTGGCTGGCCGCCGGCGCACACCTGCCGGAGGCGCCCTGGACCTTTCCCAGCCCGCGCGGAGTGAGGAAGGGGCTTCGGGGCCGACCCTCGCGAACAGCCGGCGACGCCAAGGCTTCCGGCGTCACGCGGCGGAACTTCTGCGCGGGGCGCCGCCGAGACGGCTCGCGCTCCACCCCCCGCACCTGGACGCCGCCGGGTCCCACGCTCCTCCCGCGCGTCCCCCGGCCGCCCGGCCCCGGCGCGCTGCCTAGCTCCAGTGCCCGCCGACCGCCGAGCCACCGGGCCCCTCCCACCGGCTTTCTTCCGAAAGGCACGTTCGATTGTGCCCCAAAGTCCAGTGGAACAACCACGAGGCTTTTCGCAGACCGCTGAGCTCCCCGCCCTCCGCACGCCCGGGAACGAACGCGGCGCCCGCTCTCCAGTCCCTTCAAGTCGAACCACCGCTTTCCTCGGGCCGGTGCCTCTGCCTGCAATTCCCTCGGCCTCGGAATGCCCCCTTTCAACCTTAAACTCCAGGTCTGACGTCACACACACACCCCCCCCAAAAAAAGTCGCCTCTGACTTCCAGGGCAAAATTAGTTAGTCCCTCGCCAGCGGCTCCTGGAGCGCTCAGGCTGCTTCGCTGCAGCACCTACTATCTCAGTGTTTTAACTGTTTCGTCCACGCTTCTCTCCCACGTCCACTTCAAGACTATGGCCTCCCAGACCTCGTCACAGTTGACTCTCCAGCCCTGGCATCATTCTCTACATACAAAATAAGTTTTTGTTCAATACATTGGAATTCCAGCGCTCAAAATAAAGCCCAATACGCACACATCCAATTCCCATTACCAAATGCAAGTCCCCACCTCCTTCGTCAAGGCTCTTTCAAGTTCCGCCTCTTTCCCTGAAGGCCCAGCCAATTCTCTCTCCCTCCTCCAAACTCGAGCGCCTCTGTCCTCTCACTTAATTTCATTATTCGCAGCATTTGATTGTTGCCTCTCTAAGCACACAAATTGATCAACATAAGTTGTAAGCTCCTTGAAGGCAAGGACTAGTACTTTATCTGCCAAGTCTCAAAACAATTAGCGCACAGTACTAAAAAAAAAAAAGTGCTCAAATACTTGGAGAAGATAGTTTTAAAAATCACACAAAATATAACTAAAAAAAAGGAATCCTCAATCTAAAATGGACAGACACATCTCACATATAAATCTATATACAATGATAGACTGATATAAAAATAAACTATCTTTTTCTCATGGCCACCACAAGTACAGAATTTAAGCATTCACAAGTTGCTCCACTGTGTGCTTAATGGGCTGTAATGTTAAATATATTGTCTCTAAAGTCTCCAATACTGCCATTGTTACCAAGGGAAGGGAGAAAGAAACAAGGGTAGAAAGACATCCACAGCAGCCACACTTACTAAGCTAGTATATGTTTGAGCTATATACAATCCTAGGGTAAGCTGACTTTCCCCTTTGTGGGGGGAAAAAACGGGGTGGGGGAGGGAATTACAGCTTTAAAAAGTTAACTCCAAAAGTCAATTTACATGGACCTTTAATCCCGATGACCTGGCTTATTTATGATTCTATGATTATTCGTCAACATTAAAAGAGTGTCTACAGGGTAGAGGGCACCTCCATAACAAAGCAGGAGTAAACTATTCTTCTTAACTCAGCTCCAACTCTCTCTCCAACAATTAGTTGGTTTCCATCTTAATTAAGAAAACTGGCCGAGGAGACTTACCAGTCTAAGGTACTCAACTAGTGACTGAGATATTGACCGAGTCTTCAACGGTCCACTCTGTTCCTCTCATCTGTCCTCCACCGGAACCACACACTGGTTTATTGAATGTTACTTTGCTTACGTTTATATTTTACCTCATCAGGTCAAATTCTGCTTTCTTCCCTCACTTTTTTATATAAACAACATTTTATCAGTGCTCCTAATAGAATTATGTCTAAGATTATCTAATGGCTTTGAATTTATACCACCTTTTATGAAATAGTAGAGCTTTGCAGTAGTTACCATGACCACACGTGTGGGTGCTGTGAGAGTACTTTTTCAGTAAATTGAGAATAAAAGTGAAATCACATTCCCTAAACACATCAAGATAGATATCTGCATTGTGCCAAAAATACATGAAACACGATAGTATGTACTAATAAAACACTAATCTTAAAGATTATCGAACTAGTCAACAAGCAAGATGACACACACATGCAATGAAAATACTACACATCTACGAGCAATAAGCTTCAGCTGTTACCTGCAGTAAGCCAGTGGTGGAGACCAAAGTTCACCAATTCACTCCTTTTCCAAACTTATCTGAACCATTGGTAGTTGACAATCAGTTTCACTCAAGATAAGACTCTTCAAATCTGGAGTCAAAGCTGTTTCCAGCTTGGCAGAACAAAGACTAATACCTTAAATTCGAAGTTCTCTCCTTTTCCCATTCAACAGCCCAACCCATCAATTCTTCCATTCTCCCAAGAATCTGCATTTCATCTACATTTGAATTCTAAGGCCCGGGAGAGGAGATGGGGGATGGGACCGGAAAGACAGAGGGAGCCAAAATCTAGCAACTACTACTCTCAGATCCAAAGGCATTTTGAGGTTGAATGGCTGTGAAAAAGCTGCTGATAGTGATTCCTTCATCAATTTTGCACCCCAAAAGCATAATCTATTTTGGCTACCGTCTCCAAAACCCAAAATTTAACTGTAGTTTTTAATGGAACAAAAGTGACCTGAGCTTTTTTTGTGCACACTGTGGCCAAAGAGAAATTAAATACCCTTCTAGTTATAGAGTATCCGCTCTACAAAATTTGAGGAAATTCCTACCTCTATTACCTACTCAAAAGAAAGTAAGAAAATGTCAAGCTTAAGAAGCAAAATAAAAACATAGAGAACCAGTCATAAAATGAATTCAGATGCTAGGGTCTTTTCTGAACTTGAGCCAACCAACGTTTCCTTCCCAGAAAGCTTAAGTTGGAAACCAGTGCTCTTTTTATTTCTAGACAACCAACAACCTCTGACTCCTGGTTTCGACTGCCACTTCCTTCCCTGGCCATATAGTCAATTTCCCCATTTCAGCTGGCAGCCTTTCCCTGCCTGCATCCACCTTGGACCCAGCTCTTATTCTCTCTTTTGTTTAGAAGCTAGTACCTAATCCAGCTGCCACACTGCTGTTTCCTGGCCACATGCCACCATTTATTTAGTCTCTTTGCCCTGGTCCTATCAATGCTGAAACTTCTTCACATTTGATTTGACCAATTTCCTCTTAGGCTGAGGTTCCACCATTGCCCAAACCTCATCTATTTACAATTAAGGGTAATTTTCTTTCTAACTAGATTTAGAGTTTAACAGCAGTTCTTTTTTCTATTTAGTTAATGATAATTCTACCAAAAAATTTTTGTAATATGTTTTTATTGTATTTTCTTTTGATTGATGTAATTGATTAAGATGGAGGAAGTTTTTCATTTATAACTTTATATATTACCCTACCTTCTGAAAAAAGAAAATAACTAAAAGTTATTAAGAATAAACAGCCTCAAGGTACTGTCATGACATCCTGGTTGACTTTAGACCAGGGCAGTAATTCATTTTGGATTCCTGAAAAAAACATTTAATGTAAATGTCCCTTGAGTTATTGTGATGGGCACTTAATGTTTGTCACTCTAGTGAGACCATCCCAGTAAACTCATTACCTTCTGGCCTTTACAAGAGAGAGAGATTATCAATGAGAGAGAGCACCCAGGCAGAAGAGTGTGGACCATCTAGCTGGAAAGGAAAGTGGGAACACCAGGTCCACCAAGCACAGTGGAATCCAGAATTAGCACAGGACCAGAGCAGATGGGGGTTGAATATAAGAGTAAATGAACCTGAAAACAAAACTATGGCCACACAAGCAAATGGAAACATGTATAGGGGCTTCATTTTTTAATCACTAGTATTGTCTAGTGCAGATGTCCTGGACTTGTGTCCTCAGACAGGTAACAGCAGGTTCACTTTGCAGCTTATTAAAAGTACAAATTCTCTACCCACTACCCACATACTGGCACCCAGCCATTTGTGTAACAACTCCAGGTGATTCTGATACATGCTAAAGTTTGAGAAGCACTGATTTAGACGTTTTGCTTGTTTCTTTGTTGTTGTTTTTAAAGCCAGCTACAGATTTCAAACCATTAGTGAATCTTTAGATTATTTTAATAGATCTTGACTTGCATTTTTTAAATGAGACAGGATGGAATGGATAGAATGAGATGGACTTGGGAAAGAATCAGCGTGCAGACATCATTTTACTAGGGTGAGCATTGTTTTCATTACACACACACGTATGGGTATATACATGTATTTATATTTATATATACACACACACATATATACACAAGTATATTATGTACTAGGTAATAATGTAAAATATATTTCTTACATTTTGATTGAGATAAAACATTTTGAACGTCAGTGTTTGTGAGATGGACCCCTGCAAAGTTGGATTGCTAATTATAAATGAATGATATTGCCGAAGTGCTCTAAAACCACTTTCTTAAATGGTTTAATGATCTCTTTTTTTTTGTACTACAAATGTGTATTATTTCTCTATGAGTACGACAAAGGTGTTCAGAGCAGGTACATTTCTGAATTATCACATATTCTAGAATAATATATTTTGAACTAATGAGGATTTACAGTATATATTTTAGGCCTTTCTTTCTAAAGAATGTAGCAGTATTTCCAGAGTATCCCTAATAAAATGTAAAGTGAATGCAGTTTACTTTGGTCAACAGCAACATTAAAAACAAACAAACAAAAACAAATAGACCTAACCCGTTTGGCGCAGTGGTTAGAGTGTGGGCCCAGGGACTGAAGGGTCTCAGGTTCAATTCTAGTCGGGCACATACCAGGGTTGCAGGCTCATTCCCTGGTCCAGGTTGGGGCACATGCAGGAGGCAACCAATCGATGTATGTCTCTCATATTGATATTTCTCTCTCTCTGTCTCTTCCCCTCCCTTCCACTCTCTCTAAAAAATCAATGGAAAAAATATCTTCAGGTAAGGATTAACAAACAAACAAACACAAACAAGCACTTACCCTGTGCTGGGAACTGTTATAAGCACTTTACAAATCAATCTCTCAAATTCAACAAGCACCTAATAAAATTTATAGCTAACATTTACAAAAACCCTAAGTAAGCACATCCATCCATAAAGCACCTTTTGGAATAGGCACTACTGTTTGCATTCCTAGTAAGTGAGGAAACTAAAATTCATATTCAGGTCCAGGTAACTCTGGGGCCTGAATTTTGAACCATTAAGTTATAGTAAGTCATTCATTCAAGGAATATTTCTTGACCACTTTTTTTGTGCCAGGTCCCTTGCTAATCAATATATGTACATAACATCACTCCTTCTCCCAGGCAGCTAATAATCTATTGGGCTAGATAGACATTACATTTTCAGGGAAAAAAGTCTTCATTATAAATCAATAATAATTGCAAGAAGCTGTGAGCTCACATGACCTGGAGGTGAGTCTGGTTTGCTGCCTCCCCCAAAACAGTGTGCATCACCCCTTGGACACTCTAGATATGCTTGGGCATAGCAAAGCAGGATCATTGAAAAGTTACTTTCAAATAATTTGATACCTTTAAAAAAAGCATCTAGCCCTGCTGGTGTGCTCAGTTGGTGGAGCGTGATCCCATGCACCAAGAGGTCACCAGCTGGATTCTCATCAAGGCACATGCCCAGGTTGTGGGCTCGGTCCCCAGTGGGGGCCCTTCAGGAGGCAGCCCATCGATGTGATTGATGTTTCTCTCTCATCAATGTTTCTATCTCTCTCCCTACCTCTCTCTCTCAAATCAATAAAAACATATCTTTTAAAAAGCATCTAAATACCCATATGGGAGAAAACAGCACCTTGACTTCCATGCGATTGCAGTATAGCATTAAAAAAAAAAGAAATATGAGACATTAAAAATGACATAAAGAATAAAACAAAAAAGTATGTTTCTACTCCCCAGCTAAGGATAATATTTCCATATTCAAGCCAATACTTGGCAGACTTTTGAATACGTTATGGAAAGTAGGGAGTATACCATATTCTGTTCAGTATTTAGGCTTATTTAGTTGTTCTTTAGCAAAGTATTTTATACTGAATTTAGAGTTACAAAAATATTACAAAGATAATATAGAGATTTCCTATACCCCACACAGCTTCTCCTATTATTGACATCTTACATCAGTATAGTACATTTGTCACAATTAATGGGCCAATATTGATACATTATTATGTATCAACTTGGTTGTTAATATATGAGGTTCCTAAGTCATATGTAGTGGGCATTTATAAGTCTAGTGACTGTAACTGATGTGTGTTCAGTGTTAAGGACATACAAAATGGAAACCATTCTCGGCTCCTCTCTCTAAGGTATCCAGGTCCATCCTCGTTGCTGCAGGGACACCTGCACCCACTGCCGTCATGACTGAGAAGATGACCCTTTGTGACACCCTCAAGGGCCACAATGGCTGGGTGACCCAGATCGCTACCACTCCCCAGTTCCCAGACATGATACTGTCTGCCTCTCAAGACAAGACCCTCATCATGTGGAAGCTGACCAGGGATGAGACCAACTACGGCCTCCCACAACGTGCTCTTCAGAGTCATTCCCATTTTGTTAGTGATGTGGTCATCTCCTCAGATGGCCAGTTTGCCCTCTCTGGCCCCTGGGATGGAACCCTTCACCTCTGGGATCTCACACTGGGCACCACCATATGCCAATTTGTAGGCCATACCAAGGACATGCTGAGTGTGGCCTTCTTCTCTAACAACTGGCAGATTCTCTGGCTCCCAAGATAAAACCATCAAGTTATGGAATACTCTGGGTGTATGCAAATACACTGTCCAGGATGAGAGCCTCTCAGAGTGGGTGTCTTGTGACCATTTCTCACCCAACAGCAGCAATCCCATCACCGTATCCTGTGGCTGGGACAAGCTGGTCAAGGTGTGGAACCTGGCAAACTACAAGCTGAAGACCAATCACATCAGCCACACAGAGTACCTGAACACTGTGACTGTCTCTCCAGATGGATCTCTCTGTGCTTCGGGAGGCAAGGATGGCCAGGCCATGCTGTGGGACCTCAACAAAGGCAAGCACCTTTATGCACTTGCTGGAGGGGACATCGTCAATGCTGTGCTTCAGCCTTAATCGCTACAGGCTCTGTGCTGCCACTGGCGCCAGCATCAAGATCTGGGACATGGAGGGCAAGATTATTTTAGATAAATTGAAGCAAGAAGTTATCAGTACCAGCAGCAAGGCCAGGCCACACCAGTGCACCTCTCTGGCATGGTCTGCTGATGGCCAGACTCTCTTTCGGCTACACAGACAACTTGGTGCAACTGTGGCAGGTTACCGATGCACCCGCTAGAAATATATAGCAAAGCTTTAGAAATAAAAAACTGACTTGTAGAAAGAAGAAAGAAAGAAACCATCATTATATAGCTAGGAGACCTGATTTACTGGGTACATTAGAATGACTGGTAACTAGGGTATCGATGGCTCCTTTTAAATTACTAAAGGATGTGTTAAGGAACTTGTTGAATTGAAGCCAAATTAACAACAACAAAAAATACACAAAAAACCTCTCAGATTGTTTTGGGGGTTTTATTTTTGGAAGTATGGGAAGGAATTAAAAGGCCACCTAAATGAGAGCAATTTAGAGCTTGCTATAGCAAGGGAATCATCAACAATCACTTGTGTTGGGGAGAGACTTAAAGGTAGTCATAAGAGTATGAAAGCTTATAGTGAGAAGGGAAGTTGTCAGGTATGCTCTGATTAGAGGTTGTTGTCGTGGGGAAGCCAGCAATCAGCTAACTAGAAGCAGGGCATCTCATGTTATTGATTTGGAAGCATATTTGGCTTTTTCTGGTTGTTTCTGTATTGGAAGTGGGAAGCAAAACATGGAGATCTGGGAGTCCACATTCTGACTATTCTAGAACAGTTGCTAAAGAAAACATGGTTGGCTTCTGGATTGGTTGTTTGAGAGTTTTTTTAAAATTTTCTCTCAGTATTTTTAATATATTTAGTCTTCTGATTTTCATTGTTTCCATTGAGAAATCTGCTATATTTTTGTTCCTTTGAAGGTAACCTGTCCTCTTGCTATTTTTAAGATTTTCTCTTTGTTTTTGGTTTTTGGCAGTTTTACTATGATGTGTCTAAGTGTTTTGTGTATTTATCCTGCATTGGGTCACAGGACTCATTGAATCTATGTACTGATATCTTTGCCCAGTTTGGATCACCTATTATCTCTTTCTCATTTCTATATCTCTATCTATCTCTGTCTCTGTCTCTATCATCTCTATCTCTATCTCTATCTCTATCTCTATCTCTATCTCTATCTCTATCTCTATCTATCATCATCTATCTCTCATCTCTATCTATCTCTATCTCTATCTCTATCTCTATGTCTCTCTATCTCTATCTCTGTCTCATCATCATCTATCTATCATCTCTATCTATCTCTATCATCTATCTCTATATCTCTGATCATCTCTATCTCATCATCTCTATCATCTATCTCTAGTTCTTTCTTTGGAAGAGCAGAAAATTTTATTATTATTGTGCTGAACTAAAACGTTCATAGGAACAAGCTATGAAAATTATTTACTTAGTTTTACATCTTAAATCTAAATAAAAAATTTTCACCCATTATCTCTTAATGTTACTGCTACCTCAGTCTCTTCTTCCCTTCTTCCCTTTTTTAAAAAAATATATCTTTATTGATTTCAGAGAGAGGAAAGGAGAGGGAGAGAGAGAGACAGAAACATCAATGAGGAGAGAGTCATTGATCAAGCCCGCAACCAGGCATGTGCCCTGACCGGGAATCGAACCCTGATCGCCTGGATCCTAGGCCGACGCTTAACCACTGAGCCACGCACTGCCGGGCCCCCTTTTTTTTTTTTTTGATATATCTTTATTGATTTCAGAGAGAGGAAGGGAGAGAGAGAGAGAGAGAAACATCAATGATGAGAGAGTTGTTATTGATCAGCTGCCTCCTGCATGCAAACTGCCATCTCCTGGATTATAGGCCAGTGCTCAACCACTGAGCCACACCTGGCCAGGCTCTTCTTTCCTTCTCGAGGTCTAATGAATATATGTTAGAATGCTTCACATAGTCCTACATGTCTGTGATCTTTTCTGATTTTTCTGTTTTGTTTTTCCGCTTCATTCTAGGTACTTGATTCTGACTTATCTTTTAGTTTACTAATTCTCTCTTCAGTTGTGTCTGATCTGATCTTACACTTTTTTGTTGTTGTATTCTTTAATCCAGACTATCCATTTGATTTATTAGTTTCTTTGTTCTTGGTTGAAATCCTCAAAACTAGTTTGGTTTTCTTAATCTCCTTGACCTTAATAATATATTTATTTTGAAGTTGATGTCTCAAACTCTAATATTTGTAGCCTCTGTGGGTCTGTCTCTATTATCTGCTGTTTCTATTGATTTTAGTACATGTTATTTTACTTTTGTGTGTCTGATTATTTTTGTATGTGCAGATGTTGTTTTTGCAAACTTGCAGAAACATTTAAAGTCTGGGATAATGCTATCTTTTTCTCCAAAGAGGATTTAAGTTTGCTTCTGCTAGCTACCTAGGTGCTCAAATACTCAAAGGTCACCTAAACCCAGTTTTATGGATTGAGATAATTCAAACCTGAGCAACAGTCTCTCAGAGTGCTTACTTCCAAATTACCCTTTTTCCTAAGATCACTTTGAACATTCTAAAGGAGACTTTTACCTTAATATTATAACATATATTTGGACATAGTCAGAAGGGTGGGTAAGATCCAACAGTTTCATAACACTTTACAGTAAATTGAGAACATGTTAAATTTCCATATCAAGGAATGGAGAGAGGCCAATGGACTTTATTTATTAGGGGTAAGGTGGGGCTGGGAGTTGGGTTGGTTGGAATGTAATTACAGAAAAATACATGAAGTGAAGCCTCACTGAATTATCTGTGTGGTTTTTTCCCCCTGAAAGGTAGGCTTATATTTGACAATTCAATCTATATTGAGCCCATGTTTTTCCCTCTTTACTACAAATCTTTCAACCAAGTATTTTCCTTTCCTGCCAGATTTCTTCTTGGTCCCTTTATGCTAATTTCCTCATAGTGTAGGTTCAGATTTCTCACTCTGAATAGCTCAGTTTCACATGTACCTTCTTCCTCTATGCTGAAAATAGATGGCCTGTCCCCTACTTTGCTGAAGCCTCTTCTCGTTTCTCTATTCCCTGCTAACTCCATGAACATTCCTCTCAGGGGTGGAATATTCCCCTATATTAGCAGACCATGGTCAAGTCCTGCTCTGGCCTGTGAAATCATTTGGTCTGGGCCTACCAAGGCAACTGCAGATGGGACTTGAAATTCAATGTCTAGCCACTTTTTTCATAGCTAATTTTTAAGTTGGTAATTTTGTATGCCCCGTGGATGATGTTATAAATATCCAAATGGCCCTTGACAGAAAAAAGGTTCCCCACCCCTGCATGAAGCAAGCTTTTATTCTGACCAATCCACAAAGGACTAATGCCATCAGCTTTTAGCACTAAGCCCCCATCAACACTGCACATCCTCAGAAAGCAATGTAAACTTTTATTTATCTTTGGGTATGTTTACTACTTGGATCATTATATATATTTTTAAATTACCATTCTGTTCTCTGTCTTTGTGCTTATGTATGTTTGACTGCATCTCCACTCTCTGCTTTAGAGAGAGAGCTCCAGAAAGAGTTTTAGCTAACAGTACTCTGAACCCATGAGCTCCCAGAACAGACAGTTCAGTGATGATGATAAGGTCAAAATGCCATTAATTCAACTGGTACATTTTCTCTCTCTTTTTAAAAAAATTTCAGCTTTAATGAGGTATAATTGACATATAAAATTATAAGAGATTTAAAGTGTACATTATAGTGATTTAATATATATATATATATACATTGTGACAGGATTTCCCTCCTTTAGTTAACACATCCATCACTTCACATATTTCTCTCTCTTTTTTGTGATAACATTTAAATTCTGCTCTCTTAGTATTTTTCAATTATACAATACAGCGCTACCAACTATAGTCACCATTTTTACATTAGCTCCTCAGACCTTTTTCATCTTATCGTGCAAAGTTTGTTCTATTGCTGCATTCTTACAATAAGTTGTTATGGAGCCCTGAGCAGGGGGGGAGGGTCTTCTTTCTTGAATATGAGAGGATATGACTATCCAGCTGAGGTCAGTGCATGTGGATAAACAGTTGTCCCGATCCCAGGATGACCGGTTTGCTTCAGCAGAAGAAACAATAGGCTTGTTTTGGGAATAGAGGTAAATGAAACCGTAATCTGTTTGAGGAACATTATTGTCAAAGTCTTATACCTTCTGAAATAAAAAGATCAATGAATGATTTCAGATTAAGCACTAGGATCTGCAAAATTACTAAAAATAAAAAATTCAAAATCATTTTAATGTCAAAGTAAATTATGGTATATCTGTGTAATAAAATATATATATTTAAGTATATCTTTATTGATTTCAGAGAGAGGAAAGGAGAGGGAGAGAGAGAGATAGAAACATCAATGATGAGAGAGTCATTGATCGGCTGCCTCCTGCACGCTCCCAACAGGGGATCGAGCCCGCAACCCTGGGCATGTGCCCTGACCAGGAATTGAACTGCGATCTGCTGGATTCTAGGTCAATGCTCAAGCGCTGAGCCACTCCCGGCCGGGCTAAAATATGTACATATTAAAGATGGGTAAATGCATATATCTTAATATTAAGTGAAAGGACCTAAACACAATGCATAAAATATCCCTGGAAGGATAAACACACATAAAAAATTATAAAAACTGGAAATAATCATTTTTATTAAGGAGGCAAACTGGGTGACTGAGGGGCAGAAACCAAGGAGACTCTTTTTTGTTGTTGTTTTAATTAAAGATATGTTTTTATTGATTTTTTTTTTAGAGAGGAAGGGAAAGGATCAGAGAGATAGAATCATAGATCAGCTGCCACATGCACGCCCCCTACTGAAGACCTAGCCTGGAACCTGCAACCGGGGCATGCGCCCCGACCAGAAATGGAACCAGGGACCTCTTAGTTTGTGGGCCAACGCTCAACCACTGAGCCACACTGGCTGGCTGGCCAGAGGAGACTCTTCATTCTGTATCTGTATCTTCTGAACTTTAAATTATGTGAATGTATTACTTATTTTTAAATGAAAATAAATAAATAAAATGAAGAACCAGGAAATATAAAGGCATGTGCAGTATAATTTCAACTTTTCAAAAATGTACATAGAAAAATATCTAACAGAACTATGATAAAATGCCAACATGATTCTCTCTAGAATTACAGGGTTTTTATTTCTTCCTGTATTTCTGTATTTTCCAGAGTTTTATGTAAGCAAAGTTATTTTTAATAAAACAAATTTTATTTGAAGATAAATGAAAAATATAAAATTTTAGGAAACCTATTTTAGAAACCTTTGAAAAGTTTACATATTATAATCAAGTTTTTTTTCCACTTAGTGATAAAGCCATCCTTTGGGAGGATTTTAATGTTTATATAAATGAATAAAATTTATAGAATACCTTTACTTCAAAAGTTGTATGCAGAATAGATTCCTCTTTCCATAAGAAAAGAGAGGATTTATATTCATATATGCATAACCCATGGACACAGACAATAGTGTAGAGAAGGCCTGGGGGGGTTCGGGGGCAGATGTGGGTTGGCGGAGATCAATGGGGGAAAAAGGGGGACATTTGTAATACTTTCAACAATAAAGACAAATTAAAAAATAAATAAATAAATAAAAGTAATAAAAAAAGAAAAGATCATTTTTCACTTAAAGAATGAGACATATTCTGAGAATTAAGAGAGTTGAATTCTCACGGTGGGTCTGCCATGCGACCTTGGACAAGTAATTTAACTTCTGTCAGATAATTTCAATTCTGAAACAAAGACCCTGGGTTCTTTGAATGTCTAAGCATTTGGGGTAACATGGGATAACATTTTCAATAATATTATGCAAACCGGGGAAAATGCGGGACATCTGCAATACTGTCAACAATTTTTTAAAAAGAAACACACACAAAATATTGTGGAAATCAACTTTAGTTTGCCAACTTTCTGTTTTATTGAGAAAAATTATTACAGCAACAACAAAACCTGTGACATACCCTCTACCATATATTATCACCATTATTTCATAAAACAAAGGAATTTTAACACACAGACAAAGGAGAGTCATAATAGCAAAATATAGGGTAATCCTTTAAATTGTATTATTTAGTTTCACCAAAAGTTCATTATAAAAATGTTTTTCTCATTTTCTTGCAAGCCTGTGTTTGGGAATCATTTGCTTAGATGAGGACCATTTTAACTCTAAAATAGTATGGTTCCAGATGTAGAAATATGGGACAAAGTTACGTTAAATAGCCTGAGCTTATATTCTATACATTTATTCATATTAATCAATTATGGATGCAGTGGTGGCCCAAACCAATCATTTATGCTCCCACAGAGCTTAAAAAGAAAGTGATTCTTCAGTTAATGAGTAACCATAATAGTTTTATTTTTCAGTGCACATTGAGGCCAGGTACTTGCCTACATGTTCTATACTTCACTGAATGTCACAATAAGCTATGAGGTAGGCAAAAGGAACTCCATTTTATTAACAAATTTGAAAGTGACTGAATCTGCACAGTTGATTGGATAGGAATTCAGTGTTCTTAATTCCAAAACCCATGTTCTTTTCATTTCCTCTATCAAAGTAATTTGCTTTCTTTGAATATTACATTGTGCGTAGATGATTTACATTCCCAACCTCTGAGGGACATAGAAGATGTTTGAAATCCATCCTTGCCCTCTAAGAATTTAAATCAGGCCAAAGAGGCAACACACACACACACACACACACACACACACACACACACACAGATATTCTCTACAACACAAGGCAACATAAATTGGGCTGAATGGATAATGCAAATAAAAACTACAGTAGGTGGTGCCAGAGGAGGAAGCGGGGCACAGGGCGGCCTGGGGACTCTAGAGCAGCACCCAGAGGACCCAGGGAAGAATCCACCCGCTGTTGGGGTCCTGGGCACAGATTCGCCAGGATTTAACCCGGGCTGCCCTGGGGCCTGTCCGATGAGCACGCAGGGCGGTGTCTGCTCTGGCCCAGCAAGTAGCCGAGCTGAGCTGAGCCCACTGTGCTCCTGGGGGGGGGGACCTAGCATCAGATAGTGGGAACACCGCCGTCCAGGAGCCCAACTGTGCCCATTACCTGGCACGCTGCTGAAGTTTGGTGGTTAGTTAGGCTCTTCACTGAATGTGCTTTGGGCACTTTTGTATTAATTTTAGGGTAAGCTGCTTTTGGACACTATGGGCTGACTTACCAAAAGTCTAGGAAGAAAGGCCCTTGTTTTGCAGCAGCAGGTCCAGGTGACTGTATACGGAGTTCTGTTATGTTCAATAAGCCTGGTTGGAGGGGGGAGAAAATACAGTAGGGAAACTTGAGGGGAAGGTAAAACCACAGAACTAACTCAGAGCGTTTCAAGGGAAAGAGGTGGAAGAAGAATGTTTATTTCAAAAGAGGAAAGGCTGTGTGAGCTCAAGTTTAGAAGGAAACTATTGCAGGGAGAATGAACAGAGAAGATTGAAGTGAAATATGTATGTTGGGCCACAGTGGCTCATAAAGCTGGGAAAATTGGTTGGGCCAAGCTGTGGAAAGCCCAGGCTGCCAGGCCAAGGACCTTAAGACGCTGTGGTCAGCTGAAGGCTTCTGATGGGCTGAGCCACTGGGCAACCGCTGCCCTCGGGAAGGTTCACCAGGAGTGAGGCAGGGGAGCGGGTGGGCGCAGGAGCTGGGGCAGAAAGAGAGGACGGCAGTTTATTGGAGCCGTTAACAAAGAGGCGTGTGAACTAGAGGAAGGAAGAAAGGAAATCTGGGAAGAAGCAACATTGCGGGACTTTGTGATAGGTTTGGTATGGAGGGTAAGTAGGAAGATGGGGGGCAAAACTAGTATCTGAAGATCTGAGCTGCTTTATTTAGTAGGAGAATTATGGTAACATAGGCTAAAAGGGGGACATAGACAAAGTTTGTTTTGGAGAAAACAAAGAGAATTTAATTTTCGACAAAAGTCCTGGGAGGCAGCTTAACGTGACAAATGAGTTTAAATTTTATTTTTGCAATGTAATTGCTGAGAACAGGGCAATTTTCTGTACCTCTCTTATTCCTAGGTTTTCTAATGGTAAAGTAAATGTGGTAAAACCCACCTATATGATGGTTCAGAGGATTTTAAAAGCACCTGTTTGGCCCTGGCCTATGTTATTCAGTGGTTAGAGCACCGGCCCATGCACTGAGGGTATTGGGTTCGATTCCCTATCAAGGGCATCTCCCTGTGTTGCAGGTTCAATCCCTGCCCTGGTTGGGCAAGTGCAGGAGGCTCTCTCTTTCTCTCTCTCTCCCTCCTTTCCCCCCTCCTTCCCTCCTTCCCTCCCACTCTCTCTAGAAATCAATGGGAAAAATATCCTCTGGTGAGGATTAACAAAAATAAAAAAATAAAAGCACCTGTTTGTAGCACGTAGCATATACAATCAATAAGAAATTTTTTTTGTTAGTGCTAAGTCATATGATAGCGCTAACAGATAAAGTCGACAGTAATTATTAATGGTTGACACCATGAATTTGAGGTGCCAGTGTAATTATCCAGTAGGTAATCTGAGCCTAGAGGCTGGAACTGAAGTGAATATTCAGAATGGAGAGTCATCTGTTATGAGTGATTTTTGATGCTTTAAGGATTAGTTATCCCAGAGCAAGCGTGAAGGGAGAAGCAGCCGGGCTGAGTGCTGAACCTGGGAAATGCTCATAGTTGGAGGGCGTGAGGAGGAAGAGAAAATGTTAAGACAAGACTTAAACAAAGAGAGAGAGCAAGAGAAAAAAGAGGCTGTAATATTACAGAAGTCAGGGGGTGATTTCAGTAAAGAAGTAGCAAAAGTTTCCAAACGCACATGAAAATGCATGTAGAAGAGGCACGCACCACGAGTCACTTAAATTTTAGAGCAATTTCAAGAATGATTGTCAGGAACATACGTATTAAATAGGACTTAACTAATAGGATGCTTTTCAGGAGTACATATTTCTCACCTTCAAGGACAGACTTTCTAATTAGAGTAATCACATATTACTTTAATAAATGGGAAGGGTTTATAATCAGCATACTAAAGTACTCAACAGAGCAGTGCTGGATTATGAAGATAATCTAATGGCATTTTAATATGCACATAAGAATAAAAGTTGTTGGGAAATAAATCTTTAATATTCAAATATTCCTTCTTACAGATTATACTCTTCATTTGTTTAATATGCTCAGAGAATAAAGACTAAACTTTAAACACTCTGACCAAATTGTCACAAAAGCCAAATGATACAGTTCAACTGATTTTTGAGATTTTACTGTTTTGCATGTTGATGAGTCCAAGAGCTAAATGACCAAGATCAAGTGCCTGATGTCTGCTTCTTCTGGTTTGCATTCATGACTTACATACACCTCTGAAAATCACAGCCAAGCATTATCCCCAAGGCCCAGCTGCTACAAGTACTGGCCAGTGATGCTAGGGAATGAATTCAATTCAACTACAGCTGATTTATAAAAACAAGTTGGTTTACAAAATATAGGCAATATATAAAAGAGATAAAAGAATTTGTCAAAGAGAAAAAGAGGTAAGGAAATTATAGCAAGGATAAAATTATTACAGAGCAATATATTCCTTTTGCTAAACAAAGTTCGCTCTAACTTTCCTAGTGGCCAGAGCAAAGAAGAAAAGACTCCAAGTTATGAGATTAGATTAGTGTTGTTCATAAAATAAAAAGTTGTTTATTAAAAGCCATCGTTTTCCTAAAGCTGCAGCCCGAGGGCAGTTTCTCCAATGGGTCCTCACAAAGGGGACTCTGCAGTATGGCAGATTGGGTTTCAATACAATCCCTGTGTTAAAAATAATGATGCATTTCTTTAGGGTTAGGCCTGATAGCATCCCTCTATGTATGTACAATTCAGTCAAGTTTGTTCTGCAAGGAGGCAAGTACTTGTGATCTAAACACAGTGCTCACCCGGCAGGGCCTGGCTCAGCGGTTGAGCGTCAACCTAGGATCCAGGCGATCGGGGTTCGATTCCCAGTCAGGGCACATGCCCGGGTTGCGGGCTCGATCAGTGACTCTCTCATCATTGATGTTTCTACCTCTCTCTCTCCCTCACCTTTCCTCTCTCTGAAATCAATAAAGATATATTTAAAAAATAAATAAATAAATAAATAAATAAATAAATAAATAAATAGATAGATAGATAGATAAATAAATAAATAAATAAATAAATAAATAAATAAACAAACACAGTGCTCTAATGATCAGGTTTGATCCAAAGATAAGCTTTAGGGTATCCAGCAGAATGGATAATATGCATACCCTTCAGGGAATTCCCACAAATATTGTTTCTCAAAAATCAGTATTTGCTAAAGGATTGGATAGCAGGGTGTTCAAGGTTGCATTATCTGGTGAGAGGCCAGAGTGCAGATATGTGATTAAGGGCAGGCACACATGCCTTGATCACGGGCAGACCAAGGGGAGGGACAAGGTACATTTGTGAAAACAACCTAATCCTGGTGAGCTCACATGTGGGCAATCACATCCAAGGGAACTCATAGTCAGGTATGGACAAGACACCGTTTGAGCCTGCTGTCTCAGTTTAAAATGATAATAAAGATCATTAAATATATATATATTATTTTGGTTCGCAAGGTTTCAAATACAGTCTCTCCCAGTTTGTCTGATTTAGTTCTTACTGCAATATGATGAGACAGGGTAGGTATAATCATCATTTTATAGACAATGTCCCCAAAAGGAAGAGGGGAAGTGTAAAGATCTCTTTGAGGGCTAAGATTCCACGGTTTTCCTAATGAAATATCTTGTCTGTGTGGTCTTTCAGGATCACAGCCTTAATTGTTCTAGCATTCACCTATGCTTTTTGGAATTTAAAATCCTAGGAGGCAGATAATGGTTTATGCTGGGAGAGCACTAATATCACCCTGATTCCAGCCCACACTGGGCACTTAAATCTTCCCTGTTGTAATTCTTCTTCTAGAGAGTTAGAGTGAAAGCCTGTTAAACCACAAGTTCAGAAATGTAAATTTTTAAAGTTGTCATGCCAGCAGGCAAAAGAGACTGCGACCAAATGACTTACAGCTTTAAAGGGTCATAAAAGACCTTTATTTGGAGGCACTAGCAATCCCTCCATTGCCCTTCACAGCATTCATCTGGGGAAGGAAGGGAAGGATCTCTGTCCCGGCCTTCTTGGCCTCAGGGATGGTAAGGGGTTCCAGTGGAATTCCCAGGAGCACCTGCCCAGGATGTGTTGCGAATATTAACAGGGGCGAGAGGCTGCTGCGAAGACCTGGTGTTCTCCTGCTAATTGCCCAACACATTATTGTTGCTTCATTCTACAGGGGATTTATTGACTCACATGTGCAGCAACACATGCTGGAGACTGGAGAAGCTATTTAATGGCTGCAAAAATAGAGATGCCACACAGGCCTGCCCACAGCTGTGGCCTTGCCTGGTATGACCAAATTCGTGCTGGCCTGGAGCCAGCAAACAGTCGCAGGAAAGAGAAGGAAGGTCCTCCAGAGCATGTTAATTAATATTTCTTCAACCTGTGAAAGACAAAGCCTTTTGTTAAGTGTTTGCAATGAGTGAAAGGGAAGATTTCCCAGATTAGTTTGCATGTCCAAGTATGGCTTCTCCTATCATTTCCCCTCCCTCCCACCGAGAGAAATTTTAAAACCAGAATTTCTTGGGAAGGGTTAAAGCTGGTCTGCACCAGAATGGAGCAGCTTTCCTGTGACTAGGACTTTGCTTTCTATCCTTTACCCTGAATGGAGGGTGCATTTGTGGGAATATAGGGGGTTTCACCCCCATTTTTACTAATCTCTTTGTAAACAGTCCTCATTGTCATCATTAAATTTCTAGATCCTGAAATGGCTCAATAGCAAAAAGAAGCATACAAGGTAGCAAGAGCAAAGTAGGAAAAGCATATTTAAATGTTTAAATAAATGTTACTTTTTTGGAAGAATTAATGTAATATAGACCAATGCTTCTTAAACATTAATATGCCTGCAACCCAGAGACTGCATTAATGCACGTTCTGACTCTAGGTCTACGGTGGGGCCCGCAAGCCTGCATTTCTAGCACATTCCCAGGTGATGCTGATGTTGCTGGTCCCTGGACCACACTGTACATAGGAAGGGTATAAACCTCACCTTGTTAGCAACACTTCTATCATTAAAAAACGTTTCTGGTCTATGCTCATCAGACCATTAAAAGGACAGTGTGCACAGCTGGCATGGCTCAGTGGTTGAGTTTCAACCCATGAACCAGGAGGTCATGGTTTGATTCCCCGTCCGGACACATGCCCGTGTTTAGGGCTCTATCCCCTCCTTCTCCTGCAGGAGGTGGCCAGTCAATGACTCTCTCTCATCACTGATGTTTCTATCTCTTCCTCTCCTTTCCTCTCTCTGAAATCAATAAAAACATATAAAAACTTTTTTTGAAAAAAGGACATTGTGCTCAAAGCCAAATATCTCTAATTAAAAGCTCTAGAAAGGCATGTCTGATTTCTTTTCACGAGGTAGCAAAATCATCTCTACAAACTTACAGCATGTACAGAATCTCCTTTGAATTATTTCTCTAGCCATTATAATACTTATTAATATGGTTCCCTTTCACTCTCAAAGGGGTCCCAGTTTAGAAAATAAGTCATAGAATCACTCTACTTACAGCCCATACTGCTTGTAGAGTCATTTAACTAGTATAGTCATTTAACACATTTTTATCCTGTATTGCTAATTATTTCTATATGTGTCCATGTCTTAGGTTTCCAATGAGATTATAGCTTATTTCAGTGTCAAAAATCTCATTCATTCACTTAATATTTACTGAGTGTTATTTAAACAACCTGGGGTCATTGTCCATATGCAATTGCAAGTTGGATTCAGGTAGCTCTTATCAGAGAACATCCAAACATAAATCAGAAAACATGTTTATTCAATAAATATCTGAGTAGAAGTGGCAGCACTGGTAGAGCACATCCATCCATCCATCCATCCATCCATCCATCCATCCATCCATCCATCCAAACAAAACCTTATTAAACACCGCTCTGTGCCAGGCACCGGGCATATCCTAGGACTATGACAACAATCAAAGCACAGCCTCTGTCTCTGAGGCCTCTTGCTTTGCATTGAAATATTTATTGACTCATTTAAAAAAAATAAATTTTCTCCCCGCCAGCGTGGCTCAGAGGTTGAGCATCGACCTATGAACCAGTAGGTCATGGTTCAGTTTCCAGTCAGGGCACATGCCCGGGTTGTCGGCTCCATCCCCAGTGGGGGGCGTGCAGGAGGCAGCCGATCAAGGACTCTCTCATCATTGATGTTTCTACCTCTCTCTCCTTCTCTCTGAAATCAATAAAAACATTTTAAAAACTTTCATTTTTCAGTTTATTCCAATGACAGAGACATCATCTGTATGGAGAAATGAGAGCAGGAAGTGCATATCTATTAGAATGAGCATGATTCTGGAAATATAGAGACTGTGATTTTGGCCCAGGCTCCAGAATGATCTACCAGTGTGCCTACAGAGACATAACTTCCATGCTCTTGGCCTCACTCTCCTCGTCTGTAAGATGAAGGAGCTCGATGGTTGCTAGGATTCCTTCTACTCTTACAGTTCTATTAGAGGAGTTAAGATGCTTCTTCTCTTCTGTTAAAGACTTCCAGGAAGAGAAGAATTTTAGAAAAGATTTGAGTAGCAGAGAAGATAAGATAGTAGAAGCCTTTAGGGATGGTTAATCATAAACGAAAAGACCTCCAGGCTTTTTGCACATATTCTTTTTTTTTTATATTTCTTCCTCTATCACAATTTACCAAGCTTTCCCATTCTTTATTTTTTTTTAAATTAAAATTTGCTTTCTATGTCCTTGTCATCAATCTCTCCATCCAACCAGATATGCCTTCCTTTCTTGGTTCCCTCATCCTGTGTCCACCCATCCTTTTGATTTTCTTAATTTCCTTGGCATCTCCCAATGCCATCGTACCTCCGTTTAGCTCCTATCTCGATTCTTGCTATGAATTTCCATTTCTGTTCACTTAGAATTCTCTCTCACTTTCCACCAGAAGCCAATTAGACATTTGCCACATAGCCTGTGTTATTAATACATATTCTTTATGCTTTTCCCTTGGTGGAAGATGGAGCAGTGGAAATCTGCTACCCCTTGGAAAAATCTGCCCATATGACTTGGTGTGTCAAGAAGTTACCTGACATGATCCATGAATGGCATGTGTCTCTGGAGATTGATTCATTCATTTGCTCAACAGACGTTTATTAAACACCTGATATACACAACATTGTGTCAAGACACAGAAACAGGGAATAAAAGGATAGATAAGATATGATATTTCTCTTCTTGTAACTTAAAATATGGGAGGGTTTGGATTAGTGATTAGAACATCGATCCCCAGACCGAAGGGCTGCAAATTTGATTCCTAGTTAAGGGTGCGTACCTCGGTTGCAAGCTTGATCCCTGGCCCTGGTTGGGGCCTGTGTGGGAGGAAACCAGGTGTCTCTCTCACATCTATGTTTCCCTCTCTCTTCCTCCCTCCTCTCCACTCTCTCTAATAAAATCAATAGAAAAAAATATCCTCAGGTGAGGATTAAAAATGTATGTATGTGTGTATATATATATATATACACACACACATACATATAGACAGACTTGTAAACAGAATAATTACTGTGTAGTATGAGCACATGGGGTAGAAACCCCTAATGACTCCTGTGAAAGAACTTTCCTGGAGTATTGCATTTGACTTTCAAACCACGTTGACGTCTTTGCTGTCACCCACTTCCAGGTGTCCCTAATTTAGGGACCTTGCATTGGTAGGAAATACACACATGTTCCAATTCTGTTTTGTCTGTATCAAGCACTAAGTAACTTGTACAGGTTCTCTATGACACAAAGGGTCAAGATCTGGCAAGGCAATTTAGCCCTATGCTTTCAAAGCTGAAAACTAGATACTTAAGTTTTGGGAAGTCCATGGTTGAGGAAATGGGAGTTATAGTGGCAGGAGTGTGGTCTTGATGGGAAATTCACCTCAGGAATAAACCACCTATCCAAAAGAAAGGAAAGAAAGAAGGAAAGAAAGAAAGAAAGAAAGAAAGAAAGAAAGAAAGAAAGAAAGAAAGAAAGAAAGAAAGAAAGAAAGGAAGGAAGGAAGGAAGGAAGGAAGGAAGGAAGGAAGGAAGGAAGGAAGGAAGGAAGGAAGAAAAAGAAAGGAAGAAAGGAAGAAAATTCTTTCTGAGATTTCTATGGATTCACATGCACTCTCTTCAATTAAAATTCTGAAATGTTTTGTAATAATTTATTAATAGTTATAAATTTTTAGCATCAAATTATTTGTCAGAGTAGCTAGGAGAGAGATGGTGGGGAAAGGGACACAGAACTATTTTGGGTAGGAACCAGGGCAGCTATCCTAGCATGAGGTAAGACCCCAAAGAGTAGATTGGGCGGGGGGCTGCCACAGCGGGAAGACCTGGTCAGGGTGAGTGCAGCACCAGGGTGAGGAAGGCCTGGCACATTTGTGTAGGGAAGGTCAACTTACTGTCTCCAGAAAATCCCTTCCTTTGCCTGGCTCCAATTACTCTGTATACCAATAACTACACACCTTCTTTTCTGGGCCAGATCATTCTGGTGAGCTCTAGACTCTTGTGACCTCTATTGGATATCAACCTGTCCCCAGACCTGCTCCTCTCCTCCTTATTCTGGTCTCCCTCACCTAATTTTCCAAGCCAGAACCCAGGGTGTTGAGCCTGACTGCTCCTTCTCTCTCATCTGCCATCTTCAGGCAGGCACCACCTCTTTTGTCACCACCTGGTCAGTAGCATTCCAGTCCGCCCACTTCTCTCCATTCCTGTTGTTGCGCTTAGCAACAATACTGCATTAAAGATAAACTATTCACTGGTTTCTCCACTAAAAATCAGCTTTCAAACCATTCCCCACCCCGAAGCTAGAGTGAACTCTCTAAAGCACAAGTATGATGTGTCCTCTTCTGTTTAACACCCATTATCCTCAAGATAAAATCCAAACTGGAGGGTATGGCAAACCAGAACCTTCAGAATTTGAACCTAGCCTTCAGGCTGATTCTTGCCACAACCTTACCCATGACCCTCAAATTATATTCCTACGCATCAGTTCCCTGAATGTAAGCTTTCTCTTGCTTCTGGGTGATTGCACCTGTCGTCTACCTGCCAGGGTGGCCTTCCTGCCTGCCTACATTTGGCTAACTTCTATTTATCCTTCTAGGTCTTCGATTGGGCATCAGGTCCTAAAGGAAGCCCTTTCTTCCCCATTTCCCCACAATACTGGGTGTGACACGCCTCTTGTACGCTTACACAGCACTTTACCTTACCTACTACTAGCACTTAACATCCTGTTCTGTGACTACAGAGCTGGGCTTTGAGCTCTGTGACGTTTCCAGTCATAAGCACAGTAACTGTCACAGAATGGACACTGTATTTGATGAAAGAAGAAAGGAGTGAGGGAAGAGAGGGTTTTCTAAGAGTAGGATGAAAGGTTTCAAATCACACTTGACCTATTTACTCATTTTTCTAAATGCTAACCTCTCCTACCCCCACCCTACTGCACTTGTTAAGACCAAAATACCTGGTTTAAAAATATCATTTAATAATCTGTAGCTGGAGTGACTTCCTCTTGAATCAACCAGACTGATTACGAAGGCGCCAAATGATTGGCTAATACTGACTAGTTAACCTGACTAAGAGTCAGTCATTCCTTTGAGGAAAAAACAAAGCCCAAAATCTGTCCTGAACAGTATACCACAGTGATTAAGAGATTAGCTTTGGTCTCCCAGAGACCTGAGTTCAGGTGTTGGTTCTGACATTTGCTATGACCTTGGGTAAGTAATTAACCTCTTTAAGCTTTAGCTCCCTTATCTGTAAAATGGTAATCATAGTAGTATCTACCTCATAGATTTTTGAAGATTAAGAGTACAAAGAATTTAGTACATTGCCATTTAGTGCGCAGTGTCAAAAATGTTGGTTAATAATAAGTGGCAACAGGATGCTGGACAACTCTTGGGTTTTAAAAGGCATATCTCTTCCTCTTTCTCTCTAACAATTTTGCAATTTGTAGTTAGATTCTGGACTCATGGGGCCCAGCCACCTCTCTCCTTTCCCCTCTATGTCCTCCCCAGCTCCCACTGACCTGTGTCCTGCTCAATGACGAATAAGCCTCCCCTCCCTCCCCCTCCATTGCCAACCTCTACTGTTTTCTGAGTCAGGAATTAGTCAACATAATCATAAAATCTTTCAAGCTCTCCTTATGAGAAACATCATCTCAAATCTTGTTTCAATTTGAGAAAAGGTGCACAAACTATATAGGCAAAGAAGCTGTTTATCACAGTCACTCATGGGTGATAGTCCTAAACTCTCGGGTTTAGGTTATTATTAGGAACTCTTATAGTGAAACAAATATGCATTTCTCATCATAGTCTGCATCTGACTAGTCACATCTTTGGCTGTAGCACTTTGTTCTATGTTTAAGCCACCACTATTTTGCATTTTCTTTTTTTAATATATATATCTTTATTGATTTCAGAGAGAGGAAAGGAGAGGGAGAGAGAGATAGAAACATCAATGGTGAGAGAGTCATTGATCAAGCCCACAACCCAAGCATGTGCCCTGACAGGGAATTGAACCCTGATCGCCTGGATCCTAGGTCGATGCTCAACCGCTGAGCCACGCCCGGCTGGACCTATTTTGCATTTTCATATTTTGTATATATATATTAAAACTTATTCTTATCGATATGAATTTTGACACCTGGCAGTTAGGCAATAAGTAATAAAATCCAATACTGTCATTGGCTTAGTGGAGAAGTCAGGTATTGAACAGTGATGAAATAGATTTTGTTGGTTGGAAAGTTAGTGACCCTTGTTATGCTATAGCAAAATATTTAATCCAACAGTTACTTGCTGAATCTTGACTAGACTCATGTGCAAACTGAAGGTGTAGTTAGGGGAAAAGGTAAGAAATGTAACAATTTGGTGTATATTGGTTGTTTCTTGTGGCTTTTAGCCAAGTACTACTATAAAGATATGAACTTGGGCTGGAGCCATCCAGCCAACCAGCAGAGATGGAAAGGTACACAGCTTTACTAAGGGATTATTTCTGCCTGGGATCTAAATAATTGGGAATCTTGCATGAGTGAAAAAGTCAACTGTTTTTGTTACCCAGACAGAAGCAGTAGTAAGAAGGGACTGCAAGCCCATCCAGCCTTGGCAGGAGATAAGAATAAGCTCGCAGCTCTTTTTAAGCATCTTCCCCAGGTATCCATTGCTGTTCAGTGGAAACAAGCCCAGCCATAAGGATCAGATGATGAGTGTTGCCACCCACCCCAATTTTTTTTCTTCATTTCAAATGGTCTCAAGGATAGTCAACATCAATTTGAGAAGGAAAAGATGGGCAGAGCATTAAGAGTTATAAAGAAAAGATCAGAGTGTTCAGGCTTAAAGAGTGTTTGTGGACACAGTTTTAGGCTGTGGTAACTCATACTTGGACCTGACTGAAAGGAAAGAGCTTGGAAGCTTACTACATTTGGAGAGAAATCTCCAAAAACTTCTGATTATTTGACGCTCAAAAGAATCTGTGGGTCTCCGCTCCTGCACGAGCAAGAAGTTGGCTGTGGAAATGATGCAGCTCCCAAGAAGATCCTGTCCTCCAGTCTTCCAATGCCCATGGCTCAGATATCGCCATGGAGGAAATGGACAAGAATGAACCCCCAAGAGGGCAAAGCCAGAGTTCACAGGGGACAATGGACAAAAGAGTTCCTCCAAGGCAGCAGGAGCCTGAGGGGCAATCAAGGAATGGGCTCCACTGCCAGAAAAGGGGATCTTAGCCATTCCTAACTGGCAGGAGTTCATCACTGTTATACACCTGTACCTACAGTGTTTCCTTTTCCTCCTTTTTCTGATGGCAGTTATCAGGGTTAGTTTTGTTCCTATTCCACGTAAATGCAGAGAAATCATTTTTTTGGTTTATGAATGACCAGACCATGAGGAGCTGCATCTGGATGTGATGGAAACGGCTGCACACCGCCTGGAGATGCTGGACTTTGAGTGAGATGCAGTAAGTGGGTGAGACTTGAGGTTGTCTCCTTTGCAGAGTGAAATGCGTGGGCCTACGTGGGGATAAAAGAGTGTGCAGAGGTATTTGGGAAGCTAAAGGGTCAGGCTAGCACAGAAACTGCTAGGTGTCTTCCAAAATCCACTCTTCTTCTTTAATAAAAGAATACTGGTTTTTAAGCAGGCACATTGCTGCCCAGCTAGAAATCTGTATTTTCTTGCCTCCCTTACCATTTAGGTATAGCCAGGCAATTAAGCTGTGTTGCAAGAAACTTCCTGGGAGTCTCCTTAAAAGGGAAGACCCCTGCCTTCCCCCTCCTGCATCCTGCTGATCTGAACATGTTCTGGTTGGAGCTTCAGCTGCCATCTTGGTCTATGAGAATGAGGGACATGGGGAGCCAAAGAAGGATGATGGTGTCATGGAGCTACCAAACCAGCTTGGATTGCTTACCTCGAGATTACTGAGAAAGAAATAAAGTCTACCTTACTTAGGCCACTTGTATTTTGGGGTTTTATGATACGAAACTGAATCTAGCCATGATGGATACACTCTCCGTGTGTGATTTGGCCAATCGCAATTTAAGAATATGAAGCAGCTGGTTTAGTGGCGTGGATGTGGGATCTGGCCCACTCATCACCTGAACCATCTCCTGGGAGGGTGAAAAAAAATACCTATGTTGCCTCCTTTAGCTTTGAAAATAGCTAGTGCTGGACAGAATTAGGATGCAAGCCTGATGTATTTTCAGGGTTGGAAAAATTCCATGATGTTTCGCCCAGTTAAAATGATTATAGAGCGCGCACCTTCTCTGGAAGATGGCATCCGGCCTGCTGTGATACAGAGAAAGAATGAAGGGTTTTGGTTGGGGCGGGGCCGCTCTGTCACCCACGCTCTCTGATCTAGCCCCGGTGTCCAGTGTTTGAGAGAAAGGGTGGTTTTTGTGTCGGACAATTTAGAAAAAGAACTCGACAGAAAGGTAGTCAAATTTAGTGTCCTAAATCAAGTTCCACAGGTAGTAATTTACTTTCTGAGGGCTTTATGTAGGGTTTCTCAACCTCAGCCCTATTGACATTTTGTACCAGATAATTCTTTTCTTGGGAGATGTCCTGGGCATTTTAGGATGTTCAGTAGTATCCCTAGCCTCCACCCTCTACGATCTAGTAGCTCCACCCTCTCCCCAACTGTAACAACCAGAATGTCTACAGACATAACTAGGTGTCCCCTGGGGGTCAAAATTGCACCGGTTGAGGACCAGTGGCTTAACACGAGGCTCAACACTAATTTCATGTTGTTCCACAGTACACAGCACCTCCATTAGCTGGTGTGCTGGGCGGGGAGGAGCTGCCAACTTGCTGTAGCTGGGACACAGGACTGAAGTACATGTTAGTTACTTATACTTGATAGAGAAGTTATAAAAACAGCTATAATTTATTAAGTACCTGATAAAGGTCATGTGCTCTTCTTAGTACTTCACATTTACTACTGGTTTGAAGAAAGGTTTTTTAAAAGTATAGGAAAGGACGATAACAATTCTCCTGTATTTCCTTCCCAATTTCTTTTTCATCAGAAATTTGTCATGTATCCAGGCCATGTTTTTATACTTTCCCTGCACAGATATGCATTTGTAAACAATATGCAGTGTTGTTTTGGATATTTAAGATTATTTACATAAATGATATGCCGTACGTCGACATCATTTTTAACTTAAAGTTATGTTTTGTGTGATTCCTCCACGTTGCTACACATAAATCTGGTTAACTTACTCTAAACTTGTATATAGTATTCTTTTCCCCGCAGAGTTTTATAGTTTTATTAACACAAACACAATGTGTACACAACCTGTCCATTTCCTTCGCCGCGCAGCCTGGCATTGGGATTGGTGACTCTGATGGCCAACTGGGCTGCTCTTTCCACATTGGCTTTGCTTTCTTTGAGGAGACGCTGTGAGCAATCTCAGCACAGTAAGTTCTGTTGCACATCGGCGGCACTTCAAGCTCCTTGATGCTGTGGACCAGAAATTCCCGAAAGCCATGGGCAGCGTGTGCTCTGTTTTCTTGTTGCTCCCATAACCGGTGGTGGGCATCAAGCTCTGGCCCTTGAATCCTCTGCGCGCCCTATGTCAATGCCTCTAGGTTTCTACCCAGTCGCGCTTAATTTTGGCATATCTGCTTGACTGGCGCTGCATGAACTTCTTGGTCTACTTTTTGACAATCTTGGGTTTCAGGAGGGCTGACGGCAGCCCTGGTGCTGAGTAGGAGATGGCTGCCTCCCCCATAGGCAGTGCCGAGGAAGAGACTAGAGTATTCTATTGCCTGAATGTGCAGCAGCTCATTTATTCACCCTCCTACAGACGGGCACGAGTTGGTTCCAGTTAATCACTATGATAAAGCCAAGCTACAGTCAACACCTTTATCTGCCTCTGCGCAAACATACACGTGTTTCTTCAGAAGTAGAATTGTTGGATCAGAGGCTGTGCCATTTTTAAACTTAACTGGATAATGCCAAGTTGTCCTACTAGGTGATGGAATCAAGCTACATTCCACTAGAGTGCATGAGAACCTCTGATTCCCCACAATCCTCTTTAACACTGGGCCTTATCAGAATTTTAAAGTTTTTCTAATCTTATGACAGTAGAATGTCTAACTCTGGATTTATTTGCATTTCTGCGTTCTTAGTGAAGTTGCACTTCTCCTATATTTGTTGGCTGTAGCAGTTTTCTGTGAATTATTGTTTATATCCTTTGCTCATTTTTCTGTTGGGTTTTGTTTAAAAAGTTGTTTAAAAGAATTTAGTATATTCCATATACTAATGTTTTGTTCATTTTCTATATTACAAATATATCTTCTTCCAGGTTTTTGTTTGTCTTCACTTTTTCTAATTTAATGTTTTCTTTTATTATTTGTCTTTTTGGGCCTTATTTAAGAAATCCTTTCTTATTCCAAGGTCATACAGAATTAATAGTCTTTTTTTTTTTTTTTTTTTTTTAATATATCTTTATTGATTTCAGAGAGAGGAAAGGAGAGGGAGAGAGAGAGATAGGAACATCAATGATGAGAGAGTCATTGATCGAGCTCACAACCCAGGCATGTGCCCTGACCGGGAATCGAATCCCAATTGCCTGGATCCTAGGTTGACGCTCAACCGCTGAGCCACGCCCGGCAGGGCAAGAATTAATAGTCTTAATATTTTATTTAAACATTCATTTCTTTTACCCTTTTGGAGTACTTTTGTGGTATGGTGTGAGGTAAGGATCTCACATACTATTTCTTGACTTCACAAGAACAGTATGGTAGGCATTATTCCCATTTCACAGATGAGAAAATCAAGATTTAAATAAGTGACTTGCCCAAGTTTCATGGATAGTAAAAGGCAGCTGAGCCAAGACTTGAGTCTAGTTTGTTTGGTCTCCAAAGCCATGTTCTTCCCTATGTGGCAAAATGCTGCCCCGCAGGGCCAGATGCCAATTTATTTCTCAAGATATTTTCTTGCATCCTACTGTGAGTGTATCAGTTAACTTTGGATATATAATAGAATGGAGATTCTGAGGTTAACTCACTGTCCCTGCAGTGTAGAAGTTCAGGTTCACTTGGGCCAGGATCCAAGTCTTTTCTGGCTCAAGCACCAGTGGTCAGTAACCAAACCTTAGACTGAACTGGGAATAAAAGAGCATGGAAGAGATCTCAGCCATCACTGATTCCTGGAATTTAATCTACATATTTAGGATTTTCTTTCTTTGCTGCTCAGTTCTCTGGAGAAGAATATGGTGGAATCAGGGTAGAAAGAAAAAGGAAGGGTACTGAAGAATCTAAAACAGCTATTTATAGCAGTTACTGTTTTTCTCATTGATTTATAAGATTGCTCCATAATAGAAGACTATTGGCTCCTTTTCTGTCATTTTTGTTGCAAATATTTCAAGTTTTTTATTTTTCCCTTTTAGTTATTCCTGTGATATCATTATGTTTTGACATATCTTTTTGTGTAATCAAATCTGTAAATTTCCCCATTATTTCTTCTATTGCTATTATGCTTAGCCCTTACCAGCCTTAGATCAGTTAAAGTCATATACAGTTTCCTTTAGAAAAACTTTAAAAGTGTTTTTAAAAAACTAATTTTTCATCTTGTGAACAAATACACTTTTTATTTTTTTTCAGACAATAGAAAAGAGTTTAACTTGAAAAGTAATCCCCTCCCACCCTGGCTGGTTTGGTTCAGTGGATAGAGTGTCGGCCTGCAGACCAAAGGGTCGTGGGTTTGATTCTTGGTCAAGGGCACGTACCTTGGTGGCAGGTTTGATCCCTGGCCCCGGTCAGGGTTCATGCGGGAAGCAATCAATCAATGTGTCTCTCTCACACATCTATGTTTTGCTCTCTCTCTCCCTTCTACTCTCTCTAAAATTCAATGGAAAAAATAAACTCGGGTGAAGATTAAAAAAAAAAAGTAATTCCCTTCCTTTCATCTCAACCACCATATCACCAGACGTAATCACTGTTAACAATTTCTTGGTTATTAATTCCAGTCTATTTTCATGAATGTAGAACATAAACTGAATTCACACCAACAGATCATTTGGTGGACTTTTTTAACTGTCTCAGACTTGTGTGTCCTAAAGCTGAGGACTACTATATTGGCTCTAATTTCTCTCCAGTGTTAAGGAGCTGCAAGCCTCATCAAGAGGCCACCAAACCGGCCCTGCAGCCACCTCCCTCTACCTTGCTGACCTATATAAGCACAGGAGGAAAGCTGTGGGAGGAGGGCTCCATGGAGAGGGGTTCTTGATCTGAGTCCTCAGGGATTTGTGGGTAGAATTCAGGGAATCCATGAACATGCATGAGAAAAATAATCCATCCTTGTTTTCACCATCTTCCAGCTGAAATTTAGCATTTCCTTCCATTATGAATGTAAGGAACACAGCACAGTAGAGTTAGCAACAACTGTACCTTTGTCACCAATAGAAACTCCAGGTGTTTTTATATCACCAACAGCTGTTGCAGAAATCTCACAATATCATTTACACTCATCACTACTCAGAAATTACTGCAAAAACTTGTTATATAATGTGTTAATAAAGCAGCACACAGTTGAGTGCAAATTTAAAGAATGTTTTTGATAGCTGCATTTTAATGTAATTATTTTCCTTTGTAATAATGCAAATTTTATTTTATACATTTAAAAATATTATTCTGAGTGCAGGGATGGAGGTGGTGGTCCTTAAGTTATGCCACACTGCTGATGAAGGCATCCATTCATAAGGAAGATCTAGAGAGGGAGTGTGGTTGGGGTGTTTCTCCTACTGACCCCTCATAGCCAAATGACAGGCTCCAAGGCTGTCACAGAGTCACCATCTTGTTGGTGCCCCACCCAGGGAGGCTGCCTGGGGAGGGGCTCCGCTCAGGCTGCGATGGGCAGAGGTGGGAGGGAGCCTGGGGGTGACCTGTGGGAAGAGATTAGCTCAGCGCATCTCCTGGATCAGACAGTAGGGCAGCACTGAGTCCTCGGAAGGTGTCCTGAAGAACCCACACATGTGAACCCTCTAGGCACAAGGCCCAACTGCCACGACAGAGCTAGGTGCAGGATTATGCGAAGGTACTTTCGTCCTGTTCTTTCTGCCCTCATTCCCGCCTCTCTCTCCCCACTGGCCGGGAAGGGTTAGAGTCAGCAGAGAGGGAGAGGACCGTGCTTGCGGAGTACTTTCCTCTCCTCCCAGAGGGGCCCTAGTGCCACAAGGCCAGCCTGAGACGGAGGGAGGGGGCAAGTCTCTGGATGGATGGGAAGTTAACCTTTCACTTAGCCTGGCCTGACTTCTTAACACCTCAAATATAATTTTATTTTAAATCCTCACCCGAGGTTATGCTTATTGCTTTTTAAAAAATATACGTTTTTATTGATTTTAGAGAGAGAGAAAGGGAGAAAGGGAGAGGGGGAGAGAGAAAAAAAACATTGATGAGAGGGAAACACCAACCGGCTGCCTCCTGCACCCCCCTACTGGGGATTGAGCCCGAAACCGGGCATGTGCCCTGACCAGGAATCGAACCATTGATCTCTCACTGACGGACGATGCCCAGCCGAGTCACACTGGCCAGGGCCCGTTTATTGATTTTTAGAGAGAGAGAGAGAAACATCAATATGAGAGAGAAACATTAATCCGTTGCCTCCCGTACGTGCTTGACCTGGGATCGAACCCGCAACCTTTCTGTTGTATGAGACCATGCTCCAATCAACTGAGCCACCCGGTCAGGGCCTCAGATAGAATCTTAATGACCAGAATGAGGTTGCTTTTAAAGCTGAGTGACTGAAGAGCTGTGTGTTCAGCTCAAGGAGTTAAGAAAAAGCTAGAAAGAAAGATTTGAAGGCAGAAGTTGAAGAAAAAATAAATCCATTTTCTGGAGTGTGCCATGCGGTGTTGACTGTCCATTAGACTGGGCTTGTTTATCCTTTCATTCTCTCTCTTTTTCCCCTCAAGCACAGCTTACTTTTTTACTTTACTTCTCTGAGTCACATATATTTCAAAAATTATATTTTCAAAAACATGTAACTCTTTAACCTAAGTGGAATCCTGCCAGGCTGTGAGTGTGTGGGTGGGTGGGTGGGGAGGCATCATGGCTTTTACCTTGAAGTTAGGAGTCCCAGCGTGGTCCTGGATAGTGACTGTGCACCTACCTGGCAGGTTTGACTGGAAAACTGTCGCCATGCCACCTGAAGCCTGTAGGGCTCTTGATGATCGGAGTTAGGAGTTAGGAGGACTGCTGCTCAGGTCCTGGGGGAGGGATAGAAGGACAGCTCGCTGAGTCACAAGGGAGACGCTTAATGTTTATGGAAAGCCTGGACTGAAGCTGTGAGAGGGTGCCTGCCGGAACACATTCAAGGGACCTTGGTGTCACTGCTTTCTCTCTGTGGGCCACGGCGTGTGGCCGAGACAGGTGGCCAAGGAGGGTCTGTGGCAGCTTTCTGCTGAGAGCTTTTGGGGGGTCTGCGGCAGCTTTCCACACTCGCGGGCCCACCACAGCTCCGGGGTACTCAGGGCCTTCCTTCTGGCCTCCTGCCTCCCTCCGCGCCCCCAGCCGACCAAATCCTCCTTCCAACCCACTATGTCTGCCTGTTTTCCTGGCCTATATCTTTTTTCTTACTTTCATTTTCCTTCTCCATCTTAAATCTTTTCTCATTCCTTTTATTTTGCTTATTTTGTTGAATATGTTTTTTATTGATTTCAGAGAGAGGGAGAGGAAAAGAGAGATAGAAACATCAATGAGAGAGAGTCACTGATCGGCTGTCTCCCGCACGCCCCCCACTGGGGATCGAGCCCGCAACCCGGGCATATGCCCTGACCGGGCATCGAACCAGGATCTCCTGGACCCTAGGTCGATGCTCAGCCGCTGAGCTACTCCGGCCGGGCTATTTTGCTTATTTAATGCCTACTCTCTCCTCATTTTTCTCCATTACCTTTTTTATTTTTAAAAGTGAAAACTCAAGGTATGCTGAGAGTTTTCTTCTCACTTTAAGCCAACCCTACATATTATTTTTAAAATTTTTATATATTTTCAATTTTTATCGTGTATCTATGTATGTGTGTGTGCACTCACGCGCACGTGTGCAAAGTCATGTTTCAGAGAAAGTAGATTCAGACAACACTTGAAGGACAGCTGAGCAAGCAGAGGCTGCGTGGAAAATTCCAGGGGCAGAAACTGGGATGCCGCAGAGGTGGGTTCATGTGCTTGGGGAAGAGGGGATTTTTCCCACTTCCATTGTTGTCCTCACCACTCTGTGTTGCAATTTATGAGTTTGTGTGGCCGACTACCACGCTGGACTGAGTAGGCACACAGAAGACAAGAAATAAAGTTAATTTGATACTAAGATGGAAATTGGGACTTAGGAGGAAAGAACTCTAGGAAGGTACTGCTGGAACTGGGCTTGGAAAATAGACCTGAGACCAGATCAAAGCCTGGGTACGTGTGGGTTTGTACTAAATTAATGGAATAGCATGGGACTGTCCAAATAATTAAAGTTGCCTATAGATTGTACCCCAAGCTTGCTTTGGATTGTAGAAAAATTGTTTTTACACTTCAGATGGCCACCTGACCTTGTCGTATTGAAGTGGGCAAGCTATGAAGTGCACAGAAAGGCTCCTCAGCTCTTGGCGTCTCTTTGAAGGAGAAATGCTCTCAGATTTCTTTACAACTGGAAGCAGAAAGCTACCCCAGCACCTGAAGCTTTCTGTCTAAGGGCTTGTAGAATTCCTTGACGAGCCCTCAGTGAAATTTACTTCCCTTCCCTTCAATAAGCAAGAGGCCAAGTGGAGTCA
Source organism: Miniopterus natalensis (assembly GCF_054644295.1). Classification (NCBI taxonomy): domain Eukaryota; kingdom Metazoa; phylum Chordata; class Mammalia; order Chiroptera; family Miniopteridae; genus Miniopterus; species Miniopterus natalensis. Next base: position 76,176,197 of record NC_142089.1, read on the forward strand.
AAACTGTCTTTTTTCAGGACCTTAAACAATATAAGTAATTAGCCTCTCTGCCCAGCTTTCGTCACCTTTTCCATTTCTTTACTTCAGCCAATAGTCAGCTCGGGACCTTGAAGCAGAAATAATTGGAAGTGTTCTAGAACCAAGGAGGGTGAAGGAGGGAGGTTGTGCAAGGAGAGGAACATGAACAGGAGGAAACTGAGACCAGTGAGACTCGTGCAAAGATGAATGCCCCTAAGAGCCACAGCCAAGTCCAGGAAAGGGCTCCGGGAGTGAGAGGTGACAGCTCTGGGCTGAGCCTGAGGCAAGGTCGCACTAACCAGTGAAACTTCCAGGGATGTTTGGAGAGCAAAGTGGCTCAGCTGTAGACCAGCTGGTGGCTAATCATTTGCAAACCAGCCTAATTTTCCCGGGTGTGACTGGAGATAAAAGAACTAACAGCCTCGTTCATTTCATGTGAGTGGAGTGATAATGAAGAAAAATTGTTTAGCTAGTTGAAAAAAAATTTAAAATATAAAATTCTGAAGCGTGGACTAGCTAGAAAATCAGTACTTGCCCGTAGCCTAAATTATGAACCTTCTAACCAACAAATGGCTTCTGTCAACAGAGCAAAGTTTGCTGCCCGTTTCCCTGGAGGGGAGGCAGTGGCACATTTTAAATGTGGAAAAGGTTGGTAATGCAGAAGAAAGGCAGCAAGACTGAAACCAACTAGTCCTAAACCACAAACACCAGAAAAAAGTTAGCATATCATTTGTCACCATTTCACCACGAGCCTGCTAAATAGCATTCATCGAATACACTGAGGCCCCAGGTGGCTGCTGAAATCCTCAGCAAACACTGCATTTTATTGTGGTGAGGTCCCACCCAGAGGGCAGCTGGAAGCAGTTTGTCAGTGAAAATTCAAGAAAGAGAAACCATGTCTACTCAAGGCTTATGTTAAACACACTATCAATGGAGGTACCTGAAAATTTTTATTTCTCTTGGTGGGGGTGGGAGGTAAGGATGGATTGAAGAGAGGGAAGGAGAAAAGAAACACTAGGCTCTAAAGAGGCAGATAAAACTTGGTGACAATTGTGCAAAGAGGGATGGCTTGGGCATTTTCCTTGTTTGTACTAATCCACGCTTCTCACAACAGGTGAGCTGGAGCCTACAAAGAGGTGTGTACTGCCAGTCCACCCCACCTCTGGACAAGAAGTTCTTTTTTTTTTTTTTTTAATATGTCTTTATTGATTTCAGAGAGAGGAAGGGAGAGGGAGAGATAGAAACATCAATAATGAGTGGTTGATCAGCTGCCTCCTGCAGGCCCCCTGCTGGGGATCGAGTCCGAAACCTGGGCATGTGCCCTGACCAGGAATCGAACCTCAGTCAACTCTAGATCAACCGTTGAGTCAAGCCTGCCAGACAAGAAGTTCTTTTTGATGTGTTTGAGAGAAACCCCTACGTTTGCCCTCCATAAATATGTAGGATTTCTATCTTTCTCCCTCACTTGAATGTATGTCACTGGTATAAACTTCATTATTTATTGATTTGGATCATATCAAGTGGGTTGAAACAATATTCTGGAAACCCTTTGTTCAATAAAATGTTATACTTTTCTCACCTCATCCCACATACCTGGGGACTCAAGGATCAAAGATGAGCAGATACATTTGGAGATTCCACGACATACATTTCTTAAGTTATTAAAATTAATATTTAAAGATATAAAGGTTCCCCTTTATTGTAAAAATATTATGATTTGCAGAAGGCCCAGATGGTGATTAGCATTTCCTTAGCAATAAAATATTTTAAATTAAGGTATGTCCATTGTTTTTTTTTAGACATAATGCTATTGCACACTTGTAGACTACAGTATAGTGTAAACATAATTTTTATATGCTCTGAGAAACCAAAAGATTCACGTGACTCACTTTACTGAGATGGTCTGGCATGGAACTGGCAATTTCTCCGAGGTCTGCATGTATAAACTAGGAATATGAGGGTGGGGAATAACATTAATTTAGGGCCTACCTAGTGTCAGGTATTATTTGGAAATTATATTACTTAATCTATAAAAATCAATGAGCTATTTACCATTTCTCTCATTTTACAAAGGAAGGAATGGAATCTCAGAGTAACTCATTCAAAAATCACCAGAGATAATAATGATCTTTCACATGAAAACTCATGGTCCTTTCATGAGACATTAGCTACTGTGATACTGTGATTGTGTGAGGAATTTTAGCAGTTTGAATGCTAGCAGAATGAAATCTAATTTTATGATACATTTATTGGGATTTTAACCTCTGAAAATTGGACTAATAATGGGGAGGGGATGATACTAGGGAACCATTCTGAGGATCACATCAATGATGAATTCCTATAATTTTTCTTTTGTAAACTAAAGTTGCCACTTAGCAAATCAGAAGTTGTAGACAGTATATAAATATAGTCAGTTACTCTACTTGGCAATTTGCTCATTTGTTTCTGGCTTTGACAAGAAAGGGGAACCTTTGGAAAAGCATGCAGGTGCTCACCTTCAATGAGAGCAGGTAGCTCCAGAGTGACAATTTTGGCAGGGTAAATCTAAAGATACCCTCACGTAATTTTGTTGGAATTATGAAGGGAGGGAATCGATGCGGGAAGGAGTCAAACTAAGGCTCAATTTTGAAAGTAGTATAGATAAATAATTTCATATTTACACACGTATCCCTTTAACCCTCATGGTTTATTTCTTTTAAATTAACTAGGTGTAGACCAGATCAGGAGGCATAAAGAGCTAAAACCTTGATTTATAGTTACTTCTGCAAGGACCAGTTACACCTCAACACTCATGGTTTGTTACTAGCAAGCTGTCCCAGGGAAATGGTATGTACGTGCTTAAAATAGTGCTTTACAATTTATTCTGTATTTAAATTGCTAAGAGCAGAGGCCAGGCTTGAGTCTCCCCAGACCCTCTCTGCTCTGCTCTATGGCCCTGGATGCTGATAGAAGAAGATTTCATCGGCAGGTTCCCTTCCTCTGCCTTCTGGTTGGATGCAGCCAATGCGAGGCACCCATATGAGCCTGGAGGGTGGCCGAGTGGGAGCTCTGGGTTCCTTCCTTGCTGCCTTGTGGCGAATTCCAGTGGGGCCACTCTTGCTGAACAAGCTGCCTCTCTAGGTTCTAATTATCTTTTCCTTCCTTACATATTCAAGGGCCAGTGTCTGTCCACCGCTAGCTCAGGATTCTGCATGACATCTTGCTGATTTCCCTAGCTCTGCCCACGCCTCTCTGGATAGGCTATGAAACCTCCTCAGGTTACTCGGTTCGGCTGTGCCATCTGTTTCCTGCTTGGGCCCTGACCGGGTTCCTGCTCAGCACAGTGCTTTATACATAGCAGGGCATTCAATAAAGGCCTTTTAAATCAATTAAACAGAGTGGTCTGACCATTCTAATATCTCCATTCAAAGATTGCTTATATTGGGGTAACCAGTTGTTCCCGTTTGTTTGGGTCTGAGGGGAGTACTCGGGGCTCTAGTTTAAACATCAGGACAATTTTGGGCAAACCAGATGAGTTGGTCACTGTAGCACGTACTTTGTAAAAATTTTAAATTGGTTTCTGAAGAACATTATCTTCTCTTTCAAAAGATTTCTATGATTATATTTAAGCTAAAATTGTTTTATTAAACAATGGAGTATTTCCCACATGAGAAAATCTGTGTCTGAAATGCTTTTCTTAAGGCAAATTGCTGTAATGTGAACAGAGCCTGCATTATTGTATTTTGGAACTAGTAAGACATCGAAAAGTGGTGTAAGTGCTCATTAGGAAGTTTTGAATGAACAGAGTGGCCACGTGCTTTGCAGTGAAAAATGGGCTGTTTGAATATGGTTCCTGACAAAAAACAAACACTTTTAGGCATTTTCCTGTCCTTCCAGCATGCTATTATCCTGAGGACATAGGAGGATATTTACATATTATGAAGAGCATATTTTATTGTTTTGTGTTACTATTTCCATTTATTGGTATATTTTAATTCCTAAGAGATAGATCAGTTAGAAAAGAAAAGCAGTAACCTCAAACAAAGCTAATATTTTAAGAAGAATTCTTCATTTATCTGTTGGAGTACAGTTTGATTATTTTATTTTTTTCCATTAGAGATATGTTTATTAAATGGCAATAGTAACAGCTATCATACTGCTTTAGTAAATAGGCTACTTGGGAGAGATAATTTAATTGGGCTAAAAATGTACCATGGTCTGAATGCTTTTCAATTCGAGATAATATTTTCTGGTAAGAAAGCTTTTGACTATTCACTGCAGAAAGCCAGAATTTCAAATATGCATCCCTTTACCCCTGCCATTTAGTATCAATTTTCTTGATCTACTTCTGCTCCCAAAATCATTGCTTCCTTCTAAGCGTTGGACAAATTATTTAAAACAAATTGGTAATATTGGCTGTGGTTAAATTAGAATTTAATAACTCACCTCAGGTAGCTCAGGAAAGCTCCCTTTGGTATTATCTCTACACTGAAATGGCTATTGTTAATATGTTTTCCAACTATAAACGGCTATAATGAATGTATGAAAGATATTGACTTCAGTGTGTTAAATTTAGTTCATGATAACAAACATTTATTGTATGCCTAATATGTGTAAAAGGATAATAGAAAATCAGGTTTCACAGCAGAAAAGAACTCATTCAAACATAAAACCATTGTAAGAAAAAGCCAGTAGTCACTCATTTTGATTAGGTTTTATGAAATTACATTACACATATTTTTGAAGGTTTTTTTAGACTAAATTTTCAAGATTAGATTCTTTTGTCTTATAACTTTGAGAAATTTGTTGGCATTTGACTCAATGCTTATAAGCAACAATTTTTTCTCTTCAGAGAAGTGTGAGGACATGAAATAAGATCCGAATCCTGCAGCAAAACTCCCCCTGACTGTGCGGCTTGCCCACAGATGTATTCTGCAAAGTTAGGATGTGATGTTTGGACTGATAATGTAGGAGAGTTTAAGTTTAATGGGCTTAGTAATTATTGGGTCATAATCCTGACATTATTACCACTGAAATGGACTGCAGAAAGGAATATGGGGGCCGAAGGACTGGTGACTGTCAACACAGAGGGGAGGATTTGGTCCAAATCTAAGTTTTCTTTAGAGAAAATTAGCAGAGAAAATTTTCTCTCTCTGGAATGGCAATAGGTCTGTTGGGGAAAGTGGCAAGAGATCTTCAAAATGAAAATTCTGGTGACCATTTCAATGAACAAATTGTGCTAATAGAAAGATCAAGGACATTTCACATTGCAGAAGGACAGATTATCTGATTTTAACTCAAAATGCCTCAGCATCAGTAACAATGGTTTGCTTTGAGGTATGTCACTCAAGGGTCACTCCATAATAGTTCTCCTGAATTTGCTGTCTTCATTATAGCTTCGTTCATGTGGCTCTAGAAGTCACTTTAATGTTCATGAAAATGGGTCATTATGAGCCATGAAAATGAATATTGTATTAACTAAAGTGATCAGCCAATAGTCAGCTCAGGCCTTGCAAGAGTGAGGGTCAAGACAGGTGCATGGGTGGGGAGGGACTATCACATGACAGGTGAGAAGTACTCTAAAGGCAGCCAAGATGAGGCCAAAGTTTAAACAGCTTGATGTTAAATTTTGTCTGAAGACAATTTTGTCTAATGTATTAATACAGTTAAACATGCCTTTGACTCTCTAATCCCACTTCTAAAAATTTGTATTAAGGAAAAAACCCTCAGATACATGCACAAGGAAGAACATGCAAGGCCATTGATCATAGTATTATCTAAAAGCAATATAAAAGTGGAAATAACCTCTCCTCTATCAGTAAGGGCTTGGAATACTTCTGCAGGGACTGAAAATGATGATGTAGGTGTGTCTGTCAAAGAGGTCATGATATATTATTTCTAGTTAAAGGGAAAATAACACCAAAAGTATGTCTAACATCATCAATGTTTGTTTTTAAAAAATGCAAGTAAAAAAATCAATATGCTGATATTAATTTGCACTAATTGCGTTAAATAGTAAAGTTTGATACTATAAACTATGTCATCTCTGCATAGTAGGATTATGGGTGACTTTTTTTTTAAGTCTCACTTGAGGATATTTTTTTCATTGGTTTTTAGAAAGAGGGGAAGTGGAAGGGAGGGAGAGAGAGAGAGAAAGAGAAACACTGATTGGAGAGAGACACTTTGTTTGGTTGCCACCCACATGTGCCCTTACAGGGGCCAGGGATCGAACCTGCAACTCAGGTACTTGCCCTTAACTGGGAATCGAACCCTTGACCCTGCAGTGCGCCGGCCAATGCTATAACCACTGAGCCACACCAGCCAGGGCTGAATGACTTTTCAAAAACTTTTTTTATACTTTTAGATAAAAAACTGTAGGCACAGGTATTACCTTAAAAATCAGAAGAACAACTAAAACAAACAAATCTTTCATTTTAAAAACTAAAATGTCACTTCGCCTAAACAGAAATCCTTGGCCGTTGCTCCTGGGTGTCTCAGCTGCAGCAGGAAGTGTCTTTGCAGGGGAAGTAAAAGCCCCATCTGCACCTGGGCTCTGGACGCTGTAGCAATGAAAGCATCTCAGTAGTCAAAACAGGAGTCAGGGAACTGAGAACAAACTTTGAAACATGACTTTGGACTCTATACTTCCCACCCACCCTCTCTAACTGATTTTTGTCCCCAGTTCCCACTTCCTGCTAGCGCTTGCCCTTGAATGCCTCACTGACTGCAGACTCATCATCATTGCCAAACTGGCGCAGGCTTCCACCAAGTCTTCCCTTGATGGGATGTAATCTCTCCTCCATTGACTTCTGGAGCAACTTGTGCCTCTCCTGGGGCACCTTCCTCTTGCTGCCTGTTTCCCTGTATTGCATTGATTTGAGCATCTGTCTGGTTTTCCTGGCTGGATGAAAGCTCCCTGAGGCAGTTCTTTGCCTTACTCCAGGCTGTCCACACTGAAGCACCTAGCCCTGCGCTTTTCTGATAGGAGGCATCAAAAAACATACTGCAAATAAATGGAAAGACGGACAGATGACTTCTGCAGGGGTCGCTCTCACGATGTGCTTGTTATTCCTCAGCAATGTAGAGAACCACGTTCCCATTCTCGTTTGCCCTGTCAGGAATCCAGGCACATCTTACTGACGATAAGGTGGGGAGAACTGGCTCTGCCTTCTCTGATATTTGTAAACATAGGGCGCAGGATGTGCTATCATTTGACTTGGAGGGAGTGGAAAATTGAACTCAGCCAACTATTTCTTAGGTGTTTAAAAGTTATTAAAGAAAGCAGTAAGAGACATGAAAGCAATCATTGCAATAGAACAAAAGTTACAAAAATATTAATTTAGAGAAGCCAGATGGGAGGAGATGTAAAGAGAATGGAAGGAATGGCGAGCTTGCAAGACAGAAGGTGTCAGAACAGCTGTGCTATGGAGACTGTGGAATACCAGAATGCTTATGTTGAATAATTTCTAAATGCATACCACGAAAATCATTATTTTTAAGTAAGTGGCATCCTTCTAAGAATTCTAGCCCGCTCCATCAGATCCGGTTCAGGTGCTGGCAGGTCTGACCATTGCTGCTCCTCAAATATAACTTCCAGGCTGTACTCCCTCTGATGCCAGTCTTAATCCTGCGTTTCCCCCTGGAATGACATAGAATTCTTCTGGGTCTCTGTGTTCTCTGATTACCACATACAATTACAATCCCAGCAAGAGGAATTTAACGAAGTAAATGGAAAAATGAAGACCCACAGCATTTATCCAGACTGGACCTGAGAGTGAGCCGGTGGTATTAAGCCCTGGATCTAGGGCAGCAACACGTTTAAAATGACAAAGAATAAAAAGCAGGTTTTAAAGTTGTCAAGCCTGCTTTCCTTCCCAACAACAGATGCCAATATCTTGCTTCTGTGCAATGTCTGATGAAGTATTACAATATAGTAAAGAGTAAGAGAGCCACAGTGTCCGTCTTGAGAGGTGAAAGGCTGCCTGCCATTTGGGGTCAGGAAAATGTGTCCGCATCACACCTTAGGGACCAACTCAGTTTCTCTCTTTGCCTTTTCTGATAGGCTGACGCATACAGATGGTGAGGATATGGTCCTTGTCATCAAGTGACCTACAGTCTCGTAGGGGAACAAATGCATGGCCAGCATCCTATACAAAAGGTCTGAAGATGAGGAACATGTAACAAGGTGTTCAGGGGACACTAAGAAATGATTCTTTCGGAGCTGAGGAGGGCGGGAGCCAAGGCCCGGGGGCCGGAGAGGCCCGGAGGGGCCCGGTGTGTTGTCAGAGGGGGGTGGGGTGGGGTGGGCAAGCCTGCGGCCAGGGCTTATAGGAACACGGAGTCAGAGACGGTGCCGAAAGTCTATACTTTTTGGTATCTGTTTTGGAGAAATAAAAACCAAACCAAAACAAAACGAAGGTTCTTTCCCTTGGTTTTAAGATACTTACCTTGAAAACTTAACTCATGTTGTATATAGCTAAGCAAAACCCCAATTCTGGTGGTACATCAAGATCACTGCGGTGGGCGGGGGGCACTGGGGGAACTGAGGTCTCTCTGAAGCCCTCAGGACACTTAGGGAATTCTGTGGTAGGCAGCATGGCCCTGTGCTCCTGGCTGCTGTGAGGTTTGCTGGGGAATGTGTGATATGACCCTAAAGGGCTGATAACACCACCCAACTTGTCATGTGTCCTCACTGGGCTCCCTACGAGTGGCAGCTGATCTTTTATGTCATAGTTTAATTTGGGATCAAATGTGCTTTTCTTGGAAGCTGCCTTCCTGTTTTAGGTCAGGGAATGTTCAGGGTTGCTGAAAGCGGGAGAAGCTGGTGGGGTGTGGCCCCTCCGTCCAAAGTTGGCCACCAGCAATGCTCTGAAGAGGCCCGGTTGGCCTTTCTCCTCCTGAACCATAATGACAATAACATATTTATTGAGAGTTATTAATCACCAGGCATTGCACTGAGCACTGGACATGTATTCTCTAATCTTCACAGCAATCCTGTGAGCAAGATTCCGTAATCCTATTTGACAGATGAGGAATTGCAGTTCCATAGAGTTCATTTCCCTGAAGCGGGGCAGTAAGTGGGGAAGCCGGGACTTGAACCCAGGCACTCTGGTGTTCTTACTCTCTTATCTCCTTTCTTCTTGCAAAACCTGACTTCAGAAAAGGCATTAGAGACATATTGAAGGTTGGTATAAATATCTACAGAGAGGCAGTACGGTGTAGGGGTTACAGATGTGAACCACTTAGTAAATCTGACATAAGTCTGGGTACTGGGTTCATACCTTCCCTGTATGACTAGATGAATGACCTAAATCTGCAACCTTCAGGGTCTGCATCTATCTGTAAGATGCTGGTAACAGCCGCACATATCTCATAGACTGTCCTAAGTGTGAAATGAAATGATAGTTACGTTGTAGGCAGTTAGACAGACATGAGCAGAGCAAGGACGATGGGTTAGGTATAGGAGGTCACCAGGGTGGAAAGCCCTGGATGCCAAGCAAAGGACAATTGTAGGGTGGGACCTTGCTCCCCGGGTAGCCTTTCCTCCCCTCGCATATCACTGGTCATACGGTTTAGAACTCCTGACTTTTCCTTCCTAGAGATAACATCTAGGCCTCAGTTGTATTTCGGCTCTAGGCCCAGAAAAGCAACAAAACCAGCTATGGCTGACCTCTGGACCAGCTGCATTGAATGATGACCCCCGCCCTGGCACTGACCAGTGGAGACCACAACCCTGAAAGGACATACTTGGAAAGCTGCTGAATATTACAATGAGATCTTCCCCTGGGACCTTCCCTAAAATCTCCTCCCTTTAAACCATTAAGACTGAGGTCTTAGTGCTCTCCCTCCTGGGAACAGGTCCTTGCTCGGCCTTTCTCTCTCCCTTTCTGTTCTCCTTCCCTCCCTTTCCACTCCCCAAGGCATGTTACCATTAGCTTCCTCACTCCCAAGCACCAAGGGCCCTTTACCTCTATAACTTGTTTCCTAAGCTCAATTCTTCTAGGAATTACTTTTTCTACCTCTGTGATTTACCAAATAAATGTTCTCTTACAGTTTGGGTCTTGGCTCTGAATTCTTTCCTAGCCAGAACACAAGTGCTGAGGTTGCTGAACCCAAGTCTGGTCTCACCCTACTGGACTGACACCCAGTGCTGTTCCCACTGCCTACAACAGATAGAACAACCTTGGCACGTGGTGTGCTCTCAATACATGTTAGCTGCTCTTATTAATCATAAGGAGTTAGGTGTACACTCTTCACCATTTGTGTTATACCAAGCAAGTAGTTAAGTCAAAAGAAATGATAGGATTTTAAGAATCTGTACTCAAATTTTAATTAAGTAATACATGAATACCTCCTTCATTGTAAGAATCTCAAATAGTACAGATGAAGTCAAGTTGCCTTAAACCACCCCCTTGGTGGACTTTCCCTCATTGTCAGTTCTGCAAGAGAGCCTTGTTAAAGGGGCAGAGAGGTCCTTTCTTGGCATCTGGTGGTGACACCATTCAGGCCACCATCTTGGGGGACAGCTTTCTTCTAACTTATAGCTTAGGAATCCTCTTCTCACTACTCCTATGAAAAGCAGGGCTGGGCATTGTGAATGAAAGGAATGGAGATGCCTGGTAGGCAGAGAAGGACCAGATTTGGGGAGGTAGGTTCCAGCCCTGCTCTGCTCCAGCTGGTGGTGTGATCTTAGCCTTTACTTCCTGACTGTAGACTAAGGGTTTGTAGAAAATGGGCCAGAGAAGAGTCAGGCCCACTTTCAGGGGCCGTTTCACTTGATCATCTCATTTGATAGATGTGGGAATGCTGAACCACATCCATGCTGAGTTGACCAGGTCACAAACTTAGTAGAGCTAAGACTAGAGGGAAGCCCTCTCTGTTAGTTCTCTGCTTAGATATCTATAGCAAATGAGTTGTGAATGCTTTTCTTTGCTCTCATCCAATTCCTCATAAACAGAGCCATTTTAAGCTCTAAATTCTCTGTCTCTTACGCGCTAAATCTTCCCCCTTGGGGACTGGACAAGCCGAGTTGTTCCAGGTGTCAATGAGTGTATAAATAAAGGCAGTGAAGCCCCTTTCCGCCCTGGTTGGAGGGTCCCAGTGTGTTAAGACACAGGGCTTGAGAGAACTCAGTGTCAGCAGCTGTTCTGGTCACGAGTGACCTGCAGCTATGCCTGTGAGGGGGCCCTGCCCACTCATGGCTGTCCTGGGCTTCTAATCAAAGACACAACTGCTAGGAATGGAGTTAGCAGCCACCTGTGTGGACCCAACCCTTTCTGTCTTCTTTACTCCCCTTGCCAATGTCACCATTTCTACTTGAGACCCTGCCAATAGCCTTGCCCAGGAAGAAATTCAGGGGAATTTCTGGCATCTCTCCACCCCAGAGGGATGGAAATTACTTCAGTGTCTGCCAATGACTTGGGATAACAGAATCATTACTGCTCAAGCAGAATCCCGATTCTCTCACAGCCACATGCTCCCAGCCTGAAAACCCTCAAGTTGGTGGCAGCAGGGCCTGCCTCCACTTAACTGTAATTTTGTTTTCTTTTATACGGCAGTGAGGGCCTGCCCTCCTGCAGCCTCAATTGAAGCCTCTCACTGGCCAATTTGGATACCTGCTTCCCCCCAGTCTTTGGCTGAGAAGATTTAAGAAGACCTAAGAGACAAACTCCCATACACACTGAGAATGATTATTCAGGGAAGATTTTCAGAAAACAGCCTCAGTATCTGATTTATCCTGAACACTGTGGTTTGATCCTGTTCTCTGGACTCTGTCACCAAATACACCAGGCTAGTGACCTATCACTGAGAAAGATACAGCTCATAAGACAAAGTCAGAGAGGTGAGAAGAGGTTCTTCTGCTTCCATTGAGGAGAAATCGGAGGGTATCCCAGTGTGCTAGGACACAGGGTATGAGAGAACTCGTGAGGAGAGAGCAGCAAAAACTGAACCAAGGTTCAGCAATCAGACAATAAGATCTCAGGGGCTCAGGAGACTTGAGAGCAGAGGTCTGGGGAGCTTTGTGGAGGAGGTAAACGTGAGGAGGGCCTCAAAGGATGGTTAGAATGTAGGTAGGGGAGAGAAGAAAGGAACCTTCCAGGTGGGAGGAACAAAAAAATAATGATCAGAGCACAGTGTGTGTGTGTGTGTGTGTGTGTGTGAGAGAGAGAGAGAGAGAGAGAGAGAGAGAGGGGAACCAGGAGGGGACCCTTTGAAGTGAAACAAATGCCTGTTGGAAGAAGTAGTTGAATATATTATCCAGATGGGGCCCATTATGCAAACCTTGAAGGCCGTTCGATTCAGTCATTCATTTATTCGTCTTGTTCTGATTATTTATAATGTAAGTTATCTAGAGTCTTTGGCTGAGAAGATTTATGAGTAAAACATGCAAACCTATTTGCTGAGCACTTACCATATGCCTCAGGCTGAATCAGAAGCGATGGGAAATTCAGATGGCAAGAAGTTGGGCCTGCCTTCAAGGAGCCTCTGTGAGATAAATGACAAAGAAAATAACTCTAGTACAAGGAGAGTATGGACACTGGCTGAAGGGAAATTCCTTTTTTAAGTTGCAGAGGTACAAAGAGGAGAGGGGCAAAGATTCCCTCTCACAGATAGAATGAAGGAAAGCTTCACAGAGGTACCATTTTTTTGGCACTTTGAAGTCTTGGCAGGTTTTCAGCAGGTGGGGATGGGGGAAGGGGCCTTCCGGTGAGAATCACAGTGAAAGAAGAGGTGTGGCAATGGCCAGGTGTAAAATGCAGAGTTAAGGCATGGCAGTGAGCAGCCTGATCCCTAAGAAGCGTGTGGTATATGGAAGGCTTGGTGAGGAAGGCACAATACTCTTGGAAAAGTCTAGAAAGGTGAATTGAAGTGAGAGTTGATTTTTTGTTTTGTTATATTTTGTTTTTAATTGTTGGCAATGTTTTATTTCTTTACCTTAGTAGTGATTCTATGAATGTTCACTTTATAAATATTTTCTTAATTATACATATAAACTTATCAACTTCCTGCATGCATGTTATTTCACAGTTTTAAAATGTTTAAAGAACAGTAGAAAATTGATATAATTATTATAAACGTCCATGTACCTGACAATACAATCTTGAACTATATCGAATAAGTAGAAAAAAATACATAAATCAGCAAGTGTAGTTGGAAGTGTTTTAACATGCATCTCTAAGAACTGTAGATCCAATAGAAATAAAAACAGCATGGAAATGAATGAGCTGAAAATACAATTTAAAGAAAAGGCATAGATCCAAAATAAACAAAAAGGCATTCTTTTGAACATACATAGCACATTACAACAATAGACCATTTATTAGGCCATAAAGGAAGCTTCAGTAAATTCTAAAGAATCAATCCCATTCAATGTCCTCTAACTGCAATGCAATCATGGAGCTGACATTTTAAAAAAGATAACTAAAGTAAAATCCCACATGCTTAGACACTAGATAACATTATTAAATAACATTTGGTATAAAAATATAAATATTTAGAACTAAAAAGAACACTACATGATAGAATTTGTGTAATACAGCTAAAGCAGTACTTAAAGGCAAACTTATAACTTTAAATACACGAATGAACCAGAAAACAAATGCTAAAGACAAATGAGCTACCAAAATCTGATGCTATTTCTCTCATTGGGATGGCTACTATAAAAAAACACAAAATAATAAGCGTTGTGAAGATAAAGTTAACTTTTTAATTAAGGTATTATTTGCATACAATAAAATGCACCCATTTCAGAAGTCATATATATATTTTATATATCTTTATTGATTTCAGAGAGAAGAAGGGAAAGGGAGAGAGAGAGAGCTAGAAACATCAATGATGAGAGAGTCATTGATCGGCTGCCTCCTGCACGCCCCTGACTGGGGATCGAGCCCACAACCTGAGCATGTGCCCTGACCGGGAATCAAACCTTGATCCCCTGGATCCTAGGTCGATGCTCAACCACTGAACCACGCCTGGCCAGAGAGAAGTCATATTTTTTAATACCTAGGTAAAGGATTTGGATGGCCAGAGGTCATACGATGTAATAAAAAATTCAACAGGCTTGGCATTGAATTACACAGTCCCATCATTTGCTAAATATGTGATCTTGGATGAAATACTTGAGTCTAAGGGACTCATTTTCCCATCTTCAGTGGTGATAGGACTAAAACTCCCTCGCCCTGGGAACGTGGAAAGAATAAAATGAAGGATTGTTCAGAAACGCTTGGCACATTGTGCTCATCAGAGTCTTCAGGGGCGCCTCTGCGTGTTTGAAAGCCCCCTAGGTGATTCTGACGGCCAGCTAAAGCTTCAAATTGCTAGTGTAGGCAGGGGGCCGTGGCAGAGAATGGCCTGACTGGGGCCACACATTGGGACTGTTCCTCTGCGGTGGCATCCACAGGGCCTGGAGGCCTGGGCAAATAAGCAGGGCCAGAGTGCCAATAAGTGGAGACTTTTAGTCAGCAGGGACACTTGCGAGCTTGGTTTTGGTTAATGTTTGCTTATTTGTCAACAAGCAAACAGTGACGGGCCTACTTGGAACGAGGCCCTGTACTTTATACAGAGATAGAAGCACCCTCATTTCCCTGACTGTGTCTCAAGGACAACACGTAACCTCTCCCTTCCTGGCCTCCTGGCTGACTCAGTGGGGCGCCCAGCAGCAGGCTGGGGAATACTAAGGGTTTCCAGCTGACTCTGGGGTGTGGGGCTCTCAGCCGCGGGTGCTCTATAGGGCTGGTAGCTGGTGGGAAGGTTAGCTGGCTCTCAGCTTTTTGCTGCAGCTTTTAGGCTGGGACCCACAACCATTTTCCAGTCTAGATCATATTCTTAACGCAGATCCTTAAGTTCCAGTTCTGATTTTTCTTTTTCGTAATGCTAGGAACTGCCAGGTTGAGTGGGAGTGAACAGGAAACCATGAACTCATTGATCTAGCACGACTGAGTCCCTGTAACAACAGCTACCAGAAAGGGCTGCACAGAGTTCTTATTTATCTTTCCTGGAGAGTTGACTTCTTGGGACAAATACATGCCACCTCAGAGGACTTACGCTGGCTACCTGTCATGCTATTGCAAGAAGGTAACTGTTGTCAGACCTTGAGAGAAGGAACAGAATATCCCTAGCTGGCAGACAAGCAGGAGGCTTGACTATCATGTTTTGTTCTCAGTACATGGTCCCATGAGAGCCATGATAGGGGAAATCAAACTAGGCAAGGGGGTTGGAGAGGGTCCCCAAGGAAGAGATTATTGATGTCAGATTGGAAGGAGGACTGGGAGCTAACTAGGGGAAAAGGGTGGCAGGGTTAGAGGTTGGAGACAACAGGGTGAGTGGAGAGTGTTGAGCCATGTAAACAAAGGGCAGAGCATGAAACAATTTAAAACATAACTAGCATTGTTTATGATGAGTTGGAGAGATTGGTAAGGGATGGACTAAGGCATGTCGCCAGCATAACTTCATCTTTAAAAGGACGCTTGAAAGGGTGGCACTGAGAAGGAAGGCAAAATAAATCAGATTTTCATTCTGTAAGATCATGTGGCTGCTGCATAAAGACAAGATTAGAGAAGGTCAGAGAACTTTTGGGAGTAGTCCAGGTGAGAGATGAAGGTAGCTTAGTCTATGTAGTGTGCTAAAGACAGACACCAAGCAAAGATTTCGGAAGCAGGTTTGGTTGTCCTTCAGGATCACTAGGAATGATTATGTGAATCAGTGGAAGTTATTAAGATTGACGCCCTATAGGTAGTGACCATTGTGTCCTGCTGTCCATTCGACTCCCTAGGCCCCAAATGGAGTGCCTCATCTTTTTTTCCACATATCTCTGGCTTGACATTAACTGATTGTTGTGTTCCTCTTAAATTTGTAATTTGAAACCTAATGCCCAGGGCAATTGTATTAGGACAAGGGAACTTTTGGGAGATTAAGTCATAAGGTGGAGCCCTCATGAATGGGATTACAGCCCTTATAAAAGAGACTCCAAAGAGTTCCCTTGCCCCTTCCACCATGCGGGGACATAGTGAGAAGGCAGTGTCTATGAGCCAGATACCGAATCTGCCGGTGCCTTGATCTTGGTCTCTGGAACTGTGAAGATAAATGTTTGTTGTTTAAGCCACCAGTCTATGGAATTCTGTTGTAGCAGCCCAAATGGCCTCAGACGTGGCGTATATCTGTTAATGACACAATCATTTTCCAGTCATTTAATCTGAATTGTGGACAGGGTTTTGGACTTCTTTCTTCTATCCTCAATTTTAATTAATCACAAAGTCCAGAATTTTCTCCTTTTGAAATGTCTCTTGCATCTTCTCTTTCTGTTTATTCCAATTCAGGCCCCTATTATATAAAATACCTGGCAGTTGGTGCCTAAACATTATCTCCTAACTTTGGTCTCCATCCTGAACAATGCACCTAAGTTAGTCTCTCTCAAACATTGCTTTCATCTCTCTTCCTTCTATTAAGGCTTGTGTTAGTGATTCCCCACTGGCCTGAAGTAAAAATCCGAATGCCTTCATTTAGAATCCAAGGCCTCCCGCAGTCTGTCTCCAAATTATTTTGCCACGATCTGCTTCTTAATAACAGGGTGGGTCTTTTTCTGTTGTTCTTTTTGTTGTTGTTGTTAACCCTCACCCTAGGATATTTTTCCATTGTTTTTTAGAGAGTGGAAGGGAGGGAAGGGGAGAGGGGAGAGAGAGAGAAACATTGATTGGTTGCCTCCTGCACCAGCCTTACGGGAGCTAGGGATCGAACCTGCAACCAGGTATGTGCCCTTGACCATAGGAATAGAACCCGCGACCCTTCTGTGCGTGCCTGCAGCTCTAACCACTGAACCACGCTGGCCAGGGCCCAATAAAAGTAGCTTAAAAACTCTTTAAAAAATTACAGAGAAAAAGGGACATCTGTAATATTTTAAACAAAAATAAAATAAAATAATAAAAAAATTAAAAAAAATAAAACTTGTTACCAAAAAGTAACACATATCATTTAAAAAAAATATCACAGAACACTTTGTTCAAATGGAATCTTTTGTTAAAAAGCATGGCAGATCCACTAGGAAAGCATATAGGAGAGGAGCTTTGGTTGAGGCAGGGAGGGGACTGATTTCCTCTCCCCTCCCAGTGCCTCCTTTCCATCCCTACCTGCTCTGTCCCCTGAGATGAGTCTCTTCAGAATGTTGTTTGAAATCCATCACCTTCCAGTAATGCTCTTAGGTAGAAATAGGTGTTTTCCTCAAGGAACAAGTGGGTCACTAAACCTAATCTATGCTTCCCTGCAGGGACCCTCTGGTCTGCCTCTCCTCTGCCTGTTTCCTCAGCAGGAAGGGACTCTGCCTCAATAAGAGGCTCCCTCTGTGGTGTAACATGAACATTCTTACCATACCTCTGTGGTGCGTGCAACAGCAGTTTTAATGGTACAACTTATTGTAGCACCTTTCAAGAGGCTAAGAGCATTGCAACAAATCATAGCCCAGGAAAAGCAGCTTGTCAGGGCAGTCCAGTGTCCACCCCCCTTCAGTATTATTTGGCCTAGAAAATGTTGTGCCCAGAGCAGTGTTTTTCAAACTTGCAATGGGGGTCTGGGACTTGTGTATATGAAATAGCCCCCCTGAGTACACAACCAGGAAAATGAGCACAAGGGAACTGTTGGCGGAGAATGGAAGCATTAAGTTGAGCTCCAGGGAACCTGAGAGGATAGTGATACTCAGTGATAATAACATGATAGTGCTCTATGCGGATATCACATTAGAATTGACAATATATCTTCCTCATGAGGAAACAGAAAAGTTGAAAGTGCAGAAGAAGTAGGTTTGCAAATATCTGTGGGCCAACTGGTGCAGATTTCCAGCAGGTAGTTGGAAATTTGGGCTTGGGACTCAAGAATGAAATTAAGGCTCAACTGATGTAAGTTTGAGAGTCATCTGTATTGAGGAGATAGCTGAAGCTGTGAAAGGGGCGAGCTTTTTAAGGATAAGTGAAGAGCGTGTCTTTGTGAATTGTCTACATGTGGCCTCTGGAGAAGAAGCAGAGCGAGGTAAGGAAATGTCGTATGTGGCCAGAAGGTAGCAGAAGAGGCTCAGGAGTTGTGTCCCTGTCCAGGGAGGGAGGTGCTGTATGAAGGAGGGGTGGGCAGTCCACAGGGCTCATCTTACTGAGGAGTCAGAAGCAGCCAGTGACTCTAGAATTCAGGATTGCTTTGCAATTTCTGTTGGGGTATTTATGCTGGGGCAGGGTGCAGATTAGTTTTTTATGGCCTGAGAAATGAGTGGGAAGTGATAGGTCCCCTTCCCCTTCAGGGGCTCCTTAGAGATCACTGCTGTCTAAAAGCCTCCTGACCAGAGAGACAGAAAGATGGTAAATGTGATACCTGCCACCACCCACAACCACATCAAAATTACAACTGAAATACAGAACAACCATCATTCAGAACCTCCTGAAATCTAGCTGAACAGAAGCCCTACAACTAGGAAATTAAAGAAGAAGCATATCGAGACCAGGGTGTCTCCAGCACAACAGCTCTTTGGCTGTAGTTGCAGCGGGTCCTCACAGCTGATTGGCCTGGAGGTCAGTTCCTCCCCAGTGACGCCAACAGCAACCAAGGCTCAACTACAATAGGACAGTGCACACAGCCCACACAGGGGAGAACCTAGAAGGCCCAGCTCAGGTGACTGAGGAGGCTGAGCCACTGGGCCCTACAGGACACCCACTATACAAAGTCATTCTACAAATTCCAGGAGACATAGCAGCTCCACCTAATACATAGAAGCAAACACCTGGAAGCAGCCAAAATGCAAAGGCAAAGAAACATGACACAAAGGAAAGAACAGAAGAAATCTCCAGAAAAGGAACTAAATGAAATGGAAGATAGCAAACTACTAGAGAGCAAGAAATTGAAAATCTATTTGAAAAAATAATGACAGAAAACTTCCCCTACCTGGAGAAAGAAATCGACTTACAAGTCCAGGAAGCACAGGGGGTCCCAAACAAGAGGAACCCAAAGGGGCCCACACCAAGACACATCATAATTAAAATGCCTAAGGTTAAAGACAATGAGAGAATCTTAAAAGCAGCAAAAGAAAAGCAGTTAGTTACCTACAAGGGAGCACCCATAAGACTGTCAGCTGATTTCTCAACAGAAACTTTACAGGCCAGAAGGGAGTGGCAAGAAATATTCAAAGTGATGAAAAGCAAGAACCTACAACCAAGATTGCTCCACCCAGCAAAGCTATCATTTAGAACTGAAGGTCAGATGAAGAGCTTCACAGATAAGAAAAAGCTAAAGGAGTTCATCACCACCAAACCAGTACTACATGAAATGTTGAAGGGTCTTTAAGAAGAAGAAACTAATGAAGAAAATAATCTGAGAAACTAAATAGGTCCAGAGACACTGATGCATGCAATAGATGATAGTATCTCAGAGGGAAGAAAGAAGGGGGGTGGAGGGTGGGAAGAGGTTAACCAAAGAAGTTATATGCATATAAGCATAACCCATGGACACAATAACGGCGTGAAGGCCTGGGGAGGGGGTGGAAGTGAGGTGGAGGGCCTCAATGTGGGAAAAAATGGGACACCTGTAATACTTTCAACAATAAAGATAAATAAAATAAAATAAAATAAAAGCCCCCAACCACATTCTTTTAAAAAAACACCTTATTGTTATTGTTGAAAGTATTACGGATGTCCCCCCTTTTCCCCCATTGATCTCCTCCACCTCACATCCACCCCACCCCCAGGCTTTCCCCATACCAATGCCCTGACCACATTCTTACTCTTGCCGTATAAAGAAGATATTATTTTTGAAGGAATTCAATTATCCAACAAAGGCTGATTAAACCCATAAACACTGATTATTATGGAATCGTGATTCTGAGAGCTGAGGTCTTTCAAAGCTGAGCTTTAATGCCCCCCTTTTTTGGGGGAAATTTTACCTTAAAAAGGAGATTTTTTCCAACCGTTTAAATCCTTCATGTAATTGAGGTTCAGAACCCTTTATTGCTGAATTCTCATGAGGAATTAGCTACTGAACCTTTGAACAGCTATCTTCCTAGTACCATCTCATTCGATGATGCTTTCTGGCAGGAAAAGGAGGGTTTTCAGGAAGCTCACAACCTGATTTTCTGTCCCAAACAACCTAGAAAGACTTGATGGATTCAGAGGGAGGCAATTCTGTGATTGGAATGAAAATAGGTCTGTTTAGGAGTTGATGTCATTTCTAACATCTATGGATAACTTGGTATTTTTTTCTTTTTTTACTTAGTACATATATTTGATGCATGCAATAGATGATACTGAAAACCTTCTTTCTAGGACATATTCTATTTTCTCATTGAAAATATTGGGCATATATATATATATATATCTCAAATATTGTCAAATCAAACAATTGTTGATTTTATTATTTAGCACTTTATTATTTTTTTTGCATTCTTAGCCTTTGCTTGTTTTGTCTTTTATGACAAAACATTTTGAATAATACGGAAAAGTAGAAAGAAGAGTACAACAAACATATAAAATCTATACCTAGATTTACCAATTTTTAATATTATGCCATATTTGCTTCATATGTAATTATACACATGCACATAGTGTATAATATTTTCTAAACTATTTAAGAGTTATATTACATAGCCCAGAAGCTTCACCTCCAAATACTTCAGCATATTTCTCTAAAAATGACATTCTTCTACATAACCACAGTACCAATATCACACTTATTTAAACTAAAAATTCCTCAGTCTATATATAAATTTCCTCAATTATTCCCCAAAAGTCTTATGTATCTGGTTTGTTCATAACAGGATGCAACAAAGAATATCCATTTTTCTAGAGCAATTGTTCCTTCACTTCCCATGTCCCAAGGTTATTGAGTTGTTGAAGTTATTGAGCCACTCTGGACTCCTCACATCCTGCATTTGCTTGATGGTTTCCTTATACTATTGCTTAGCTTGTTTCTCTGTTCTCTGTATTTTCTGGGCCCTCATTAGATTAAAATGAAATTGTTTGGTAAGAACACTTCACCGGTGATGCTGTGCACTTCATATTGTTCCTAGCTTTAGAACAACACATTTCCAGTACACTGTTGGAAGCCTCCGGGGCATCCTCTCTGATAACATTCTGGTCTCTTCCTACCAGACAGAGGGATTACCCTAATTTCTGTGTTGAACCCTTCCTGTATTTTTTTCATGATTTTATCACTTACTTATGTATCTCCAAAAAATATATTGTTTAGTTTTAAACTTGTGTAAATAAAATCATATTGTATATATTATTTTGTGAGTTATTTTAACTCAACATTATTTTTGCAATTTGTCCGTGTTAATATGTAAAGCTATAGGTCATTCATTTTCCTGTCTGTGTAGTATTCTCTTATATACACCACAACTTATTTATTGTACTCTTAATAGACATTGGACAGTTTTTAGTTTTTTGTTATTACAAAGTATGTTGCAATAAATATCCTTGTACGTATTTGTAGTCTACATTTCCAAAAGTTTCTCTAGGGTATATATCTAGGAATGTAATTGTAGGAATGTATGGGATATGCAAGTACAACTTTGCTTGATGTAGCAATCAAGGTATAGTTACAAAGAACACAGTACACCTTAGCTCATTGAAACAGAAAGGGATTTATTATAGGCTATTGATCATTTACAGAATTGTCGGGAGGCTTGAAGGAACAGACTTTAGGCTGAACTTCTAAGAAAGGCTCCCAAGCCACACCAAAGGACTGGGCCACCAAGAAAGCTACCACTTTTCCCTTAGTCAGGAAGCTGTGTTTTGAATTGGAAAGCTGCCAATACAGTTCTGGCTCCAAAGCCACACTGCCTTAGGTACAATTAGGAAGCCACTTCAGCTAAATCAGGAAGCCACTGTTAGACCTGCTGGCTCCAGAACAAGCTGCCTTTGCTCTGAAACCACCTTTTAAAACTGGGAAGCCACCATTATAATCCCTGCCAGCAAAGTGAATGCCCCGAGCCTTGCCTCTCTCCCTACTTAAATCAGTTCAAGTCTCACTGAGCGCATTGGACAGGTCAAACCTTAATCATATCCAGAAGCCTAGCTATAGGGATGGCTTGGAAATAAAAGTTGAGCCGATCAGCTCACAGTAAAGTCAAATTGCTTTCTAATGTGGTTGAGCCAATCTACACTCCTGCCAGCAGTGAGTGAGAATATTTGTGGTTCTACATCCTTGCCAACGCTGGGCTTTGTTGAATTTTTGTTTTGAGAAGCTATTTTATTGTCATCCTAATTTGCAGTTCTGTGATTAATAATGAGATTGAGTGTGTCTATATTTAGGGTATTAAAAAAATGTATACACACAATGTCTGTAGATTCTATTACATTTTGAAAATGAAATGTATTTTAATAAACACTGTTTTTATAATTATTCAAAGTGTGTATACATTTTTGGGGACACCCTGTATATATATCCCTATATATTAGCCATTGATGTTTCCTTTTCACAGGTATGCCTGCTTATGTCTTCTCTGTATTTTCTGTACTTTTTCATTCTTATTCATTGCGATCCTCCACATAGCTGCATAATGATTCTTAGTTGGTTATATTTTACACATATCTTCTCAATTGAAACTTGTATTTTTACTTTCCAAGTGGGGATTTTACTGAACAGAAGTTTTTATTATTAGTCAACTTATTATTTTTTTTCCTTTGTGGTTGTGCTTTTCTTGCCTGTTTAAAAATCGCTCCCTATCCACAGATCATTAGAATATTTTTTGGTTGTTTTTTCAAAAAGTTTTAAAGTCTCACTTTTCTTGTTTAGTTCCTGATCCACCTGCAATTGGTTCTTATGTATGGTGTGAGGCAGGAATCCATTTTCATTTTATTCTATATGGCTGACTCCTCTGATCTGCAGCACCAGATCCATCACATATCAGGTTTGATTTAAAAGTGGATCAGTTTCTGGGTTCTCTTTTTGTTCCATATTTGTGTGTGTGTGTGTTTTAAATCCTCACTTGAGGGTATGTTTATTGATTTTATAGAGAGAGAGAGGGAGAGAGAGAGGGAGAGAGAAACATCGATGTGAGAGAGAAACATCAATAGGTTGCCTCTCGTACGAGTCCTGACCAGGGATCCAACCTGCAATGCAATCTAGGTACTTGCCTTGACTGGGAATTGAACCCCCAAATTCTTAGGTGTACTGGACGATATTCCAATCAGCTGAGCCACCTGGAGCAATTTGTATGTTTTTTATCCTTGCGCTAATAATACACAATCCTAATTACTGAAGCTGTATACTACGTCTTGATTCTGGTGGAACCCATGCACCTGTCTGAGCTATTCTTTGCCCTACGTTCTTTTTTATACTTTTTAGAATTAGATTGTAAAGTTCCACAAAACATTTTATTGAGAATGTTATTGAATCTATAAAACAGTTTGGAGAGAAATGAGATCTTTAAGACATTCAATCTACCTACCCATGGAAACATTATGCCATTCTGTTTATTTAGGTCTTATTTAATATCTTTCACCAAAGTTTTATAACTTTCTCCAAAAAGGTCTTGCACATATTTTGTTAGATTTATTCCTTGGTACCTTAATTTGTTGCTTCTATTGTAAGTGATAGTTTTAAAACTGCGTTTTCTAATTTTATTTTTGCTGGTATATAGAAATGCAATTGACTCATATATTGATTTTATGCTTGGAAAACTTACTATTTTATTAATTCTAATAATTTATATATAATTGGAAGTTTTCTATGGAGAACATAACATCTGCAAATGATGACAGTTTGGTTTTGCAACTGAAAACCCACCTATCCCTTTCCTTATTTCTTGCCTGAGTGGACAAGGTAGGATTTGAATACAGTGCTGAGCATCAGTGAGGATATTATGTAACCTTTTATTAACCTTGATTTTAAAGAGCCTGTGTTAATATTTTACAATTGAGAACAAGGTTTTTTCTTGTTAGTTTGAAGATATCCTTTATCATATTCAGGACATTTCTTTCTGTTTCTAGTTTATAAATTTTTTCTTTTTCTTTTTGTCTTATAAAGGCTCTTTTGAATTCTATCCAATGCTTATCTACATCAACAGATCATGGCATAATTTTTCTGCTACTAATAGTAATTACATTACTATGTGTTCTAATGTTGACCTAACCTTCATTCCTGGAACAAACCCAATTTGGTCATGATTTTTTTCCATTTTTTTAAATTTCTGGATTCAGTTTACTAATATGTTGTTCAGGATTTCTGCACTCATGTTCATGAATGAAAATGAGCTTCAGTTTTCCTTTCCAACACTGTCCTTATCTGTGTTTTTATACCTAGCTTACAATAGCTAATAAAATGAGTGTGGGAAGTGTTTCTTCTTTTTCTGTTCTCTAAAAAGTTTGTAGAAGACTGGATCACTGAATTTTTACAGATGCTAGAGGCAGCCAGTGTAGTGGAGAGACCAGTACTTGGCGTCAGAGACATGTCTGAGCTCTTTTCTTTATGATTCAGTAGCTAAGAGCTTGTGGACTGGTGACTTACATCTCTGGGACTCAGTTTTCTCATTGTTGAAATGGGAGTAGTGATACATGCTCTCCTCGACTCAAAGGGTTGCTGCAATACTGTGAACATTAAATGAGATACTTAACGTAAAAGAAAGATAATCTCTGTCAAAGCAGGCCTTAGGGAAAACACGGTCCTCTGGATTGTTTCCAAAACCACATTCTATCTCTGATGTTGTAAATCAATGAAGGGAGCAGAAATGCTTTGAGAGGCCGCCTCTACTTATAAGATTGGGAGTCAAAGGCACTGACTGTGCACTTCAAGAAGAGATGGTGCTGACATTTTCTGGAGTCAAATTTGCAGCCTTTCCTTCAAAGCCTTGGAGGGGGCCCAGGTTACTGAATCAGTGAATGTTAGACTGGAGAGTTCTCACAGATCCTCCAATCAACAGGGGACTTCAGCCACGAAAGTATTAGCTCATATTCAGGGATTTATGATCTTAATTTTAAATAGCACGTTAATTTTTGCATGTGTTTTTTAATTTATAAAAATAATACCTTCCCGTGGTAATGGTACGAGAAAAATTTTAAGTGATATGAAACAATGAATGAAATTTTATAAGTGCAAAGTCAAAGTTTGTTTCTCTCTTCTCTAGCCATCTCAGCCTGTTCTCTTCCTTAGAGATAACTCTTTAAACTTTCTCTTTTTAATCTTTCTGCTAGTTACTGCCAAAATTCTAAGTGATATGAATTTACCTCTGTTTCTTGATTTGTAAGTTTTTAGGCAGTATCTACAGTTTCCCCGCCATAACAATGATGAATTTATCTTTCTTTCCTTCGCTCCTCTTTGCTTTCTGCTAGTCACATTTTATTTTTAGTTCTTTTTTTGGTTACCACTATAATTTTAAACAATATTTTTGAACTTTTATATCTCGACCTATCAATTTTAGAGTTTCTCTTGAATTCTCTGTCTTTCCCTTCACTGTTCCACCTTGATCTGTCTCTAACCCCTGCCATCTATATTGTCACATATCTCCTATTCTATAGCCACATATGTCCTTCATGCTTTACCTATAGGTCGATTCTAAAAACTGAAAGCCAATATCCAGAGCTTGTAACACTAAGATTATATAAATATATGTTCAGCGAAAACCATGCAATGTGATTGCAAAACTAGAAAAGGAAATGAGATCTTAAATTAACTAACCCAGATTCTTGAAGAAGAAAAAACTGAAAAATCCAGCAGAAAGAGAGATATCAAGAGACGGGAACAGGGGCGGCATGTCATAACTGCCTGCTTCGTTATTACTTTATACATTCATCGTTTTATGTATTCATGCATAAAATTGTCCACTTAAAATTGTACTATTTCTTTTTTTTAATGTCTTTTTGATTTCAGAGAGAGTAAGGGAAAGGGAGAGAGAGACAGAAACATCAATGATGAGAGAGTTATTGATCGGCTGCTTCCTGCACGCCCCCTACAGGGGATCGAGCCCGAAACCTGGGCATGTGCCCTGACCGGGAATCAAACCGTGATCTCTGGGATCCTAGGTCAATGCTCAACCGCTGAGCCATGCTGGCCAGGCAAAATTGTACTGTTTCTTTCAGTGGATCCATTTTCTTTATGACTACATTCCCCCCTGCTTTCTTTTTCTTTTTTTGTTTTAGAGCTTGTTGAATTTTCCAGGTTCTAATGGAGACTTATTTACTTTCTAGGCCAACTGCACAACTATCATTCTGGGATTCCTTTTCATTCCTTCCTGGGTTAAGATTACTTCCCTTCCCTTCCCTTCCCTTCCCTTCCCTTCCCTTCCCTTCCCTTCCCTTCCCTTCCCTTCCCTTCCCTTCCCTTCCCTTCCCTTCCCTTCCCTTCCCTTCCCTTCCCTTCCCTTCCCTTCCCTTCCCTTCCCTTCCCTTCCCTTCCCTTCCCTTCCCTTCCCTTCCCTTCCCTTCCCTTCCCTTCCCTTCCCTTCCCTTCCCTTCCCTTCCCTTCCCCTTTCAGCTTCCAAAATTTTCTTTTCCCAGTCCCACTGTCTTTTTGGGTTTATGCCATAAAAATCACCTTACTTTAGTTTGCTTTGGGGAAGATATGGAGGTAAATATTAAGGTTCAGTCTGCCATCTTTAACTGAAGTGCTTATTTATTATTTATCTTTAATTAAAATATCTAAGTTCAATTCAGAACACTTGGAAAAAAATGAAAAGTACAAAGGAAGAAACATAACCCAGAAGCTCATTGCCAGAGATCACCACAGTTACCATCTTTGCACATAAGTCTAAAAACTTCTTTGTGATAAATTCTTAATTTTGGAAATGATAAGTAAACTAGCATGCACATTTTAAAAGGCCTTTGATCTATAGTGCTAAGTTGACTCATAGAATAGTTATTCCCATATACAATTCAACCAGCAGTGTAGAACCCTTATTATTTTTAAAAATATGTCTTTATTGATTTCAGAGAGAGGAAGGAAAAGAGAGAGAGGGACAGACAGAAACATCAATGATGAGAGAGAGTCATTGATCGGCTTCCTCCCGCGTGCCCCCGACTGGGGATGGAGTCCGCAACCCGGGCATGTGCCCTGACCCGGAATCGAACCTCAATTTCTGGGATCCTAGGTTGATGCTCAACAGCCGAGCCATGCCGGCCAGCCCCTTATGTTTTATATTGTCATCAACAATGGTTAGTATCATTTTTAATCTTTTGCCAAACTTGTAGGCAAAAAAAAAAAAAAAAATTGTCTTCTTTTATTTTAATTTTTAAAACATATATTTTTATTGATTTTTAGAGAGAGAAGAAGGGAGAAGGAGGGATATAGAGAGAAACATCCATGTGAGAGAGAAACATTGATGGGTTGCTTCCTGCACCGCCCCAACAGGGGATTGAACCTGCAACCGGGGTATGTGCCCTGACTGGGAATTGAACCGGTGAACTTTTGGTGCCTGGGACAACACTCAATCAACTGAGCCACACCAACTGGGGCAAAAAGTTGTCTTCTTTTAATTTAGTTTCCTTAAATCCTAGTGACTTTTAAGTCCTGTGATACACATAGTCCTATAAAATCCAATATGAATTGTCCATTTGTAGTTCTTCTTTTATGAATTACATTTTTCATTTTGTTGGCCAATTAGTGCTTTTATCTTATTGATTCATAAGAACTTTCTCTATGGAGACTATTAATTTAATACTTCAAAATAGTTTTCCATTTGCCTTTTAATTTTTAAAGGTCTTTTTCATTTTGTGTTGTCAGGCCATCAGGCCTTCCTTTTATATCCATGTCTTTGCCATCCTGCACCTATCCTAAAGCTACGCTTACCTACATAGTCTCCTAGCTCTTACATGGTTTCATAACCATGAAAGAGGCTCTAACTTTAGTTTTCCTTATTATTTACCAATGATCTCTGCCATATTCATTTAAAATATATTTCCACATTCACTTGAAACGTCACTTCTGTTTGGATCTGTTTTAAAGCAAAGACCGTGAACCTTCCAGTACTCCACGCTTCCCCTTCAGAACAGGTGAGTTGGTCTTTCTGCACTTCAATGTCTTCATCTGTCAGTGATGTCAGGGAACTGCATTGTTCTTGCTGCTGCTGTTTTTTTAGCCAGATATGTCTTATTCATTAACTTCCCAAACATAAATGGGTCCTCTACAGAGCCAGTGTTTGTGCTAACAATGGAAATACAGAAGCCCTGTGTGATGGCCACTGAAGTACACTCAACCCGGAGCTCTCTGGGAGAAATTCTGCTGTCCCAGGGCAGGTCTCCACCATGTAGGAAAATTCAGGATTATAGTGAGTCTGGGGGACATTGAGTACAACGGTAATGGTGATTGATTCTGGGGATGTGATCTTAGTTGAATTTTGATTTTTCTGCGTCTTTACTGTATTGCTTTTGTTTTCTCCAAGCGTACACATTGTTTTTTTAAATATTGTTTTTGTTAAATGGACTTCAGTTTCACAGAGTTGTCTTCACTGTAATCTTTGTTCATAACACTCTCTTGGGTGCCACATTACCTTTATAGAAAGAAAACACGGGGAAGAAATCTACAGAGGTTAGTGCAGACCCAAAGGAGGGGGCTTCCTAGAGAGCGCGGCAGGAGGCTGTTCCTGGGGCAGGCAGGGTGGGGTGGTGGGAAGGCACACGCTACAGTGGCCTGGGACAGTGTGGCTTTGGGAGAATTGTAATTCCGCTTGTCAGGAGCTGGGGCCATAAACTTGAGTGACCATGTATCTGGTGTACATGGAGAACACTGGGAATGAATAATTTTAAGACTGTGAGAATTTCCATGTCTATTGATCTCATACATCCAAATAAACCAGTCCTTTGGGGCATTTTCTCACAAATGGAGGATTAGGTTTTCTTCCTATTAAAATGTGTAACTTTTAATATATCTCTGGTTCTATATTATTACCAGAGAAATAAAGACTCTAAGCTACAGAATCCCATGGTAAAATAAACAGTAGAAATGAATGCATATATATCCAGATTATTAACAAAAAGAGAACTTTTACCAAGATTGCCTTTCTGTCCAGCATCATCAGTTTCTCCCTCTCTACTGCATTCTCCCCAAGGGCACATAGAAATGTCCTGAACTCTTCTTTGACCTTCGTGCCTGTCTAGTTACCAATCCATCTCTCTTCTTCCCAGAGAAACTACACCATCGTGACTGCTCCACTTTTCCACCTGTGCCTCTCTCCTGGATCCCAGGCAGACTTTCAGCCCCACTGTGCCACTGAAACTGTTGTTACTAAGGTCAACAGACGGCTGTCTTGCCAGGTGCCATGGCTTATTGCTTTCCTCTTTTTACTGTATCTTTTAGCGACATTGGCCAAGTTGACCACTCCTTCCTTTTGGAAACATTTTTCTGAACTTTCCTTCCTTTTCATTCTTCTGGTTTTCCTGTCACCTCGCCAGCTGCTCCTTCTCAGTATCTTCTACTGATGTCTGACCTCTAGATGCTGGAGTATTTTAAGGTTTAGGCCTGGATCCCTCCCCTTTCCCTTATGTTCTCCCTAGTGATCCCATCGGCACCCTTAGCTTTCAAATACTGTCTTTATACTGAAGGCTCCCAGTAGCTTGATTTCTCCCAGGTCTCTAGATTCCTAAACTCACCTGCCCAGTTGACACCTCCATTTAGATGTTTATTAAGCATCTCAGGCTTAGGTGGCCAAAAGAGAGCTCTTGCTTTTCTACCTCCTCACAGTTGCTTTTCCCAAATTTTTGCTGTCTCTATAAATAGCACCACCATCTTACCCACTCTCTGGGACCCCAAACACAGTAATCATTCTTCATGCATTTCTTTTCCTTTGTTTCTTACAAACAATACACCTAGTCTTGGCAGATTTATTTTTAAAATGTATTCCAAATCTGACCACATCTCCTCATTGGCCCTGCTCAAATCCTGGTCTACGCCACTGTCCTATCTCTGACGGGCCATTCTAAGTCTTCTAACTGGCCCCGCTGCTCCTCTTCTTACTCTTTCCAATAATTTCTCTGATAAGTGGAAATCTATGAAGTGTTAATCTAAATCAGTGTGGCATACGTTGTGCTTAGAACCATCTACAATTAGAATGAATTCAAACTCCTCTCGAATCCTACAAGACTCAGACTCAGGCCTTGCCTGCCTCACTGTCCATGTTTCATGTGCTCTCTCCTTCATTTTCTGCCTCTCGGACCCCAAACTTGGACCTGCTCTTGAACTGTGGCATTTGCTGTTCTCTCTGCCTAAAATGCTTTCCCCTCAAATCTTTGCATGCCTGAATTCTTGTCATTCAGGTCTCCACTTAATTACCCCTCCTCAAAGAGTGCCTAGCACTTAATAAGTGTTTTTTGAATGGGGATATGTTATCTTGTTACACATTCATAATAGCCCCATAATGGATATATTCTTGTCCTCAGTTTGTAGATGGGAAAATGACATCAAAGAGGCTAATTAATTTGTCTGAGGTCAAAGAGCTATTAAGGATTTAAGTGTGGGGTGTGATTCCAGAGCCTTTGATTTTAATCCCCAATGATACTGCCTTCGTAGTCTATTCCTCTGGAACTGAGAGCTTATTTTGTAAAAATAAGGAAGGATTCCTAAAATATCTGTAAGCAGATGAGTTAACATAACTTTTCATACCTGGGGAAGCAAACATGTGCTGAAAGTGTTATATGTTATTTTGATCAGCAGAACTGATTGGATTTAAACAAAATTGTTTTTTAATTTAAACCTATAATTAGCACATAGTTTTATTTCTATTAGAACCTGAAGCTTGAACACGGATTCTAGTGCTGAGTGCTCAGTACTCTAGGAAGGACATCTGAGGGGCTCTGTTACATCTCGCCTTGGCTTGCTGAAGCAAAGTCCCACGGCTTCTGCGTGGTTTCCCCATGTCTTCTGCTGGAAGGTATGTACATGAGTGATTTTACACACACAGCCCTTTAAGTATTTCAGAGTAAGGTAGTTATGTATTTGCACATTGAAATAACTGAGCATGCCTCTTCCCCTCGCCCTTCAGAACCTCAGTTCTCCAGGGAACCCATCCTACGTATGTCCCAAGATACTTGAACTTGGTGGTCCATGTAGAGTCACTGAAGGTCTGCAGTGGGTGCTGCTGGCTCTTCAGTAAAGGTGTGCTCTCTGACCTCTTGGACCTGCATAGAATGCAGACACAGAAAGGGCCACTTTTCTCCCTCCCTCCCTCCCTCCCTCCCTCCCTCCCTCCCTCCCTCCCTCCCTCCCTCCCTCCCTCCCTCCCTCCCCTCTTTCTCTCTTGCTCTCTCTCGCTCTCTTTCTTCTTTCTTTCTTCTCTTTCTTTTAAAAAATATTTTTATTGATCTCAGAGAGAGGAAAGGATAGGGAGAGAGAGATAGAAACATCAATGATGAAAGAGAGCCATTGATCGGCTGCCTCCTGCACGCCCCCTACTGGGGGTCAAGCCCACAACCTGGGCATGTGCTCTGACTGGGAATCGAACCGTCACCTCCTAGTTCATGGGTCGATGCTCAATCACTGAGCCACGCCGGCTGGGCAGGGCTGCTTTTCTGATGATGAAAGGATCTCTTGGAGGAGAAATTGGTGTCAGGACTATGCCTCCCCAAATCCTACCTGCACAGCTCTAGGAAACCTGCCTTACCAGCACTCTAAAAGTGCCCCCTTGACCACTGGCTCTCCTTAGAGAATGATGGGTGAGGGGGTGGTGGAGAGGAAGGGACATCCAAAGGCAAAAGCTCTTTTGTTTCTGTACTTTGAGTCTCCAGAAGGTCAATACTCCTCCAAGTATCAACCAGCAACTGGGAAAAGATGTTTTGAGATAATTAGGAAAGATCTAATACGAACTGTATATTAGATAGTTAGTTTTGTTGGGTGAGACAATAGTGTTATGGTTACATTTACTATGTTAGTGATACATCCTGAAGTATTTACAGGTGGAATGGCTGAAATTTGCATTTAGCTCCAGAAGAAAGTGTGTGTGGATGCCTGTGGAGAGGGGACAGGTAAAACAATTAGTCAGACGGTTGTTGAAATTGGATACAGGGGGATTCTTCATACCAGCCTCTCTAGTTCTGTGTAAGCTTGACATTTCCTCAATAAGGTGTTTTTTAAAAACCATCCTTATTCCATGAATTTTGTCAGGTTTATGAGCTCCCTCTTTCAGATGTCCTAAAGAATCTGATGCTGCAGAGGGTCACGAGGGGACATATATAGAGGGAACGTCAACCCAGATTTTAAAGAATGACTATTCTTCTCTCAGTGCTCGTCATTAAGGGCTTTAAAATAACCTATTTTAATGATAAGGAGTTTTCCATGTAAGTAAGCTGTGATGGTTAATTTTATGTGTCAACTTAGCTAGATTATGGTATCTGGTTGTTTGGTCATACACCAGTCTAGATGTTGCCTTGAAGGTATTTTTTAGATGAGATTAGCATTTAAATCAGTAGACTTTGAGTAAAGCAGCATATCCTCTATATTGCGGGTGGGTTTCATTTGTCAGTTGAAGGTCTTGAAAGAAAAGATTGAGGTCTCCGGAGGGAGAAGGAATCCTGGCTTCAGACGCTTTTAGACTGGAGCTGCAACATCAGTTCTCCCCTGGGTCCCCCGCCTGTTGGCCTGCCCTGCAGATTCTGGACTTCCAAGTGCCCACAATCGTGTGAGCCAATTCCTTAAAATAAATCTCTCTATATATACACATCCAATTGGTTCTGTTTCTCTAGAGAACCCTGACTGGAACTTTTATGGGATGTGCTGGTTGAGTTGTCTAGTCAAGTAAAATTTCGATTCTTTGATGCAAATTTTCTAAAGTATAGCCCCATTTTGGGTCATAATAAATAGATCCCACTGACCCTAACTGAGCATTCTTGGATAATTCATGGTACAGCTGAGCTTTGGGGCCAACAGTGGATGGATGGAAGCTGTAGGGGGCTGAGGAGGCATGAGCTTAGGAGCTGCGGAAGCTAAGTGCTTAGCATTTAGCTGGCCCTTGACAGGTCACAGCAGCCGCACTTGAAGGCTGCCTCTCCAGGAATTACACGCTGAGATGACTTTTCCTCCATCAGTGAAGAAGTTGGCAACTGCTCCTAGGTATAAGCAGGATGGAAAAGCATTGCATGTGTTTTGGGAAGAATTGCTTATGGGATCTCCTCGGAAAGGATAGGGGAGGTAGGCCACATTATGTTAGGGCCTTTGAGTGGCTTAGAAAGCTGCTTCACCTCTTGAGTGAGGTCTAAAGGCAAGAGAAGGAAAAGAGATTCCCAGGTCTGTGAGCTGGACCTGGCTCCTCAGCCTCAGGAACTGTAAGATACTGGGAGGGAAGTTTAAATAAACATAGGGTTTCTCAACCTCAGCACTATTGACATTTTGGGTGTCCTGTGCATGTAGGATGTTTAGCAGCATTCTTGGCCTCTACCCACTAGATGTTCCTTCCTAGTTGTGACAATCAAAATGTCTTCAGATATTGTCAAATGTCCTTTGGGGAGCAAAATTAGTCCCGGCTGAGGACCAGTGTTCATTGGAGAGGCCCACTTATAAGACCTGCTGCCTTCTGAGCTCAGGGCTATTAGGGCCTGAAACCCAGCGTGAAGCAAGAATTCCTTGTCCCCAACGATCCCAAGAACCCTTCCTAAGGGCTCAGTCTCAGGCTCCAAGGTAAAGAAGCAACCACCTCAGACTTCACATTAGTATTCTGGCTAGATTTGTAGAAACAACTGCTGCCTGGATGGGGCATGTGTCACCCCCAGTCAGTTTAAACTGCTGCCAGAGATGATAGGTATCCTGAGATTCCCTGTGCTCTTGGCCAGAAGCTCCAATCACTGCAGCACCACTGGCCAAAAGTATGGGCTCAGTCCTTACTGCATGGAGTGCCCAGGAGGCACTCTGCTCAGGGGCACACCAGGAAGCCTTATGGTTTCCCAATGCTGTGGATATCTCACTCAGTGTCCATCACCCCATGGTGGTCGCCAGATTCTCAGCTTTAGACTCCACCTGCCAAGGTGAGTTGCAGGCTCAGTGTCCTGGGATAACTGAGCCAGACTGGACCCTCATGGCTCACCTCATGGCCTATATTTGCATCAGAGAGCTGCTGGTTGAGTAGCACAGAGAGTATTGGAAGGAAAAACTGAGCTTGTGACATTACTTATCTCCCATTCCCGTATTCTCCTTCTCCACACTCTTGCTCTCCTGATGTCATCTTCCAAGCAAACATTGCCTCCCTGTGCATTTTAGTATGATGAAGAGTGGGCCCAAGGCTTACCTGGCTTCAGGGTCTGACCAGGCTATAAAGGCTTAACTGAGCATTACAGATAAGGTATAGTAAAGGTAAGGGTTTGGATCTCATTACCCCAGAAAGCCAGGAAACAAGAACAGAGTAACTGGCCCACCTTGGGGCAGTCAGGCAATATGGTGGTTTTAGAGCATTCCCACAAATTTTTTGGCACTTGTCCATCAAATGGTGGACTGTAATTTCGCTCCCTTTGAATATGGGCCAGCTCCAGTGACTCACTTCAAATAAATACCATGTGGCAGAAGTGACACTGGATGACTGACTTCTGAAAGCTAGGACATAAAAAGAGATTCACCTTCTGCCTGGCTCATGTTTTCTGTCCCTGTGTCTCTGTCTCTTTTGGGGGATGCTTGCTCCTGCTTGCAGCCACCATGGAGAGAACCATGTGGGTGTTTCAGTCCTGGCTCTGGTCAAGGCCCAGCTGACAGCCAGCACCCACACCTGAGAGGTTAGTGAGCCAGTTTCAGGTGTTTCAGGCCCCAGCCTTCCGCTGTTCCAGCTGATGTCTAGTGATGTTGAGATGAGCTGTCTCTGCTGAGTCCTGTCCAAATGCCAGATTTGGGAGCAACATAAATGCCCTTGTTGTTTCCAGCCACTCAGCTTGGGTAATTTGTTATGCAGCAATAGATAACTGGAAGACAAATTAATAACATTGGCGAGATTGAAAGCTACCATTTATGCACACTTACTATGTGCCCAGACCCCATGCCAACCATTTTATATGGACCATCTCATTTTACCTTCACAGCAACTCTGTTAAGTTAAGGCAAGGATGTTATTAACCCATTTTAGAAATGAAAGAAACTTCCTTCATTTCTAAAATGGGTTAATAACCTGTTATCTTGTGACAGGTAACGTCACAAGCTCTGTTCTTTCCTCAAACACTCTCTGCCCAGTGGGACCAGCAGCTCTGTGGTGCAAAAATAAGCCATCCTCAGGGAGAGACAGAGACAGAGGGACAGACAGAAAGAGAGCCAGGCAGACCTAGCTTTCAGAGGTTATGCAGTGTCATCTCTGCCACTTCTGCCAGGCAGGTTGAGCAACTCACCCAGGGTCATGCAGCTGTTGAGAAGTAGAGTCAGGATTCAGGCCCAGAGCCTGTGTTCTACGGGATACAGAGTGATCTCTTGGCACCGTGGGCCCCTCATCCAGCCACAGAGTGTTTCCTAAAGCACGGCCCTGCCCCACCTGCATCAAGCCACCCGGGCAGTCTCACAGCAGGAGCACCTCTGGAGCTGAGACTCAAAAACCCGCATCTTTTACAAACTCACCATGTGGTTCTCATGCTAAAGGCATCATGAGACCCATGGCTTTAGACACACATGCAAAATCCAAGAAAACATACATACAATGGAATATAAGTCAGCCTGAAAAAGGAAGGGAATTCTGACACAGGCTGCAACAGAGATAGACCTTCAGGGCAGTAGCTGAGTGAAATAAGCCAGTCACGAAAGGACAAATACTGGATGATTCTACTCATCGGAGGTACTTGGAGCAGTCAAATTCATAGAGACAGAAAGTAGAACGGTGGTTGCCAGGGGAGGAGGGAATGGAGAGCTGATGTTTAAGGGGGACAGAGTTTCAGCTTGGGAAGATGGAAAAGCTCTGGAGATGGATGGTGGGGATGGCTGCACAATATTGTGAATGTTCTCAATGCCACCGAACTGTACACTTTAAAATGGTAAATTTTGTGTTATGTGTATCATCACAATTAGAAAAACACACACCAAGCAAATCCAGAGGGGAGCCTGCATGCCTCAGTCTCCATCCCCTGTGGTCACTCT
This sequence comes from Miniopterus natalensis, assembly GCF_054644295.1. Lineage (NCBI taxonomy): Eukaryota > Metazoa > Chordata > Mammalia > Chiroptera > Miniopteridae > Miniopterus > Miniopterus natalensis. The sequence goes on from NC_142089.1 coordinate 76,212,173, forward strand.
TTGAGAAATGACCACAGAGGCCCAATGGCTCGCAGGCAATTCACTACACACTAGTGAATGACGTATTCCGCTTCCCTTCTTGTGACTGACAGAATCAGCACAATTTGCGCGAGTTCCATTTCCTAATGTGCTGGCGGATAGGCAAAGTCATCCCTGTGGAATTTCATGGGAAAAGTGCTTCTAAAGTTCTGGGCATTTTCCCCCTTGATTCCGACATCTTTGTCAACTCATACCTGACCTTACACAGCCTTCAAGACTAGGGAGTGTTCACCTTAGTGCTGCGTCGCCCCATGGAATTTACGCAGAACAATTACTGCAGGTGTGAATCAAGATGGTAGCTCTTCAGAAACACACAATTTTAAAAAAAATTTTTAAAAAATATATCTTTTTTGATTTCAGAGAGAGGAAGGGAGAGGGAGAGAGAGATAGAAACATCAGTGATGAGAGAGTCATAAATTTGCTGCCTCCTGCACGCCCCCCCCTGGGGATCGAGCCCACAACCTGGGCATGTGCCCTGACCGAGAATTGAACTGCGATCTCCTGGACCCTAGGTCAATGCTCAACTGCTGAGCCACACCCTGCTGGGCAGAAACACACAATTTTTAAGTGACAGACCTTTGATAGCCACAGAGTTTCCTTAAGATGAGGCCTGATTTCCCGGAAGGTGCTTGTGGGATAAGATTGCCAGGTGCGATCCTTTTACAGATGGCATGTGAGGACCTGGTGTGCTTCACCTCTACTCTGCGACATACTTTATCACGGTGAGTCCAGAGCATCCTCTGTGTAATTCAAGACCGAAATGCAGTGGGGTTGGGCCTCAGTGGCCTTGGGAATCATGTTGGCACCTTGAGAAACCAGCACACAGAGCCTCCTCACTCTCTTGACTGCCAGAGCTTCAGAGGGTGTGAAATGAGCCCAAGTTGGAAAGACAGGCCCTGTCTGTAAGGTGTTTGCAGTCTGGCAGGGGACAGGTAAGGGGTGGCCACACAAAAATGGACAATGCAAAAGTACTATGGGAAAAAGTCACTCATTTTCTGTACACAGGTGGCCAATGGGACCTTGGAAGAGGGAGTGAGTGGGTCCTTAAGGAAGGCCCCATGGAGGACGTAAGTCTTGGGCAACCCTTGAGGGTTGCTGGGTGGGCTCCAGTCCAGTGGGATGAACCAAAGGGAGCTGCTCCATGGCCTGCAAAGGGTGTCCAGTAGACCAGAGAAGCCCTTGGGGCTCAATATTTGAGGTGGCCTCACTCAGGGGCTGTCCTGCACTCACACCACCCTAAGCGACGCCTCTCTAAGTTTTTCACCTTTGCTGCCCCCTTTGGTCCAGCCTGGTCTGGGCCCTGCCAAAGCCACAGGTTCCTGTGGAGGAAGGAGCTGGGGCCGCAGGCCTTTGCTTCTCCCGGGGAGAGCAGAGCACACACGCGGCTGTGGGTGGTGAGGGCCCAAGCCGGCCTCACCCCCCCATGCACCCCACAGGGGGAGGCTGGCCCGGGGCTCGGCTGTGGCACTGGTTAGAGACCACCTCTCAGAGCCTCCCGTCAAGGGGCAGAGAGCCCCAGGCTGCAATAGCAGGTGACTCAAAGAAAGCCAGCCTTTGATTTTTGCCCTTTGGAGATGGGGGACCTTGCTTGATGTTACTGTCCTTCGGGAAACTTCTATCCTCTGCTTTGGACACCGCGCGCAGGCCGGGTGTGGAGAGGGTAGATGAGGCCTCTTGAGAACGTCCTGGAGGAGGAGCTCCATCCCAGGGGTGTGTGGGGGTGACCCCGGCTTCAGAGGACCAGCGAGCGTTTGTGGATCTAGCCTGCGTTCCTGCAGTGCCTGGTGCTGTCGCAGGCATTACCTGCATGGTGACCGAGCCCTCTGAGCTGCCCTCCCCCAAACCTGGCCATTGGCTGCCTGTCAGAACCCTGGAGCAGGTACAGGAGAAAACCCTCCACACTGGAAACTTTGTCACCTGCCACACGGTGGCTGTGAGGGTGAGCCCAGAAAGCCCTCGTGCTGAAGGCAGTGGGGACCGGTAGTGACCAGGGTCCCAGCTGCAGCACCAGGCCCTGTGCTGGGATTCACTGAGGCCACATCTCCCCCGGGCTGCTCCTGTCAGTGACTGAGTGCGGTGGGGGCGTGAAGGCAGACCCCCCGCCTTCTCTGCACCCCTTCCGGCTCCCCTCGACAGGCATTCCCCTTCATAAACTCTTTCTGTACTTACTTCCACCTCAGCCGCTGCTCTTTGGAGGACCTGGACTAACGCGCCTTGCTCTTCCATCTGGCAAAACTGGAAAGACCCTTAAAGGGTCCCACCATGGAGCGTTAATGACAGAAGGCCTCCAGCAACTCTCCGAAGGTGACTGAAGGGCACGCGGGGTGGCCACAGGTCTCCTGCTGCCCTAGGTAAGGTGGCCCTTATGCGGGATGTGGGGCACTTCTGGCTTTTATGATGCTGGGGAAGAGTTGAGCAGGGCTCTAAGGCTGTGAGGAAGCTGAGGGTCATCTGTCCCATCCCAGGGCAGGTGCCAAGGGCCAGACTTTCGGTATTCCTTTCGCCACCCCTGTCCCTGCAGTGCATCGTGGGGGACGGGCACTGAACCAGGGTTCAACCCGGCTGCGTGGAAGGTCACTTCACCTTCCTCGGTCATTAGCGACATAGGGGACTATCTACTAGCCCTTCTCGCCTCATAAGGCCACGGCGACGAGGCACAGAAAAGCCCCTGGGAAGTGGAGAAATGCTGTAGAGAAGCCAGGCGCGGCTGAGCCATGCAGCGCTCGTCCGCCCTTCTCTTCTTTCCTGCCTTCCTGTTTCTCTCTTCTTTCTTTCTGATTTCTCTCCTTTAGCTCTGTTTTCTCCCCTTTTTTTTTTCTTGTGAGTTTTCCATTTTACAAATCTCAGAGTAAGACAAGACAGAAAACCCACCCTATGCTTTCCTTATCGAAATCACACGAGTGGGCCGGTGCTCAAAGGCTGAGTGGCGGCATCTGGCCTGGGCCCGCTGAGCCCGAGCACCTTTCCCGGGCTCCTGCGGGACACCCCTGTGCTGCAGGGCTGAGAGCTGGCTTCCCCCGGCACTGGGCTCTGGGGATTCTCGCTGTGCGGGGTGCATTGTGCCGGCATCTGTAAGATACAACGATTTGGGTGACTTGGGTTAATACAAATTGTTTCTGAGTTTTAAAAAATGTGCCTGGGAGGACTCGGTCAATTATTTATTACAGACAAGGGGAAAAGTCCTGTTTGCTAATTTGAGGCTATTACAATGCACTCGAGGCCCTGGATTTTGAATTCACTGCCAGAGAAATAAAGGTCCTACAGCCTGGACACTTCTTTCTCATCACCTGACTTTATTTCAGTAGTTGAGAAGCACTATGGCTTAAGCTTCAGCACTCCCGGGGTTTGTCGCGTGCCCTCCACATTGTGCGTTTAGGGTGGCAGCCCCCAGCTGGAGCACGAGGGGGGGGGGCAGAGCAGGAAGGTAGGCGGGGAGAGGGTGCTATGCCTGTGGTACAAGTTGAAGTTACATAGTTACTTTGCAGGAAGAGATTGGGGTGTGAGGAAATATTCCATAAAAAAGAAAACCAGCTTTTGGAGTAAGAAAAGGTAGGAGAACATGGAATCGAAGGTAGAATTCTACTCATTGAACGCTCTTGATTTCCCTTCACCTTTTCATCTGTCAGATACTTTTTGCAATAATCAAAAGATTTCTTCCCTTCTCCCACTCCCCTCAGTTTTGCACCCTCAGAAACTTTTGCCTCTTCCCAGAGTGGCATTTTAGTAAATCTACTGCCCTTTAAACAGGCCCCCGTTCTTAACCTTTGTCATTAGTCATTTACTTAGCAACACATTTTGGGAGAAGGTGGCAGATTGCTCGGCTGACCACTTCTCTGGGCTGCTGTCTCCCCCGAGCCCGGGTCAGCGTCCCCCAGCTGATTTACCACGGGGACACGTCATTTCAAAGTCTGTGTTCATTGCAAGGGAAACAGCCTTAGAGGCAGAAGGCTGCAGGAGCAGGGCCCGCCGTGACCTTGGTGCGGGTGTCTGCAGGGCCCTCAGGAGGGCAGTCTGACTTGCATGCCAACATGCTCCCTGTGGTCTGGTGGAAGAAATGAGCTTGCCACGCCTTCACTGACCGCTTCAAGCCAAAGCCCAGCAGCTCCTCAGGGATGCCGTGTGGCACCTGCCCGAGAGTGTGGGTTCTCAGGTAGGCTCACCACATCCTACCTGTGACACCTAGCTTTTCTGGGCCTCGGTTTCCACATCTGTAAAACAGGAATAATAATAGGTACCACAGAATTGTAGCAGGGATTTAGTGAGTGAATACATGTAAAATTGTCTCACATGTTCTAGTGTGAGGCATATTATTATCATTATTAGTTCCAAAGGAAGAGGGCTGGCCCGTCAGTTGGGGAGCCAGGGTGGAGGTGGGCAGAGAAGTGGGCCAAACCAGAGAGGCAGGATTCCCTGCACAAGCTCTTCAACAGAGCATAACTTACACATTTCATCTTAATGACTCACTTTTGGAGTGCCATCTCTGTGTTAGGCATGGAGGAAGACCCTTCATAAACATGCTCTTTAATTCTGATTACAATCTTGCATGGCAGACAGAATTATCCCCATTTCATAGATAAAGAAACTGAGGCTCAGGCAGTCTAGAACCCTGCCCAAGGTCACCTTCCAGTCCCTGGAGGAGCAGGGACTAGACTTCAAGGTCCTGTTCTTCCCCCTGCATCACACGATCTCCTCCTGCAATTCCTAAGTCAGCCCTACCATCCTCCGCCACTCAGAGGTCTTAGAGTGCCTAGCTCTGGGTGTGTACAACTTTGCAGGCAAAAATAGTTTAAGGCTGAGCAATGTCTTTGCTTGGAAAGAGCTTTACATTTGTTAGCCGCAGTACTGGCTTGAATTAATTCACCAACAAATGAAATGTGCTCTCTTGGAACCCAAGGCAGTCCTTGCTTAATAGCCCATAACCACACCACGCATTAGTCTGGGGTGGTTAAGTGGAGGGCAGGTGCTCTCTCCTGATCTTCTCCCTCCTCTTTCCCTGGGTCACTTTTCCCATCTTCAGAACCTCTTGATTCCTTACACATGGGGAGAGGACTTCTGGGTGTGAGTGTGTACCCACAAGGGACCGTGTGTGTGGCAGGAGGGCCTCTAATAGCCCTCCTGAGAGGGCTGGACACAGAAAGCATGCAGGTTAAAAGCCTGCAAATGCCAGATGGCACATGTCCTTTGCATTTGATCTAAACAACACAGGCCATGCCCACTTACTTGCCCATTTCATATTCTTGCTCTGAAATGAGCCTTTTGAATGTGAATTTAGGTCAGAACCAAACTTGATGAGTTTACTACAATGATGGACACAGAGCTGGCCCTCTGGCGAACAGGTTCCCTGCCTTCCTCTGCAGCCCACTCTACCTTCTCCCATGCTGGGCAAGGTTTTTATAAAGCCCAAGCCCATAGCTGCCTCTGAACTTTGCAATGAGTCTCAAAAGGTCCTTCTTTTATTGTGGACACTTGCAGTTAAGTTTCTGTCATGTGCAACCAACAAAGACCTGTCCAGTATATCATGGCAAGGCCGAGAGCAACCGACAACTTAAAATGAAATCAGTGATGTTTACATAGTACTTTATAGTTTGTAAAGAGCAGCACCAAACATCTCTAAGGTGTTTCTTATCTACCAGACACTGTTCTAAGCATATTCCCCAGAACTGCCGCCACGTGGGTTCTACTGTTACCCTCCCCACTTTACAGGAAGAAAACTGAGGGCCAAGGTGCTTCAGGAGACAGACTAAGCTAAGAAGAGACAGAGGAGGAATTGGAATCCAGGAGTCTGGCTCCACGTCCATGCTTTTGAGTACTCAGTTACACTGCCTTGTACATTAATAGTAAGGATTACCATGTCCCTTAGGAAATATTGGTGGTTTCACAATGTAAGTGTGTTTGCCCAAGACCACACAGCCAGAGAGTGGTGGAGCCAGGACCTTGGCTAGGACCTGATACTGAAGTCCTGCCTCCTCATATCGTGCTCCATCGTCTTGCATGGAAAGAGCACTATGCCAACTGTAGTTGCTGTCGAGGTAGCTCATCACAGAGGTGCCCACCAGGCAGGTAGAACTTGGGTCTGAACCTCAGGCACTTGGAGATGCAGCAGAGAGAGGATCTGGGAGGTATCTGTGAGTAAGGGCGAGCCAGTGTGCACTAGAATGCAAGAAGCTAGAAGGCTGTGACAGTGTCTAGGGACAGAGCTTGGCTGAGGGAACACCCTGAGGGAAAGTGACTCGGCGCAGGTGAGATTTGGCAAGGAAGGAAGATTCTGGGAAGGAGGGGAGCCACAGGAAGGCAGGGTCCTGAGGTGGCTAGAGTGCAGGCATGGGCAGTCAGAGGGCAGCCACGGCCGGGCTGGGCGTGGCTCAGCGGCTGAGCGTCGACCTAAGATCCAGGCGAATCGGGGTTCGATTCCCATTCAGGGCACATGCCCAGGTTGCAGGCGAGGCAGCCGATCAATGACTCTCTCATCATTGATGTTTCTGTCTCTCTCTCTTCCTCTCCTTTTCTCTCTCTGAAATCAATAAAGATATATTTATATATATAAAAAAAAGAGGGCAGCCACGGATGTCTTAGCCAAAGGATGAGAAGGGGAATCTGGAAGGCAAGAGTAGCAGAGAATTGAAAGCATAAGGGAGCAAAAAAAATGCTGAAGTCTGAGTTTGAATAAGTCTTTCTCTTAGTGGTTGCATGAGTTAAACCAAACCTCAGGACCTCAGTTTCCCCCTTGTGACGTGGATAGGCTGTGAGCACCTCCTCACTCAGCTTTTAATCTCAAGATCTGACTTCTCAAGCTTGGCCTCCGGGCCTGCCCAGGTAAAGATCCTGTGTCTGGAGGGATTTTGTTTTAAACACGACCCTTGTGACCACTCCACTGTTTATTAGTATTTACTTTAAAAACAGAAAAGAAGCAGCCATCGTGTTGTGTCTCTGTTGAAGAGGCAGCTGGCTCTGTCGAGGAGGAGCCTGCCTGGGGCTGTCCTCACTGGGCTGGGGCCGGCCTCTGCTCTCCTCTGGCAGACTCAGGCTGCCTTGTCCATCAACAGGCAGATCTAAAGATCCCATGTCCATGCCTTCAACATCCAGGAAACATCTGCACTGAGGGCTCCCAGGGGCTGTCTGGGAAAATCTCACCAAAACGATTACAAGTTTTACAAACTTTTCATTGGAAACATACATTTCCCTGTGGACAGAGATGAGTGGCCCTGGTCTGGCAGCTGAATGCAGCCTGCTTGATATTCCGGTCACATCCCATCCCTGCTGTGCTTCTCCATGTGCTTCATTCAGACGCCCACCAGGACCTGCACCTCCAGTCCTGGGACAGCAGTTCTGTTCCAGGTATTCACAAAATACCCACATTTTATTGTATAAAACAAGTCCCTGGTTGCATCTGTGTATTTTTTAAAGATAAACTTCATTCCCCTTTTTGGGATAAGTTAGTCTCAGTTCTAAATGACAAAGATCGTGCTTGGACAGAGAAGGAGGTCAAATATTTCCTGTATGTATATCCTGGCTTTTAGTGTATGCTGGAAAGTATAAGTGGAGTCTCTTTGTCTATTTTTGGAATTATTTGCTCGAAGGGGAAATTGAAGCTTTTCTGATGAGAGGGACAGATTTTTGTTTCACTAAGCCTGCAGGAAGAGAGAGAAAGGCTAGAGCCAAGTACTTGAAAGTGCTGAGATGGACCCTCAGCTTCAAGTTTGCTTCCTTCCCCTTCTGTATTAGTTTGCTGGGGCTGCCATGACAAAGTACCACAGATGGTGGTTTAAAGAACAGATGTTTATTTCCTTCAGTTCTGGAGGCTGGAAGTCCAAGTTCACCCTGTTGGCAGAGCTGGTTTCCTCTGAGGCCTCTCTCTTCGGCTTGTAGATGACCGCCTTCTTGCTGTGTCCTCACATGGTCTTCCTTCTGTGTGTGTCTGCATCCTAACCTCTTCTTATAAAGACACTGGTCCTGTTGGGTTAGGACCAGCCCTGATGACCCTATTTTAACTTCATTACCTCTGTAAAGAACTTATCTCCAAATATGGTCATGTTTTAAGTGTCTGGGATTAGGACATCAACATATAAAATTTTGGTAGGATGCAGTTCAGCCCATAACAACCTTCTATTATTAGAAATTCAGGGGGGTTAATGATAGCCTTGGAGAGCACCTGTAATTTATGTTTGGGTGTGAATTACTCATCACTTGCCGTCCTCCCAAATATCTAGCTGAGTTTCACGGCATAAGGTTCTAGTCTTTTTGGAGGAAGGATGTTTCTAGGTAAGGTTCCTGGGAATTTGGGAGGCCAGGGGAAGAGCACTCTGGGCTTCATGGTAATTGCTGAGACGTTGTAGGTAGAGCAAAAGTAAGTGGGCAAGTAGTGTAGAAAGGGGGGGTGAAATGGCCCCAAAGGTCAGCATCATCCAGAATCAGAATCATGGAAGCGCAGATGATTGCAGCCAGAGGTGATCACTGGAGATCAATCTCCCCTGCAGAGTTCCTGGACTGGAAGTCTGTAATGGTGTCCTCTTCACAGTGCATGGAGAAGACTCATTTCTTTGGTTTCCATTCACAACAGACTACCTGGTCACTGACAACAGTTTACTGTGGGGATATAGAGAGGGCAGGCCGGGAAAGACCTATGTACTGAGGGAAGTGTACTTTCAGGGAGGCTAGAGCAGCAGACACCTATTAATTTTATCTACTCAGCATCCCATCTTCCTTCCTTCTACTTCCTTGACACCAGAAATGGGTATGTGCTGCAGGATGGGTAAATCACTTCACCATTCTGATCACAGTGACTGTTCCAGAAGGTACAATCGGTTGAGCCAAACTGAGCTAACCAGAGTTTTTCCTAGGCTTTTTCATACAGGAGCTTGGCTGGGGAAAGGCTTTTATTCTCTGGTTTAAGGATGTGAGTCAGAGCCACTGTTGTCTGGTATCCACCCCTCGGAAAAGCTGATTTGGCTGGAAGAATTATGCACATAGAGAGAAACTGAGATCAGAGCAGAGGTGGCGAGCCGATGGGCTCCAGGTCCCTGACTGGAGGCCCTCACTTGGCAAGGCCACCTCTGTACCTGCCTGCCCTTCATGTGGTTTGGTTCCATGAGCCAATAAATCCTGCCTTGGATCTCTGACACGTGTGACTAGAAGAGTCCTGAGGAATTTGGATAGAGTGTGAATTAAATGAAAACTTGTGAAAATACAGCGGGAATGAGGAAGGGGTAGGCCTGCGCCATGCAGGGAGCGGCCCGATGCCGTGCGGTGGCTGAGAACAAGCAAAAGGCTCAAACTCTCCACTTTCACTTTCTGGAAAGCAATCTTCAGATTGCCAAGGTGACAAGAAACTTGATTAAAAGGGAACTGAAACCCAAGCTAGGTGAGGAGACAGTAAGACAAGGCCACCGGCACGGCCCTGACATGAGCTCACCTCCAGCCCTGCTGGGCCCTGTTAGTGGGGTGGACACTTCGCCATGAGAGCTGGGGAGATGCGCTTTTGTAGGAATCACGGCATGGCCTGGCATGCTGTAAAACTGGGATGCGCGTCAGATCAGCTTCCAAAAGCTGCTGGGATTCAGGGTGGAGTTCCTAGACTCTCTGGGGGGAATGTCTCACCTTGATTTTAGCAAGATTTCAAGTCCTTCATGACAGAACCTCTGGTCTCAGACAACCAGAAACGGAGAAGGCGCACTTTGCTTGGAGGTGGTGAGTAGTGACAGGCAGTGACAAGGGGATGGATTCTGTTTTGGACAAGTTGCTCTTGAGGTGCCTGCAGGACATCTGGGCAGGGCTGTTCTGATGGCAGATTGAACATTTTGATCTGGAGCTCGGAAGACAAGTCAGGGCTGGTGAGGTCGCTGGAGGCAGGGGGTCATGAGCAGGAAGGCGGTAGCCAGATGGTGAGTGAGACCCCCCAGGGATCGCTCTAAAAGAGAGAAGAGCGGGCTCTAAGCCAGAAGCTTCAGGGTGACTTATTCTGAGGGCTCCGTGGAGAAACAAGGGCCAATGGGGAGAAAGGCTCCAGAGATGGCAGGCTGGGGGGGGGGGGCAGAGAGCAAAGGGCCCGAGAAGGGGGGCAGTGATTGACGGTGTGGAGCGCTACAGGGTGGTGACGCTCATGAAGAAGGGCGGCACCGGGTCACAGATGAGGGCTGAGTGGTGGCCTTTGAGAAATCCGTTTCAATAGACAAGGGCATAAAAGTTGAATGGGAAGAAGCGAGTGGGTGACGTGCAGCATCCCCTCATTTCCTTCCTCCCGCCGTCGCTGCCTCAGCGCGCACCTCACCGCCGAGCCTTCCCTGGTCTCAGAGCCAGGCCTGCTGGCGCTGCTTTCTCCCACGCCCTCGCCGGCTTCCACGCTGCCGCCAGGCCTGCCTTCCCAAAGCACAGCTCCCAGTGGCCTGGGAGAAACATGCAGCCCTCAGACCCGGCGTATTAATTACGTGGAGAAATGCCGACTTCAAAGCTTAGCAATGGGCCCTGAAGTCTCAGAGACCCAGCACCATATGAGTTTACTCTCACTCAGGCAAGGCCCCCATCAGAAGCAGGTGGGGTCGGGCTCTGCCACACACATCAGACAAGGACGAGGCTGACAGAGGTTCTGTCACCTCCACTGTGTGGCTCCAAGCTTGCCATGGTGCCGACGCCCAAAGCAGCGGAGAGAGTAGAAGCCCCTGGATGGAGGCCCGGCTGTGGCCTGAGAGGTGGGCTGCGGGCCAGGCCTGGAAGTGGTGTACATTACGTCACTTCTACAGCATTCCGTTGGCAAGAATTGAGTCACATGGTGGAACTTAGCTTAGAGAGAGGCTGGGGAACGCAGTGGAGCTGAGTCACAGGAGGAGAGGAGAATCTCTGGTGGTCATGGCATTCAAGACCTTGCAAAATTGGAGCCGGCCCACTTTTCCAGTCCTGTCTTTCTCGACTTTGACTTACTCTAAGGCACTGGAGAGCATTACTTACTGCTCCTCACACATATCATGCACATTTCCGTTTCCCCCATTAGACAAGAATACTCCTTCTACCCCTACCTACTTCTTGAAATTCCAATCATGCCGTAAGCTACAGGGATATGCCACCTCTTCCACAGAGCCTTTCTCTGAGTTGCAATGACGTCTTCCTTTTACAATTTGTTTGCCCCAGACCTCATCACTCTTCATCTCCTGCTTGCATTATAGTTATAACAGCTACACAAATTCCCCTGTCCTTCCATAGTTGTAGACTGTAGACTTGTTCAGGGCAGGGTGAACTCACAGTTATCTTCTCTCACCCTATATTTATAGTAACTATAGATTCTACAATCCCCAGTCAGGTTGTGTGGTCTGAGAAGTCTTAATATACATATCAGGATCATTTGGGTAAAATATTAGGTTGTGACAGCCTTCAGGAATGTCCTGGAGCAGAATTCTGAAGACATAATAAAAACTCAGTGACTATTGTTGGCTGGAATGGAATTGAATCACTGTTATTTCTTAGTAACGTACAAAGTATGAAAGAGTAACCTAGAGGGGCTTTGCAAATCGTAGCAGAGCTGGCTTGAGACGTGTCCCAGGGCGCTGGCTTGCCCAGAACAATGACTAAGATTGCATACTCTCTCAGCCAAACAGAAATGCCTAGACACTTCATTGAAGAAGTACAAAAATTGAGCAAAGCAGAAATGTGGTGTTTTGTGATCAGCATTTTGTGCTAGTGAGTGACCATTTGTGTGAGCGAGTGCTTTTGAAGGCACCCCTGGGCTCTGAGATGCTTCTGAGATGGGTGGTTTCACCTGGTGTTTGTAATGGCTGTTCAGCAACTGAAAGCTTATTTACAGGTTTGTGGCTGAGGGCCTGATGCTGTCTGTGAATTATTTTGTCAACAAGTCAACCAGGGATGGTTGGCTTCAAGTCAGCTTATTGCTTGTGTCTCACCCTCAGTTATGAGTTAGCACAAGGAAGACATGATTTTAACAGCAAAAATGTTTGTGTGTATCTGTTCCGTTCATGGCTGAGAGTTTATTGTTATTCTTTTGAGTCAAAGCAGGAAGGAGCAAACGAAAGGGGAGCCTGTGCCAGAGTCAAGCTTCTCGGCCTGTGGCAGGTTTTCCAGAGGAGTGGGCAGGGGTAGTGTGTCCTGGGAGGGCTGCCTTCACTACTCCCCTGTCTGTGTGTGGGACAGGAGACACGCCTCCAGGCTGCTAGCACCACCGCCAGCCCCAGAGCCACGTTACAGGGGAATGGGGAGGAAGGGTGGGTGAGTCAATGTGGAAACCACTCCGCTGCCTGATTGCTGGTCTTCTTTCCAGATCTCCCAAGAGCCCTACGATCTGTGACCCTGTCTTGATATGGAGCCCAGCCCAGCAAGACTTTCATGGTGATTTGTTAAAGGACACTCCGTCCAGCCCAATCTCTCCGTTTTTTCTTTTCCTACATTTTTGTCCAAACTGCAGATGTTCCCAAGACACACTCCAAGTGTCTTTGCTCATTGCTTTTCTCTCTGTAGAACGCCCTCCTCTCTCAACCTGACTGACCCAGCTGCAGTCCAGAACATCCTCTAATTCACCTCAAATGCCAGTCCCTTCATTCTTTTTCTTTTAAATGTTTTTTTAAAAATTGATTTTAGAGAGAGGAAGGAGGAGGGGAAGAGAGAGAGAGAAAAACATTGATGTGAGAGAGAAACATCAAGCTGTTGTGTCCTGTACGCCTCTGACCAGGGATCAAACCTGAAGCCTGGGCATGTGCCCTGACCGGGAATCAGCTGGTGACCTTTCAGTGCAGGGGACGACGCCCAGCCAACTGAGTCACACCGGCCAGAGCTTTATTCTTCTTTCTGATGACCTCAACAATTATGAACTCAGAGCTTGGGCTCATCTTTTGTATCTGCCGCTGCGGCTACTCCTGGCACTCTCACCAGCCCCGCCAGCAGCTTGCGTAGCCTCAGCACTTCCTAGGGCACTGCTCTCGGCTCTCCGAGTGTGCTCTGGCTCTGCACTCAGGCTGCCTGCTTGAATTCAGAGCTTCTGGGACCTTGGCTGTCAGACGAGAAGATGAATAGCCCCTTTATCTTGGGGCTGTTGGGGGGATTATGTAGGACAACCATGTGCCACGCTCAGAGTCAGGCACATGCAGACACCCATTGGGTGGAAGCTTGTATTTTAACTAGGCAGAGGGGAGCTCACTCTGTACAAATGAGCAATGAGAGGGGTGAGAGCAAATGATGCAAAGCTCAGAACCTGGACACATGAGGATTGGTTGACAGAAATCTGGTGGCTTGGCCCAGGGGGCACTCAGGGGTGCATGTGGTCCTCTTTTGGGATCTGAAGGTAGCCAGGCAGGGGTGGGGAGCTTCTGAGTCTCAGTGACAAGCCCAGGCAGATGCTCCTGGTGGAGCCGACATCTGAGGAGGTGGGTGGGATTCAGCTTTGTATAAAGAAGAACTTTCTGGCTGGAGGTGCTGTCTGCAAATGAATTGGGCTGCTTGAGGGGGTGGTGGGTTGCCCATCACAAGATATGCTTGGTAGAAGCCTGACCAGAGCTTGGGAGGAAGACTGCCCTTCAAAAGCCCTCCTGAGCCTCGTGTGGCCGCCTGGCTTGTCCCTCAGGGCTGCTGGAAGGCTCCACATGTGAGTGGTACAGTTGTATGCAAATGGGAATATTATAACATGGGGACTGTTTTTACTTGCAGAAATTATGTCCCCTCCCCATTTTAAGAGGAGGTGCTGGGTGTGGGTGGGAGGAGGTCAAATCCTGCTGCTGCCCTCGGCCCCCGCTGGGCTTCCCCAGGGAGGGTCCCCGCCTTCCAGCCAGCTGTCCTGGAGCCTTGGGCAGGCCGAGGGATGGGAGCCGGAGGCCTGCGGCCTGCGAAGCCCGCACGGGGTTTCTGCTTTGGTGGGGTGGGGTCTGTACGAGGTGGCAGTTACATGTTACAAAATAAAATAAGCCTTCAGAGGGGGGTTGGCAGGAGCTTAATCTTAGAGTCCGTTCCTCTGAAGGGCTATTTATAAAGTTGGCTCAACATGTTCAGCTTGGTAGGGGCTCCCTTTCTCCCAGCACAGGGTGTCCCCAGAGCTCTAGGGAGGGACGCTTGGGCTCCCCAGGCCCTTGTCACTGCAATGAGAGACACCCAGTCTCACAAGCTGACTCTCACATATCAGGGTTATTGGTGGCTGCTGTTTATTTTGTATTGGGGGAAGGGGAAAGTGGAGTTAGCTTTTCTCCATTTGCTGAAGACATTATTTTGAAGAAAAATACGTTCAGAGAATTGAAAGAGATGTTTGGAGTAAAGCTGTTTTATTGTCAATGAAATCATAGCTATCGAGGTCAACTCCGGCTGTCCCTACAGCAGCAGTAAAACAAGTGGCCAATGAAGACAAATGGCAAAGGTAAAAATGAGAGAGAAAATAATTTACAGGAAGAAGTAAGGTCAGGCCCGAGGAGTGCGTCCCACAGGCTCTGAGTCAGGAAGCACAGCAGGGGGGGTGCAGCCCTGGACTGTGGCCGAGAGGGTCTGGGCTTCTCCCCACCTTTATTGCTTAGCAGCTGTGTCACCTTGGGCCAGTCACTTAATCTCTCTGAACTTCAGTTTCTTCCATCTGTAAATCAGCCTAATTACCCCTGCACCGCCAGCCTCACGGAGATGCTGTGAGTCTATCTTTGTCAGCAATATTAGAACATAGAGACTCTCAAAATATACTCCCTTTCTTTCTGGCTACACGTACAATCTCACTGCACTTTCTACAAATCGACTTTTTGCATCTCCTTCATCTTGTCTCTGAAAAATACTGTTCTTTTGTCTCTTCAAACTGCCACCTGGGGCTTGCCTCATGGCTGGATTTGGGGCGGAGGGGAGGCCTGCTTTCCTAAGAGAGGCATGCACCAGAATTTCGTTCTCTGTCTCTGCCTTTCTCTCTCCCACAGCCCCGAGTCAGAGTCTAGGTCTGGCCCCTCGTTTCTATGGTCTTCCCCTGACCACCCAGGCCTAGCCACTCAGCCCTAGTCCTCCATTCATTCCTTGAGCAGAGGTTTGAAAGAGACGCAGAGAGCAAAGTCATACTCCCTCCACCGGGCCCCTGCATTTCCTGCTCCTGTCGATGGCCCTGTTCCTGCCCCCAGCCACGGGTGGCTCTGTCATCTCATCAGGTCTTCCTCACGCGGGACGCCTATCCTGACAACCATTTTGAAATGGTGCAACCCATTTCCCATTTGTCATTCTTGTTTTATTTTTCTCCATAGTGGTTACCACCGTCTAACATGCTATATATTTTATTTATTTACTATGTGCACACCCCACACCCACCCTAGAATGTAAGTCCCATGAGGGCAGGGACTTTGTTCACTGTCCATTCTCCTCCAGCACCTCCCCTTATAAAAAGAGTTGGGGAGTCATCTCCCTTTTCCTACCATCCGGAAGAATTTGTTTCAACTTGAGATGATCTGTTCCTTGAAAGTTTGACCTCACCTGTAAACCCGCCTGGGCCAGGTACATCGATATGTGTGGTGGTGGTGGCAGTGACGGGTGGCATAATTTTAACCAGTGTGCCAGAATCTTTAGCAACTATAGCACTATTCAAAAAAAATGTTTTTGAGTCAGTTTTAGTAAGTTATATTTTTGTAGAAATTTGTTAAATTTTCAATATTATTGGCATATCATGTATTTTTTTGTATATGTTATGTGTAGCTATTCTCCCTGTTATTCATAATATCGCTTATTATGACTTTTATCTTGTCTTGATAAGTCTTGAAAAATTTATCTATATTGTTAGTTTTAGCAAAGAACCAACTCAGCCTTTTGGTTCTTTTCTATTGCATTTTTGTTTTCCATTTTGTTGCTCCCTGATTCTGTTTTTATTTTCTAATTTGAGTTTGAGTTTGTTGTGCTTTTTCCCTTGAATTACTTAAGAATAACACTTATATTCTATTCTACTATAAGTTCTTAGTTATAAATTTCCCCCAAAGTATACTTGGCTGCACCCCAGAAATTTTGATAGATGGTGTTTTTACTATAATTCAGTTTTAGATATTTAAAAGTTTTTTATTTTGCTATTTCCCCTTTAGCCCATGAGTAATTTATCAATATGCTAAATATGCATACATTTTTAAGAAATATATCTTTATTGATTTCAGAGAGAGAAAGGGACTTAAAATATTCAGTCTGTTAATAATTTGAGTGGTGAGATTCAACTAAATATACTTATTTTAATTGTTGATATGTTTGGATTTACTTTTACTTTTTTTTTGTTTCCAGTTTTCTGTCTCTTTTTCATCTTTTCTTGCTTTTGAAAAAAAGTTCTATCAATACGTCTCCCAATAAGACAAGAACTTTTGTCCTTGATCTTTCCAACTTCTGCCAACCCCTGTCATGTAGTCATTATCTACACTTTTAATCGGGGCTATTATTGATAGTTTCTCTTTTTCTTTAGTCTTAGCTATTGTTTAAAATACAACACAAACTCTTCCAAGTTATTTGGTCACCACTGCTTTATGTGTCTCTTGCATCATCTCCTACATTTGTCTGTCTTCGTTTTCAAGTGCTTTATATAACACTATATTTGATGAGTCTTTCTGGCAAATATTTGAGGGCTTGTATACTTGAGAAATTTTTAAAAATCATGCTTATATATTTGGATGGCAGTTAAAATTTTTCAGGTTTAAGCTCTCTTTGTTGTTGTTAATCCTCACCTAAGAATATTTTTTCCATTGATCTTTTAGAGAGAGTGGAAGGGGAGAGGGAGAGAGAGAGAGAAACATCAATGTGAGAGAGATACATCGATTGGTTGCCTCCCGCATACACCCCGACCAGGGCCAGGGACTGAACCTACAGCCAAGGTATATGCCCTTGACTGGGAATTGATCCTGAGACCCTTCAGTCCATGGGTTGATGCTCTAACCACTGAGCAAAACCAGCCAGGGCATTCTTTTCAATACTCAAAAAATATAATTCTATTGAGTTACTGCATCCATTGTAGCTGTGGGAAAACATGGTTTTGCAATAAGCAGTTAGATAGATATGAGCAGAGCAAGGATGATGGGCCAGTTACAGAAGGTCACCAGGGCAGAAGACCTGGACACCTAACAATGAAAAAAGAACTAGTGGAGCAGATGCTGGAAATATTCGAGACCTTGCCCCTGAGACCCCCTTCTCCACCTTAGAATGGCGGATATTGGAGATAAGTATTGTTATTCAGGACCTCTTCCCTCTCCACCCTAGAATGCCTCCGGTCCTGCTGGTCAGATTCTCCTGATCTTTTCTCCCCAGGCATGTGGTTAGTCACATGGTAGGCCCCCACCCCTCCAGGACGAGGGAGCTGGAGGAAGGCCCCATCTAACCTCCATACAAATACGGAAGGTGACCAGGCAGGCCTGGTAGGTCAGTTTTAAGAAGAAAGCAATTGAGCCCCCTCCGAGGGGTTAAAAGGAGCCCTAGCCCACTCCCTAGTGCAGCTCTTTGAGCCTCCCGCTTGAAATTTCTCTTCTGTACTTTTTCTTAGCTTGCCCAATAAGTCTTCTCTAGTGAGTTGGAGTCTTGGCTCTGAATTCTTTCTTAGCCAGTACTCAAGTACTGAGGTTGTTGAACCCAGGTCCGATCTAACTCCCGGTCAGATACCTGGTGCTGCTCTCACCACCTACAACAATTTCAATCTGTATCTGCTTTCCCCAAACCAGGAAACATTTACAATAATCTTTTTGGAATTCTTAATTATTATAATGATGAATGTAGTTATGAGTTTTACCTTATAAATATATATTTTTGTCAGCCCAGGGCCCTTTAAATTGGAAGTTTCTAGTCTTTTTAAATTCAGGGAAATTTTAGCCTACTGTTTTTTAAAAATTATTTCTTCTCTCCATTTTAATTATTTTCTCTTCCTAAGACTTTTATTACTTATATGTCAGCTCTTACTTTTACTTCTAATTTCCATATTGCCCAGCTTTTCTCTCATATTTTCTGTTTCTTTGACTTCTTTCTGGGAAAACTTGTCAATCTGGTCTTTCAAATTGTTAATTTGTTTCCTGGTTGTTTTTGTTTTATTCTTTATGCCAGCTTTCGGGTTCTTTATTGCAATAAAGAATATTTATGTTTTACACCTATTACTTATAGTCTGATGCTATTGTACGTTTTCTTTTCTGTTTCATGGTGTGAATATTTCTATTTTTAAAAGTATCCCTATTAGAGTAATTTTAAATTCTTGCCTCGGTGTCCTAATATTCTGGTGGAATCTTCAATCTGGTGTGTGTGTTTTCCTTTTGAAGAGATGATGTTCCCCAATTATCTTGTTGATTTGGCCTCTGAGCTTGTTTTCCCACAGGGTATCAGCTTTTCTTCTAGCAGGGCACCAGTGTCAGTTCCAATAAGCTCAGGGAGGAAGGAGTGATGAGCCCTAAGGTGCAGAGCTCCTCACTCTGAAAAACAACCCCCAAAGTCAGGACTTTATTTTTGCCCTCCAGAGGAAATCAGAATTAGGAGAAGATGCTCTTTAAAATTTAATTCCTCAGCCTCGGGGGGGATTGGAGGAGGAGGGGTGCAGAAACAACTGCCTGAGTGTTTTTAGTCTCCAAGCTTTCCAGCTCCTTACCTGCATTGAACCTCTGCAAAGTCTGATTTACTCCTGAGGACAATGGGTATGAGTTTGGGGGCAGGAGCAGATCTCTCAGCAGTTCCTTTTCCATGTCATTGTTTCCAGTTGTTCTTGCTCCAAATAAATCCACCTGCTCCTACAGACACACTGCTCCATAGAAGCACTGGCTCTCTTCCCAGGGTTTCTTAGTGTCATGGTGCTGATCTTCCCCAGTTCACAGGATTACTTTTGTCCACAGAGTCCATAGTTGAGATTAACAAACTCTTGATACAAAACCCATAAGTCGCTTTCTCTATATCAAATCCTCTTTTTTTGCCCCACACACTTTATTCCAGCCAAGTCGGTCTTCCTAAGGACCTTTGCTCCACACATTTGGGCTTAGTAGCTTCAGGCTTCTCTTACTTGGCTCCACTTGTTTCTCTTTTCTCCTCCTTAGCTTTTCCTTTGTCTTGCAAATGCAAATTTCACACAACTCGTGACTTATCTTAAAGGGTTTTTCCTGAATCATAGCAATTTTTGATCCATTTTATCTCACCTTGATTCAAATTTCTGCTCCACAAAGGACAGATAAAGAGAAATAGAATGATTTATCTGTAAATGGAGTTTATAGCCCCCTGACTCCTTTTTCTGCTTCTCAGAGATACCTTCTATTTTTTTTTTTTTTTTTTTTTAAGAGGAAGGACTGTTTTCTTCAAAATCTGGATTTGGTGGTTTTCAGACTCAGGAATACAGGACACAGCGAAAGCCAAGGATGTGATCTGGGCTTAAAATAGAAGCATTAAGTAAATTTGAAAAGTTGATAAAGAGACCTCCACCCCCACCATCCTGTTTCCCTTGCCACTTGCCTAGAGTACTGAAGGCAGAGATGTTCTTCTTATCCAAGGATGGAAAATTCATCTTTGGAGGACCTTTAAGGCCCCAGAGAAAACACCTTTATACTCTGACATTTCCCCAGAATAAAAGTCAGCTTTCTATTGCTCCATTGTTTCCTAAGGCCTTCCAGTCAACAAGTTCCACCCGCGCATACAGAGCAGACACCCAATTTTAAGACTCCTCCTTTTGTTGACTATGAACCAACAGCTAAGGGCCATCACCCATTCAAGGACAGCTTTCAGCATGAGAGTGAAACTAGCATTGTCTCTAGAGGAGACACACCTGCAGGAATCAGAGGGAAAAAAAGTTGAATGATGTTTTTAGTAAAAAGGAACAGGTCTGAGAACAAAAGACAGCTCTTTGAAATTAAAAACATGGAAGCTGAAACAAAATTTTCACTGAGACTTAGAAGATAAAGAGAATCTCTTACAAAGTCATAAAAAGACAAGAAGATGGACAACTGAGGGAAAAGATGAGAAAATCAAGGGTGTGTTTGAGAAGTCTAACATCTTTCTGGAGTTCTAGATAAAAGAAGTAGAGGAACTAGACTGGAAGAATTAAAAAAAATAAACCCTATAAGAAAATCTTAGAACTGAAGGACATTTAAATAGACCTAGGAGAACCTAGAACAGGATTGAAAAAACTAGGTAAAAACTTTCAGAGATTAAAAGAGGTCACAAAACACCAGGAATTAAACTTGCATCTGGTTTTTCATTAGTGATGTTGAATATTAGATAATAATAGAATAATATTTCTAAAAATCTACGAAAAATTATTTTAGCAAGTATAAAACTTCTCAAACGATTATACTGAAGGATATGTAAAATAGATAAGAGTGAAATCATATCTCTTGGGGTGTAAGGACTGTAGTTCCAAACTCCCTGCTACATTTCTAAATCAGCTTTATTGAGGTATAATTTATGTACAATAGGACTTCCTAATTTTAAATCTACTGTTTAATGAGTTTTGACTAGTGGTTCTCAAACAGAGGCAATTTTACTCCCCAGGAGACGTTTGGTAATGCCTGATGACATTTCTGGTTGTTGCAACTTTGGGGGTGGAGGTAGTGCTATTGACATCTAGGGGGACAGAGGCCAGGGATGCTGCTAAACATGCAACAATGCACAGAATGCCCTCGTAACAGAAAGCTAGCCTTCCCAGGATGTCAGTGGTGTTGAGGTTGAGAAGGCTTGGTTTTGAAAACAGTCATATAAACACCATCACAAAATATACAAAACATTGTCATCACCTGAGAAAGTTTCTTTTATGGTCAATTCTCTTCCTCTGTATCCTGGACTCTGACACTCACTGATCTTTTTCCTATTATTATAGTTTTATTTTTTCTAGAATTTCATATAAATGAAATCATATAGTATATAGTCTTTTGAGTCTTTTGTTTAGCATAATGTTTGTGAGAGTCATCTATGTTGGTATATATATCTGTAATCATTCTTTTTTATACTTTGCAGAGTTCTACTGTATGAATGTACCATAGCTTGTCCTTACATTTACCTATTAAAGAAAAATTTGGGGTGTTTCCAGTTTGGGAAATTATGGATAAAGCTACTGTGAACGTTGGTGAATATGACTATATGTGGATGTATGTTTTAATTTCCTTTGGGTAAACTTATAGGAGTGGAAATGATGAATCATATGATAAGCCTAACTTTATAATAAACTTCCAAACTGGTCTCCAAAATGGTTGTACCTTTCTATGTGCCATAAAAATGCGAGTGTTCCAGTTGCTCCATACGTTTGGCAACACTTGGTGTTGTCAGTCTTTTCTATTTTAACCAATTTAATGGGTGTGTTTTGATGTTTCATTGCAGCTTTAATTTCGATTTCTGGATGAATAATTTGTTGAACATGTTTTTATAGACTTTTGCATATTTTATTTTTCTCAGAGTTTATTCAAATATTACCTCCATTAAAAAATTAGGTTGTTTCTATTTGTCATTGAATTGTAAAAATTCTTTATATATTCTAGATACAACTTTTTTCCTCAGATTTACGTTATGTAAATTTTCTCTAAGTCTGTGGCTTGCCTTATTTTCATAACAATGTCTTCGGAAAAACAATGGTTTTAGGTTTGTGTTGTTTTGTGCAGTAACATGCTGTACAAGCTTGTAGCCCAAGAGCAATAGGCTCTATCATAAGCTTAGGTGCATAGTAGGCTGCACCATCTGGGTTTGTGGAAGTGCATTCTACGATGTTCGTACAATGATGAAATTGCCTAAGGACACACTTGTCGGAACGTATCCTTGTCATTAAGTGGCACATGACTGAACAACATTTATGACTGCATCAAGAACTTTGCTTGGGCTTGAGGTGATGTCACATAGGAATGTGTATCTGGAAGAAGATGCTCAAGGGGTTCATCCAGACTTCAATACAGGATTTGCCAAGGATAAGTAGGTTGCAAAAATTAACAAGGCTGTGGTTGAGATGGGAAACAACTTTAACTTGGGGGGATGATGATGGCATTGAGGAGCCCCTAGAGGTGGTTCCTGAGGAGCTGGTTAATGAGGAGTTGTTGGAATTGGAACAGGAACACACAGCTAAAGAAGAGGCAGGAGAAAAGGAAACTGAAGGAGAAGAGAAAGAAGCCTCAAGAAAATTCAGAGTTAAGGGTTTAGCAGAAGCTTTTTGAGACCTCAACAAGTTCCTTAAAATGTTTGGAAACATGGGCCCCAACACCAAAAGGTTTTCATTAATAGAGAAAAATGTTCATGGCATCTTATCTGCTTATAAGGAAATTTTTGATGAAAAAAGAAATAAACCAAGCAAACCACTATGAACAGATTTCTGAAAAGAGTGACACCTCCTTAAGAAAAGTGTCAGGCAGTTCCTTCAGGAAGTGTTCCAGAAGAAGGCATGTTATCATAAGAGATGAAACTGCCATGTGTGTTATTGCCCCTGAAGACCTTCCAGAGAGACAAGATGTGGAGGTGGAAGAAAGTGATATTGATGACCCTGACTCTATGTAGACCTACAGTAATGTGTGTGCTTGTGTCTTAGTTTTTAACAAAAAAGTTTAAAAGTAAAAATTTTTTAAAAATTTAAATTTCTGTGGAAATAATTGGCTTGTTTTTGCATTTTCTTTTTTTATTGAATGCATTGGGGTGACACTGGTTAACAAAATTATACAGGTTTCAGGTGCATAATTCTACAACATATCATCTGTACACTATATAGTGTGTTCACCACCCCAAGTCAAGCCTTCATCCAGGTCTGTGTATGTGCACTCTGTCATGTCTGTATGACAAAAATCACCTAATGATGCATTTCTCAGATTGTATCCCAGGCATTAAGTGACACGTAACTGTATTTGTCTTCTTTTTATTTCTCTGTTATATTTTGTAGTTTTCAGCATCTTTATCCCTAGGTATTTCATGTTTTTTGTATTATAAATGGTAGACTTTTTTTGAAAAATTTTATTCTCCAATTGTTTATTGCTGTCTGTATAAACACTATTGATTTTCTCCTAGAGTTATCGAGATATAATTGACATTCAACATTGTGTGAGTTTAAGGTATACAATATGATAATTTGATACATGTATTTATTTTGAAATATTTAATACAATAAGTTTAGTTAACACATCTTCAATCTCACGTAATTACTATTTTGTTGTTATGGTAAGAACATTAAAGCTCTACTCTCATAGTAACTTTCAAGTATTTAGTACAGTATGATTAACTACAGTCACCATGCTGCACATTAGATCCCTGGAATCTATTTGTGTTCTAACTGAAAGTCTGAGGTCTTTTGTGGTTCTGTATGAATTTTAGGATTTTTTTTTCTTTCTGTGAAAACTGCCCAAAAAATTTTGATAGAGATTGGATTAAATCTACAGATGGCTTTGCTTATGGACATTTTAACAATATCAACTCTTCTAATCCATGAACGTGAGATATCTTTTCATTCATTTGTGTCTTCTTTAAATTCTTCCCTCAAAGTCTTATAGTTTTGGGGGTTTTTGATGATAAATTTTTTTCCTTGGTTAAATTTGTTCCTAAGTACTTTATTGTTTTTGATGCTATTGTAAATTTTATTGTTTTCTTATTTCTTTTTCAGGTAGTTTATTGTTAATAATACTATTGATTTTAAAATATTGACTCTGTATCTTGCAACTTTGCTAACTGTACTTATTAGTTTTAGTAATTCTACTAGCTTTTTAATATTTTCCTTAGTATTTTCTATGTAGACACTGATGTCTGCAAATTAATAGCTTTTCTTTTTCTTTTCCAATATGTACGACTTATATTGCCTTTTCTTGCCTTATTGCACTGGTTATGACTTTAAGTTCAATGGTAAATACAAGTGGAGAGAGTGAATATCCTTTCTCTTTTATGGATCTTAGGGGAAAAGCATTCTTTCACCAGTAAGCATAATGTTACATCTAAATGTTTATAAATGCTCTTTATAAGAAGAAAGAATTTACATTTTTGCTGAGAGTTTTACACAAATGACTGTTAAATTTTGTCAGTGCTTTTTCTGTGTTTATTGAGGTGATCATAAGGTTTATCTCTTTATTCTGTTAATATGGTAAATTACATCGATTGCTTTTCAAGTGTTAAACTAACCTTGAAGTCTTAGATGAATTCCACTTGAACATATATTATCTTTTAAGAATATTATTTGGTTTGTTTTGCCAATAGTTTGTTAAGGAGTTTTGCCTTATGGTCATAAAGAATATTACCAGTTTTATTTTCTTATAATATCTTTGTTTTTTAGTACCAGGGATCATAAAATGAGATGAAAATATTTTTTTTCCTTTGTTTTCTGAAAGTGTTTGTTTAGGAATGATATTATTTCTTTCTTAAATATTTGATAGAATTTGTTGGAGAAGCTGTCTGAACCTGACAGCTTTAAGTTAAAATTCCATTTCTTTAATAGATGTAGGCCTACTCATGCTTTTTATTTCTTCTTTTTTTGCCTCTTCTAATCTGAATCTTTTAAGGAATATGACCATTAATCTAACCTGTGAAATTCATTGGCATATAGTTGTTCATACTCTTCCCTTATTATTCTTGTAATAGTTGTAGGATCTGTGGTGATGTTTTCTCTTTCACTCCTGATGCTGGTAATTTATGCCTTCTTGGTCAGTCTAGTTTAAGCCTTATCAATTTCATTGATTTTTCTCAAAAGTCAGCTTTGGGTTTTATTGGTTTTCTCTATTGTTTGCCATTTTCTCTTTTTATAAAAGAAAATAATGGTGATAGTTTACCTTTTGTTTCAGCAGTGAACAATATTAAATAGTCATAATAATTTTAATACTGGAGGGAAGATGGCAGCACTGTGAGAAGAAGCAGAGCACCCCTGCTTCCATCCCCGGATTTGATTTACTCCTAAAATACTATATAACCAGCTTGGAAATACCAGAGAAATATACCTGAGTGGACATATTTCGAGTAGAGAGCCCTGAAGAAACATCATAGAGTCTGGTAAGAGAGGGCGAGCATAGAAAGGGGGAGTCCCCCCTGAAGCTTGTGCTGGGCTCTGAGCCCCCCGAGGCTTAGAGGCTACAAAGCTCCCTCCCCATGGGAGTAGGGACCAGCATGCAAAAGCAGGAATCTCAAACCTGGAGTGAAGGAGAAGGGAAGGTGTGCTCCCGCGGAGGGCAGAGAGATCCCCAGGAACAGTGTGCCCACGGGGAGGGGACGGCTCTTTCCTAGTGAAACAAAGCTTCTAATGGCGGCCCTGACCTGCGTCTTATGCTCAGGGTGCTGAACACCGGAAAGGCTTCAAAGTGTGTAGCACCGAGTAGAAAGGGACCAGAGGCCTGCACTGAGCAGCCACATACAGGGACCCTCTGCCTCCATGTAAGGCATGGTGTTGAGCCCCAGAAATCATTTAATCTGTGTGGAGCAGGGAAGGGGAAGAGAGCCCTCCTGCCCTGAGCTCCCAGTGGGGAGAGTCTGGGATCTGTGACCAGCCCTGAGGGGTGCTGTGGTGGCGCCCATGGAGCTGCCCCAGTTTTACTGAGATCAGCAGTGCAGGGGAGCTGCGTGGAGCTGACGTTGGGTCCCCTCCTGCGGGGCACTTTGGTGCAGACGGCTGGACCTTGCAGGACGGATTCTCTGCTTGTGTGCTGTTTTTGTGTAGTTTTGAGATTTTGATCACTGAACTGGCTTCCACCTTCCTGGCTTGCATTGGGTGGACAGACAAGCGGAAGCTGAGATTTGTGTCTGCATAGTAGAGTGTTTGAAATACGTGCCTGGTTCGACCAGCCAACCAGATCTGGGAAAGGTGGGGCAGAGCATGCCTACCTCTCCTGCAGCCTAAGAGCACCACCCCCAACAGGGAAGGGGCTGGTTCAGCTCACTGAAGCCTCAGATGTCCCCCACAGGGCACAGTCCTCAGGGGAAGGGAGAACAACTCACAGGAGCCCATTACAAGAATAAGACTCTAAGGGACTATTGTTTGGGAATAGGAGGAAAAGCTGAAAACTCCTGCTGGGGGTCGGGCAGGCAAAGTGCTCACTGGAATGTTTTTTAATCGAACCCACTGAACCCAGGCTGCTGAAATGGCCCATACAGAAAAAGCAACAGACTGAAGTTATTCTGAAGCTGCAGCAGGCCAGTGTATGGGGAAATAGAATTGGAGAACAGGGTGGAGACTGAGGACTTGGCTGTGGAGCAGAATCTAACTCCCTCACAGTGAGTGCCTGAGAGCAAAACCTCTAAGTAAGGGGAGTGATACCCTGGGCTACACTAACCACCCTGCACCCTAAAGACTCTACAGAAGACTCTGGAGTAAGACTAAGCAACTACAAGGTTGCAAAATAGCTGACAAGAGGAGGTGGTCCACAGAGAGCCTCAGATCAACCATCTACCTAAGGACACCAGGGCCAAACCTAGACGGCTCCTCACATTGGGTGATACACAAGCACCTCCCAGGAGAATGGAAATTAGCATAAAAAACAGAGAGCCACAGGCAACATAAGCTGCCCAGAAGAAACTCACCTGATTGACTTTCTTTTTCTTTTCTTTTTTCCCCCTTTTTTCCCTTAGGAAAAAGAGAAAGGAAAAAAAAGTTTCTTTCTTTTTAAATTTATAATTTTTTTAAAAAATTAAAAAATTTTTAATTAATTTTTTTAAAAGAATTTTGTTTTGATTAGCTTATTTTTTGTTTTGTTTTGTTTTATCTTTGCTTCTACTCTTAAGATTTTCTTGATATTCCCTCCTTAATTGCTGGGACTTTATCATTATAACCAACAAGTTACCACTTTTCTCTATAGTTTCCCCCATATCTCTTACTGAACTCCCTCCCTGCCCTGGTTTTATCTCTCTCTCTTCTCTTGATCCATTGGGATAACTTTTTTTTTCTTTTTTCTTCTTTTCTTTCTTTCTTTTATTTTTCTCCCTCTGCCTTCCTGTCTTTTTGTTTGATTGTTAGTTTCTGTTATTCTCTTTACTCTATTTTTAATTTTTCATTTTCAACTATTATCCTATTCCCATTCTCTCCCTTAATTTTTTGCTGGCCCTTCTTTCAGAATCTTTTTTCTGCCCCTTTTATCTCCCAGTAGCTTCTCTATTTTTTACATTTTAGTTTAGTTTATTATTATTATTTTTAAAATTTTCATCACTATTAACAACAATATACTTTTCTCTCTCTAGCTTTACTTTTCTTTCTCTCTTTCTTCTTTTCACTCTTTTTTTTTTTTTGCTTTATAATTTGTATTCTCCCCTCACTCTCCCAGTTCTATTTTCATTTGGGTTGTTTTCATTGTGATTGTCAAGATATTTTGTAAGATACCCCTTGCTTCTTGGAAGTTTAGTTGTGTATTGTCCTGCCTTGCCAGTACCTGTACAATAGCTTACATGACGTGGTTGGGCCTGAGACACACAGTTAGCCAACCTGAGAGGAGAGTCCTCCCAAGGACTGATCAATAACAATCTAAACCCAATCACAACAGGAGATCACAA
The DNA here is from genome assembly GCF_054644295.1 of Miniopterus natalensis. Taxonomy (NCBI): domain Eukaryota; kingdom Metazoa; phylum Chordata; class Mammalia; order Chiroptera; family Miniopteridae; genus Miniopterus; species Miniopterus natalensis. Next base: position 76,239,542 of record NC_142089.1, read on the forward strand.
AGAACCCACAAAAGGGACACCCACAAAGGGACAGGCCTAGAGCAAAGAGCTCAGAAGTATAAGGAAAACACACCTCTGGGCTCCACTGGACTCACACTACAAAATCCCTCCCCATAAGACTGAGAGACAGCAAATATATCTAACACATAGATTCAAACACTAAGAGACACCAAAATGGGGAGACAAAGAAACAATCCCCAAACTAAAGAAAGGAAAAATTGCCAGAAAAAGACTTTGATGAGATGGAGTTAAGCAAGTTATCAGAAATAGAGTTCAGAATAATAGTTATAAAGATGCTCAGGGAAATTAATGAGAACAACAAAGCACTTGATAGTAAGGTCGAGGAACTTAGTGAAAACATGAAAAAAGAGATACATATCATAAACGAGAATCAGGCAGAAATGAAGAATACTGTATCTGATACCAAGAATATGCTGGAAGGAATTAAAAGCAGGTTCAATGGAGCATAGGATAGAATGTGTGACTTAGAAGACAAGGTAGAAAAACCACTCAACCAGAGCAGCAAAAAGGAAAAGCACTTAAAAAGCATGAGGACAGTCTAAGAGAGCTTTGGGACAACATGAAATAAAACAACATTAGCATTATAAGAGTGCCAGAGGGGGAGGAAAGAGAGCAAGGGATAGAGAGCCTGGTGGAGAAAATAATGACAGAAAACTTCCCTATGCTGGTGAGGGAGAAAGCCACATAAGTTCAGGAAGCACAGAAGGTTCCAAACAAGAGGGACCCAAAGAGATCCACTCCAAGACACATTATAATTAAAATGGTAAATGTCAAGGACAAAGAGACAATATTAAGGTCTGCAAGAGAGAGACAAGCAGTGACCTAAAAGGGAACCCCCATAAGGCTGACAGCTGATTTCTCAACAGAAATTTTTCAGGTCAGAAGGGAGTGGCATGAAGTTCTCAAAGTAATGAAAAGCAAGAACATGCAACTAAGACTGCTTTATCCAGCAGGGCTATCATTTAAAATTGAAAGTGGCCCAGCCAAGCGTGGCTCAGCGGTTGAGCGTCGACCTAGGATCCAGGCGATCGGGGTTCGACTCCCGGTCAGGGCACATGCCCAGGTTGTGGGCTCAATCAATGACTCTCATCATTGATGTTTCTATCTCTCTCTCCCTCCCTCCTTTCATCTCTCTGAAATCAATAAAGATATATTTAAAAAAATAAAATAAAAAATTGAAGGTGAAATAAAGAGCTTCCCAAACAAAAGAAGGCCAATGGAGTTCAGTACCACCAAACCAGCATTGCAAGAAATGCTAAAAGGACTGATCTAAACAAAAAGAAGGAATAGTGAGAGAAAGGTACATCAGCATAAAGGGGGAAAATGACATTAAATAAGTTGATATCAATAGTAACCTTAAATGTAAACAGAATAAATGTTCCAATCAAATGACATAGGTTAGCTGAATGGATCAGAAAACAGGACTCAAATATATGCTGTCTACAAGAGACCCACCTGAGGGCAAAAGATTCACACAGGCTAAAAGTGATGAGATGGAATAAAATATTCCATGCAAATAGAAATGAAAAAAAAAAGCTGGAGTAGCAATACTTATTTCTGACAAAATAGACTTTAAAATAAAGACTGTAACTGGAGACAAAAATGGTCACTATGTAATACTAAAGGAATCAATCCAACAAGAGGAAGTAAACCTTATAAACATTTATGCACCCAATATGGGAGCACCTAAACATATAAAAAATTTCTTGGTAAACTTTAAGGGGGAGAGTGACAGCAACACAATCACAGTGGGGGGCTTTAACACCCCACTGTCAGCATTGGACAGATCATCAAGACAAAAAATCAACAGGGTAACAGACTTAAATGACACATTAGATCTAATGGATTTAATTGACATTTACAGAACATTTCATCCCAAAGTAGCAAAATACACATTCTTCTCAAGTGCACATGGAACATTCTCAAAAATAAACCACATGTTAAGGCACAAGGCAAGACTCTACAAATATAAGAAGATTGAAATCATATCAAGCATCTTCTCAGATCACAATGCCATGAAACTAGAAATCAAACACTATAACAATACTCAAAAGCATTCAAACACATGGAAGCTAAATAGAATGCTAGTAAACAATGAATGGGTTACCAATGAGATCAAGGAAGAAATCAAACACTTCTTGGGAAAAAACTAAAATGAACAGGAAACAATCCAAAATCAGTGGGATACGATGAAAGCAGTCCTGAGAGGAAAGTGCATAGCATTACAGGCCTACCTCAGGAAATAAGAAAAAGCTCTACTAAACCATCTAACACAACAACTAAAAGAACTAGAACGAGAACAGCAAGAAAAGCCCCGAGGAAGTAGAAGAAGGGAAATAATAAAGATCAGAGCAGAAATTAATGACATAGAGACTAAAAAAAAATACAAAAAAAAATCAATGAAACCAAGAACTGGTTTTTTGAAGAGATAGATAAGATTGATGCACCTTTAGCCAAACTCACCAAGAAACAAAGAGAGAGGACCCAAATAAATAAAATCAGAAATGAAAGAGGTGATATAACAACTTACCCAACAGAAATACAAAGGATGGTAATAAAATACTATGAGCAACTATATGCCAACAAACTGGAAAACATGGGTGAAATGGACAAATTCCTAGAAGCATGCAACCTTCCAAAGCTGAATCAATAAGAGGCAGAAAACCTGAATAGGCCAATAACAACTAGTGAAATTGAAGCAGTAATCAAAAAACGCCCAGCAAACAAAAGTCCTGGACCAGATGGATTTATAGGCGAGTTTTACCAAACATTCAAAAAATAATTAAAATGTCAATACTGCCCAAATCAATCTATAAATTCAGTGCAATCCCTATTAAAATACCAACAGCATATTTCACAGATCTAGAACAAACACTTCAAAAATTTATATAGAACCAAAAAACACTCCGAATATCCATGGCAATCTTGAGAAGAACAAAGTTGGAGGGATCACAATACCAGATATCAAGTTATACTACAAGGCCACTGTAATCAAAACAGCCTGGTAATGGCACAAGAACAGGCATACAGATCAGTGGAACAGAACAGGGAACCCAGAAATTGACCCAAGCCATTTTGGTCAATTAATATTTGACAAAGGAGGCAAGAACATACAATGGAGTAAAGACAGTCTCTTCAATAAGTGGTGTTGGGAAAATTGGACAAGTACATGCAAAAAAAAAAAATGAAACTAGACCACCAACTTACACCATACACAAAAATAAACTCAAAATGGATAAAAGACTTAAATGTAAGGCATAAAAACCATAAAAATCCTAGAGGAAAACATAGGCAGAAAATCTCAGACATCTCTTGTAGCAATATATTTGCCAATACATCTCCTAGGGCAAGAGAAACAATGGAGAAAATAAACAAATGGAACTGCATCAAAATAAAAAGCTTCTGCACAGCAAAAGAAACATCAACAAAACACAAAGGGAGCCCACTGTATGGGAGAACATATTTGCCAGTGACACATCTGATAAAGGGCTAATATCCAAAATATATAAGGAACTCATACAATTTAACAAAAGGAAGACAAACAATCCAATTAAAAAATAGGCAAAGGACCTAAAGAAAGACTTCTTTAAAGAGGACAACCAGATGGCTAAGAGACATATGAAAAAATGTCCAACCTTGCTAATCATCAGAGAGATAGGAATTAAAACCACTTCACACCTGTCAGAATGGCTCCATCAACAAGTCAACGAGCTACAAGTGCTGGCGAGGGTGTGGAGAAAAGGGAACCCTGGTACACTGCTGGTGGGAATGCAGACTGGGGCAGCCACTATGGAAAACAGTATGGAGGTTCCTCAAAAGATTAAAAATTGACCTGCCATTTGACCCAGTGATCCCACTTCTAGGAATATATCCTAAGGAACCCAAAACACCAATCACAAAGAACTTATGCACCCCTATGTTTGTAGCAGCGCAATTTACAATAGCTAAGATCTGGCAACAGCCCAAGTGTCATCAGTAGATGAGTGGATAAAAAAGCTGTGGCACATTTACACCATGGAATACTATGCTGCTGTAAAGAGGAAGGGCCTTTTAGCCTTTGGCACAGCATGGAGGGAACTAGAAAATATTATGCTCAGAAGAATCAGCCAGTCAGAGAAAGACAAGTACCACATGATCTCACTGGTATGTGGAATATAATAAATAAAATAAACTGATGAACAAAGTGGATCCAGAGCCATAGAAGCGTGGAACAGACTGAGGGATCTCAGAGGGAAGGTGGGGAGGGGGGAGTGTGTGGGGAGAGATTAATCAAAGAACTTATTTGTTTATAAGCATAACCCATGGACACAGACATTGGTGTGGGGAAAACCTGGGGATGGGATTGATGTGGCATGGAGGGGATCAATGGGGATAAAAAGGAGACATCTGTAATATTCTCAACAATAAAGATAAACAAACAAACAAACAAACAAACAAAAATGCTGCTTAAATTTTCAATGAAAATGCATATTTCTTCTGTCTTTCAAAAGATGGTCTATTTCCTCCCCATTTAAAAAATATTTTTCAGACAAACAAGCAATATACTTAACATTAAGTCTGAGGCATTGTAACAAGTTTAATAAACACGTACTAAAACCACCAGTTTATTTATTTTCTGAAATCAAATAAGAAAATAAAAGTATGTTTACTTTAAAAAAATTTTTAATATTAACTGAAAAACACGCAATAAAAACTATTATGTAACCCTGCTTGGAGGATGAGGAAAGTGGTAGAGGGGTGAGAGTTTATAAAACTATATGCTAATTTTCATAATAAGATGTCAATAATGACTAAAATGAATTAATCAACAAGTTACAGAATAAGCATTGTTTGAAATGTGAGGGTAAATACTGGAAGAAAGAGCTAAAGGAATTGAAAATCGTAGTATTTAGGAAGTGAAACTGGAGAGTTAGGTAAGAGACTGTCATTTTTTCACGACGAGGATTTTTTGAATTGTTTGAATTTTAAAATATATGCATGTATTATATTGTTAAAATAAAGATTAATTTAATATTTTAATATCAGATTAAGAAAAAGCATGGCTGGGAAACAATAAGGTTGGAAAGGCCACTGGTCTTGATGCTGATGTCCTGGATAAAGGGAAAAAAGACTCAGCAGGTCTGGGGAAGCACTGAGAGTCCCGGGGCGGAGTGTGGACCTGGTGTCGGGGATATGCCCCTGACTTTGAATCTTGCTAAAAGATGCCTTTTATTTTCATTAGCTGAAAATTTCTGCATTTGTTTTTATTCTGAAGGAATTATTATAAAGGTGAATTTATAAAACCTATTGTGATCAAGCTTATGATTGACATTTAAATATATCCATAACATAGTAACAGGTCTTTACAGTTTACAAAGAGAATTTTTCATATGCATTGCTTGGTTTAACCCTCATTTTAGTCCTGCAAGTCCAGTATTCAAATAGATAGTATCTTCACTTTGTAGCTGAGTTTAGGTTAAAAGGTTTGCAAAGGGGTGGATTCCAAACTCATTACTTCCACTAATAATTCCATAATCTACATTGTCACATCACAAAATGATTTAACTGTAACCTGCAGGCGGCAGGATGAACATACACCCACTTCGGTTTGAATAGGTTTGAATACAGACTGTACTGCAATTGCTTGCTGGGTGACCTTGGGAACATTACTGTACTTAATTTATCTGAGCCTCAGTTTCAACATCTGAAACAAGATATTACTACCTTCCTCATAGGTTTGTTCTTTAAGAGTTAACGTACATAAAGTGCTTATTACAATACCTGGAAGTTAGTATGGACACAAAAATTTCTTAATAGTATGATCATTTTTGTTAACTATATAAACAACTGTGAGATTATTTAATGATTCATGCTTTCTATTTGTTGCCTGTGAGAACAATAATACTGACTCACTATCAAAATGATGATATTAAGTTTTAGTGCAACATTCAGTTTAAAAAAATTAGGCATGCATGTGTGAACATAAAATTTAAACTGAAATTACTTTTAAAATTAATATACTTCTAGAGATCATCTCTCTAGTAGCATGAATCACTAAGACTCGGCCAACCTCTGCATAAATCCTGCTTTTGTAAAATAGTGTAAATGCAGAGAAAAATGTGGGTAAATGTAGTATATCAAACAGTTAATGGTGGTCATCTCTAAGGGTTGGGATCATGGTGGGGGGCATTGAGTTCTATTTATATTTTTAGTACCTTTAAAAAAATAATGAGCAGATACTAATTTTATAAGTTGAAAAAAGAACATGATTTTAAAATAATTATATGAAAAATAAACTGTTCTTTATCAAAAAAGTTTGACTTGACTTGTCCCATGGCGATTCCTAGTGATGATTTCTTACTAAATGCTCTAAAGTCTTCCTCATGGCTGACATCAGCTGATGGGTCTCTAGTTCTAGAGTTTCTGTAGGCACCAGTGAATACTTGTGCCATAGAATTTCCATCTGGTTTCCATACAGGAGGTGTGTTCTTTGGTTCTTTCTAGACCTTACAGTTTACAGTAGTCAAAACAATTTAGTCTTAGAGAAAATTGGCTCATTTTGAAGGAGAGATTTTACGGCTAGTCTTTCCAGCCATGAATATGACCTGCTGAGGACTTTCCTGCTGTCAAAATAATTTGATTAAACATATTTATAAATAGGAATTAAAAAGGGATTTTGACATTCAAGCTTTGCTTTTCAATTATTCCTAAAGTTATTTCTACAACCAGTGCTACACTTAACCTTTCTGGCCATAGGGGTCTACCCAAAGCTCCCTTCCTTTATTCCATCTCTCCATGTTTTCTTTGCCCTTCTTTCTGCAGCCCCTGTTTCTTCCCAGATCTGGGGGGTGGTGGAGAGAGGCTGGCTTGGCTCCAATAGCTGCTCCAGCAGCTTGGCTTCCTACGTCCTCAAGCAGCCTCCTCTTTTCCAAGGGCTCTTGGGGTTTGGTGTCCAGCTGCTGCCAGAATTTCAAATGCTTTCAGATATCACCTTATTAAAATCTTAAAAGTGTCACCATTCTCCAAAGTGACAACCTCTCTCTCAAGGAAGATGTCTAGAGAACGTTAGCTCATCTAGAGCTCCCTCCGTTCCTGACTGCTGCTTGTGAGTGTAAATAAAAGCAGTCCAGGCACCAACTAATCCCAGGAAGTGTGCTGTTAATGTAAACAAAACCTGCCCCTGGGCTGCTGCTTGGCTTTTATTTCAGGGATGGCCAGGAGCTGACTGGCAAGCTCTGGTGGCAGAGCTTGCCACCACATAGAAGATCCGTGTTGCTTCCAGGGTGAGTTTATGAGCACTTATTGTCTGGACTCAAGTTCACCGCATTGACACCATATTTCATTCTCAACCTTTACACTCATTTAAAAGAAATGAGACATGGGATGACTTCCCTTTTGAAACAGTTAAGAGAAGTTCAAAACAGATGTCACAGGCCTTGTTCTGAGCACAGGGGGAGGCTGATGAGAGTATCTGATGACTCAGGTTCTGGGGAACTAGCTGAGCTTTTCTGATGGGTCATCCACCCATCATAGATTTGGATGGGTGACAAATCCTGCTCCCAAAGTCTTTCAGGCCAAGTTCAGAGCAAAGCCCAAATATGTTTGGCATTTGACTATTCAAAGTTGCTTTCTGAGAAGAGGTTTCACCCTATGCACAGGAAATCTTGTGGGCAGGCCTCTGTGATGAGATAGGATGTAGTTCAGGCTTTAATTTTTACAACAAAACTATAACTTAGTCACCTGCCTCTGAATACCTGGAGCACATGGGTCTCGCCTAAGCCAGCAAACTGAATCCTCACCGTCTGGCAGAGGTATAAAACCTGGTGGTTCTGAGCATATAATTTGGAGTCAGACAGCCTGGAGCTGGAAATTCAGTTCTGCTACATACCATTGGCAATGTTTAACATGCCTGTTCCTTGATCTTTCCATCCGTAAAATGGGTATTAGTACTTACCCATAGGGTGGTTGTGAGGATTAATGAAAAAAGGTATGTCAAGCACTGGACACCTTGCTCTGTGCAGGTGGGTGGTACTAAGGGAGGTGTAGATGAGGCAGGTGTTGTTTTGGTGATTGTTTCTGCTTAGTTATCTTTTTTTTTTTTTTTTTAAATATCTTTATTGATTTCAGAGAGGGGAAAGGAAAGGGAGAGAGGGAGATAGAAACATCAATGATGAGAGAGTGTCATTGATCGGCTGCATGTGCCCTGACCGGGAATCGACCACCGATCGCCTGGATCCTAGGTCGATGCTCAACCGCTGAGCCACGCCCAGCTGGGCTGGTTAGTTATCTTAAGTGTTCAGCTCCTGCCAAAGTCTAGTAAAAAACTGATATTTGAGAATAAAGATAATTACAATTTCTAACATTTATTGGCATCTACTATGTGCAAGGCCTTCCTCATTTACTCTTCACCACAAGCGTGGAGGGGAAGCCCAAAGCACAGACTATTAACTCATTCCTGTGTAGCAGTCCCAGTGCCTGCTCATGAGATGAGCACAAGGCTGCCTCCAGAGTAGGACGTTTTTCACAGGCTATGATGTAGCCTTCTGTCCTCAGCCTTTATTGAGGGTCAATGTGAGGAACTGCCATGTGATAAGCATTGTTATTGAATATGGTACATGTCATTGTCCAGTGGCCTTCATAGAAACCATATGTCATGAATTCCTCTCAAGGCTAAGAAAAAGGTTGTCTCTCTTGATGTTTCTTTTTATCAGACAGATATCTGGGCTTAAGGCCCAGAGATTCTGATTCAGTAAGTTTGGGAAGCATGGGATAACTGTATTTTAAAATGCTTCTTCCCTCCCTCTGTGAATCTTAAGGTGCAGCTAGAGTTAGAAGCCTCCAGCGTGGGTCATGAGCTTTCCCTGTGAGCCCTGGTTGCTTGGCATCATGGAGCTAAGATTTGGGCTCAGTTAGAGCTTCTTCTTATAGACGGAATCTTTGTGTCCCCCCAAAATTCATATGTTGAATTCTAAGCCCAATGCGATGGTGTTAGGAAGTGGGGCCTTTGGGAGGTGATCAGGGTGGAGTCTCCATGAATGGCACAGGTGCCCTAACAAAAGAGATCCCAGGTCTCTCGATCTTTCCACCAAGTAAGAACAGTGAGAACATGGCCATCTCTGAACCAGGAAGCAGGCTCGCAGCAGATACTGAATCTGCCAGTGACTTCATCTTGGACTTTCTAGTCCCAGAACTGCAAGGAATACATTTCTGCTGTTTATGAGCCACCCAGTCAAGGGCATTCTGTCAGAGCAACCCAAATGTCTAAGACAGTTCTTTTTACCTAGTTTTTCTGATAAATTTTTTCTCCCTTTTCATGCCTTGTTTCTTGTTCTTTCATTCACCTTCTTTTAATATTTTTATAGTTCACATGTCAGTTATTGTAAAATGCCTTAAGTCTGTCTTCAACATAAAAGCAACTTAATGGTAGAACGAGTGTAATTGTCTACTTAGAGTTTCCAGTTGGTTTTCCTTAAAACATTCTTTATTCTCTTTCTATCACTCTTTCACCTACCTTTGCCATTTTTAGTTAATTGATTGACAAAGTAAAAGTTCTATTTATTTACTTTAAAAAGCACTGATGTATTCTAAAGGGAGACTGGCTCACTCTCAAATGTCTTGAGGTGCCATAATTGTGAAGAGAGACTGTTCTAGGTGAAAAAGTTTGACCCAGAGATAATGACATCGGAGAGGGCTGGAATGAGTTCAAAGGAAGGTGCTGGAATTAAACGCAGACACAGAGGATGCTAATGTAGGGCAGAGTTTGTCTCTCATCTCCTGGACCTCCCACCCCACTCCACTGATGTCAGTTTAGATGCATTTGTGACTACAGTGTCAACATGCAACAATTATTTCATGTTTGTTAACACAATATAATAGACTTCTGTGAAGATGAACTCAGCTTAGGTCCATGAACACAGCATGTGCAATCATATCTCCTTGCTCTACAGCAACCTTCATTGAATAAAAAGTGGCAATTTCAAAGGTCATTGAATATTGCAAAGTGACAGATGTGAGGTTATATGGGGGGAGATGACCGATTGGGGCCTGGACAAGGTGACATTGGCTTCACTCCGGAGCTGGGTCTAGACTAAGACAGTAACACATATGTGACCAACTGCAGGCATGGTCTTATCTTCTCTGTAGGAAAAAATAATTTTTCTTTTCATTTAGCATGAAAAATACTCCAATATCATCAGACTGTGTTAAAATCATCAGATTGATGGAGTGGTTTTTAAATTAAATTTTGAGTAATTCTGATAAATAGCTATATCCTTTTCTCCCCTGTTAATCAGCATGAGTGACTTACAACTAAGTTAAGGACTCTTTCCATTCCAGAGGTAACCATAACCCAGTTATTTAATTTGGGCACACTCCCCCTGTTTTCCAAAGAGTCAATTGTTCAATGCATACTTTTCTAACACCTGCTGTGTACACGTGTGCACTAGATATTGTGACTGTCCTTCAGGAATTTATTGAATTGGGACACTACATTATGAATATAATACAATATGAAGAAACGCTTAGCGATACAAAACAGTGTAAGTAACTGTCACAGGAGGTGAAAACACAGTTGTCAGGAATTCAGAGTCAGGCATAATTACATGGGTTGGTGAAATCCAGGAAGGCTTCCCTGAAGAGTGTGGCCTGATCTATGGGAAAGCCACATCTTTGGATGGTCCAGTAGGAAAACTTACTTCTCCAACCACATGGCCTATGCCTCTGTGAAAGCTTCCTTTCCTCTTTTCACCACCACGTCTTTGCCAATGCCATTCCTCCCACCTAGAATGTCAATCTCTTTTTTCACTTACAAAAATTCTCCCAAGCCTCCACTCAGATTGCGGACATCCTTGAATATGAGGCTTAAGTGTGGGAACTTTCTGTTAATGGTAATCACTCCCTACTTTTGAGTAAAGTTGTAAAATGGTAAGTGTGAATCCAGAGTGAATTTATGAGGAAAGAGTCATTCCCAAACATTTAACAGATTTATGCCTTTTAGTTGTTATTTTTCCTAGGACGTAGGAGAAGGGGTTAAAAACAATTTATTCATTTATTAGCCGCATATGGGAGGAAGGGACTGGCAACCTTAGCCAGTCACAGGAAACCAAGAGACCTCTCTAGGCGGGATCCCGGAGACAATGTGTGGATATATTTTTGGTGGTCACAGCTGGGGGGTGGTACTAGCATCTGGGGTGTAGAAGACTCTGTCTAATGACCTGCATTGCACAGACTCTCCACAGCAAAGAGCTGTCTGGACTGAAATGTAAATAGTGCCAAAGCTGAGAATCCTCACTAGATAAACGTAGAAGTCACTGATTGACACCCAGTTAAGAGAAGATTGCTCGGAAAGATTTATCACAGAGGAAAAGCAAACAAAGCAGTAAATCTGATCCTCTTACAACATTTTGACCAGAAAATGAGTCAAAGGAAGAGTTCAGCTCATTCATTGCCAACCCTTTCCTGCCTCTACAGCTGTTCATTCAGTGCGAAGCTGACATTTTAAGTGTTGACTCTGCACATAGCAATGCCAGGCAAATGACTTCAGGGAAAACATACCACTGAATCGTTGCCAAGCAGTATCGTCATCTCTTTAATTTGTTTAGTTTTTCCTTGGGTGTGTCAAGAGTTCCCACCTTCCCAGGTGTGACTAGGTTAAACAGCTCTCCCTAGAATCCATTTCTCTCTACAGGAAATGCAGTGTGTGTGGTCAAAGTTGGGGAGGGACAAGGGTGTATAATGAAATCCTGAGGGCATCTGTAAACTTGTCAAGATTTTCCCTTCATAGCGTTGTGGTCTTGGCTGAACACAGGCTGTTGATGAACCTTAACTATGGTTTTGCGTGTTTATAATACACTTATTTTAGGGGACCAAGGGTCAGAGTTTATTTTAACTTTATTTTGATGATTAATGTGTAAAATTTATGTGCGAGTTATAATAATACAAATGACTTGTACTGTGTTAGTTGTACTGGTGAGCACTATTTTTAACCCATGAAAATTAATTCCACCAGTATTTATTGCATGTCAACTATGTACAGACATGAGACTAGGTACAATGTCATGGGAATTCATAGTCTGATTTGGGTGACAGCCAAGTAAAAAGCTAATTGCAGTAAAGTGCTAAGTGCAATGTTAAGACAATTATACAGTGATATGGGAGCAGGAATCTTAAGTCTCAACCCAGGCCAACTCCTTGATTTTAGCCTGGTGAGACTCTAAACAGAGGACCCATGTCTAAATTCCTGGCCCATAGAAACTGTGAGTGATTAATTTGTGTTGTTTCAAGCTGCTAGGTTTATGGTAATTTGTTACACAACAATAAAAAATGAATATGTACCTCAATGGAATCTAAGCACAGAAATGATTCTAAAAATAAAAATGAACAGTCTTAGTAACCTATAGGATAATATACATATATGTATGTGTATATATATATATATTTAAAATATATCTTTATTGATTTCAGAGAGAGGAAAGGAGAGGGAGAGAGAGAGAGACAGAAACATAAATGATGAGAGAGTCATTGATCGAGCCTGCAACCCGGGCATGTGCCCTGACTGGGAATCGAACCCCGATCGCCTGGATCCTAGGTCGACGCTCAACCGCTGAGCCACGCTCGGCCAGGCAGGATAATATATATTACTATAGCTGTCTAACGTATATGTAGTTGGAATACCAGAAAAAGGGTAGGGGGAGAAAAATATTTTAAAATAAAAACTAAAAATGTATCCAATTTGATGAAAATATTCTCTGACTGATCTAAGTAGTTCAACAAACCCTAAGCATGATAGAAACACACACACATATACACATTCATGTACACCAAGGTAAACCAGTAATCAGATTACTGAAAACCAGTAACAAAAGAAATGATCATAAAAAGCAGTCAGAAGGGGACATCTGTAATAATTATTGCAAAACCAATATGTAAAGAACTTTGACAAATCAATAAGGAAAAAAAGAGCAACCCAATAAATAAATGGGCAAAATAAATGAAAAAACATTTCACAAACAAATGATAAGATCCTCAACTTTGTTGGTGATCTGGGAAATGCCAGTTAGGGTCACAAAAGATATTATTTCTCATTCCCAAGGTTAGCAAATTTAGAAAGTCTGACAATACCAAATACTGGCCAGAATGTGAACTAATGAGAACTCTGATATGTTGCTGGTGGGGTTGTAAATTAGTGCAAACACTTTGCAAAAAAATTGGCATTAACTTAGTAAACATGAAGATGCATATATCTTACATGTTCAAGGGTGCCATTTATAGTAATAAAATACTGTAAATAGCCAAAATATCTGTTGATAATAGAATAGAAAAATATACTTTTGTCTATTTAGACAATGAGATACTTACTATAGAGCAGTGAAAATTAACAAAGTACTACTCTGTGTGTGTTATGAATGGATTTTGTCCATGTAAAATTTGTGTTGAAGTCCTAACCCCCAGTATCTCAGAATGTGACTATATTTGAATATAATATTAAAGAGGTAATTAAATTGAAGTGAGATTATTAGGGTGTGTCCTAATCCAATACCTGTGTCTTTATAAAAACAGAAAATTAAGACACAGACACATAAAGAGGAAGGCTATGTGAAAACATAAGGAGAAGATAGCTATCCTTAAGCTCTGCTGACACTTTGATCTTGGACTTCTAGCCTCCAGAATCATGAGAAAAGAAATTTGTGTTATTTAAGCCCCCATCTGTGGTACTTTGTTATGGCAGCCCTAGCAAGCTAATACAATGTATGAATATGAATGGATCTTAAAAAATATAAGGTTGGATAAAGTTGCAAGCCACAGAACACATACAGTGTCATTCCATTTGGGTAGATAAACAAAAAGACGCATACATCAAATTCTTACATTCTGACACTCCTTTTAAAAGATGGATCTTAATTCCTGTTCTCTTGAATTAAGACTTAATGACTTAATGACTTAATGACTCATTTCTAATGAATAGAATAAAGCATAAGCAATATAGTGTGACTTCTTTTTACAATGCTCACCCAAGGACATGTTAATTGATTTTTAGAGAGAGGGGAAGGGGGAGAAGAGATTAATATAGAGAGAAACATCAAAGTGAGAGAGGAACATTGATCTGCTGCCTCCTGAACGTGCTCTGACTGACCAGGGATCTAACTCTCAACCTAGGTATGTGCCCTGACTGGGAATCAAACCCACAGCCTTTCGGTGTACGGAACAATTCTCCAACCAGCTGAGCCACATCAGCCGGGCTAGTGTGTGACTTTTGGTATTAGATCATAAAAGACAAAAAGACAATGTGACTTTCTCCTTGCCTCTTCTTGGATCACTTGCTCTGGGAGAAGCCAAGCACCATGTCTAAGGACACTCAAGTAGCTCAAGGAAGAGTTCCATGTGGCAAGGACTTGATGCTCCTTGCTCACACTCACATGTGTGCCATCTTGGAAGTATATCTCCAGCCCCAGTCAAGCCTTCAGATGACTACAGCCGTGGCTGGAGTCTTGACCAAACCTCACGAGAGATCTGGATACAGAATAACTCAGTGAAGCTGCTCTCAAATTTCTACCACAAAACATGAGAAATGACAAATGCTCATTGTTTTAAGCCGTTAAGTTTTGGAATAATTTGTTACAAGCAATAGATAACTAATGCAGAGAAAATATAACTATTATAGAGAAAAAACAAGGGAATGATAAACATAAATTTCAGGGTAATGGTGATCTCTTCAGTGGAAAGCAGTAGACACAATTAGAGAGGGGAACATAGAGACTTTAAAGCTTCTGGTAAAGTTGTATTTATTTTTATTTGGGTAGCAAGCACATGTGTATTCATTGTATTATTTTAAAAAAAACCCTGTATATTTGTGTTATATACACACATATGCATTATCTTTTGTATATGAGAGGCATTATATTAAAAATAACTGTGGACAGAGAAACAGAAAGAAATCCAAGAGTTAAGTTTCATGGCACCTCAGAAATGAATGAGAACATAGTAGTAGGTAGTGGTGCCTAAGAAGGAGGGCTGACTAGAGAACGCAGGGGGATTGCCAGACTCACTGAGCATCCAGTTGAGTCTGCACACAGTGGAGGTGGAGTAGCAGCCACCCTTATCAGGCTGAGTGGCTTCCCTCCAGCCATGCCCGATGGTCAGATTAAGCCTGAAGAATGTGCATCATAAACACCCATGAGCAGCCTTGCCCTTGCCATCACACCCCAGCTCAGGTGTCAGATCTTGCTTGAAGTTCCCATGGTCTGTCCCTCCCTCCACCCCAGCTAGGTGGATAATTTCTTTTCTTATGCCTTTACCAAAATAACAACAACCCTGGTCGGTTTGGCTCAGATGGTTAGAGCATCAACCTGTGCACCTAAGGGTCACAGGTTTGACTTCCATTCAGGGCATATATGCAGGTTGCGGGTTCGATCCCCAGTTGGGGCATGTACGAGAGGCAACTGATCAAGGTTTCTCTCTCACTTCGATGTTTCTCTCTCTCTCTCCCCCTCTTCCTTCCTCTCTAGAATCAATGAAAAAACATGTCCTAGGGTGAAGATTAAAAGTAAATAAATAAATAACAACAACAACAATTGTTAACTCTTATAACACCACGTACCAGGAGCACTATGATAATAGTTCTCATGTCTAACTACCTTTTACCTTTATACCACTCTGTGGAGTAAGTACTCCTATCATCTCTATTTTACAAAAGAGGTTACACAGTAGTCATAGTGAGGCCAGGAGCTGTTCAACTCAAAACACCAGGGCACGACTATCACTTCACACGGCTTCCTAAATGGTGGGCACATACAGAGATTCCAGACTATGTTGCTGTTGATGGCAATGATAAATTTACATTCTTATGACTCTGCCAGACTGTGAGCTACTAGATGATTCAGACCTATCTTAACTCAATTTTGTGTCCTGTACTTTGTCAACCAAATGAACAAAAAAATGAGTATTGGATGTGATGTAAGATATTCTGTTGGTTAGAGTTCTCTGTAGCAGACCATGTTAGTGCTCCATGCTCATGTTATGGACTTGATGTTTGTGTCACCTCTAAATTCCTCTGCTGATACTCTACCCTCCAGTATGATGGTATTTGAAGGTGGGGCCTTTGGGAAGTGATTAGGATTAGATGAGGTCATGAGGGCAGAGTCTTCAGAATTAGTGCCTCTATAGGGGTCACCAGAGAGGTTGTTTCCCCTCTTTCCTCTCTGCCATGTGAGAATACAATCAGAAGATGACAGTCTGAAACCTGGAATAGGGCTCTCATCAGAACTTGACCCTGCTGACACCCTGATATTAGACTCCAGCTCCAGACCTTTGAGAAATAAATTTCTATTATTTTTAAGCCACCCAGTCTATGGTACTTTTATATAATAGCTCAAAAAGGCTAAGATAGCCCATGTTACCTGGGATCTATTTTCAGTTTTATACACATCTGTTCCCACTTTGCTTTTAATCTCAAGGTCCACCACATGTGTCTGTTACACACATTGTCACAGGCCTGCCAGAGCCTGCTTGGTCTGCATTCACAGAGAGACAGAAGTGTCTGGAAATTTACGTTCTCCCAAGGGTAGCCTGTGGCCAGTGACAAATGAGTACTTAGGTATGAACAGTCCAGCTCCTTTACCCCTGACTGGGACAGCTCTGAGGTATGGCCTACACTCTCTGAAGCTCTTCATATAGGATTGAGCTAAACGTACCCTTCATGGGCCTTTGTTTATGAGGTAGATGGTATTTTCAAAGGTGGCCACAGCATACCTACCATCCCACATGCTTTTCTGAAATGGAGTCCTGCCGTAAGCTCATCAAGGTTTGAAGCCCCTTCCCTTGCATCTGGTCTGGTGTGAGTGATTGTCTGTAACCAATAGAATGCAGATGAATCAATAGAACTTCACCACTAACTTCTGAACTAGGTCAGAGGAAGTCTTGCAGCTTCTGCCTTGATCTCTTAGAACCCTTCCTCTCCAAGACATTGCCTGTTGGAATGCTTGCTCTTGAAACTCAAGAGCTGTGCAATGAGAAGCCCAAAGACACTTGGAGGACACATGTACACCCACTGGTTCACAGTCTCAGCTTTGAATCACCTCAGCTCGAGAGCCATACATGCAAGTAAAGAAGCTTCCAGATGGTTCCAGTTCCTCCTTGTTGAGCCATCGAGTGTTCCCAGCTGAAGCCTCAGATGTGATGAAGCAAAAACAAGTCGTCCCTTTGGCCCTGTCCAAATTCCTCACCCATGGAATCTGTGGGCATTACAAAAAAGAGTAGTTGATTGACACCACTAAGTTGGGGTGGCTTGTCACGCAGCAATAAAGAACTGGATCACTAAATACTGCATCATTATAGTTGGTAAAGTTGGCAGCATAGGTAAACATGGTACTGGCATCCGCACACAACCACATCAAAATCACAATTAAACTACAGAACAACCATCAGTCAGAATCTCCTTAAATCTAGCTGAACAGAAGCCCTACAACAAGGATATAAATAAGAAGCCACATCCAGAAGGGCAGGAGGGGTGGAGATGAGGAACAGGCTGATCCCACACCCATGGGATATCTTGGCTTCGGAGATTACCTCCCAGGAGTGAAGGGCCCCAGTCCCACCCCAGGCCTCCCACCCCAGGGTTCCAGTGCAGGGAGAGGTCCCCATAACTTCTGTGGGGACTGTGGCTGAGTCAGAAGAAGGGCTGCTAGAGTCCCAGGCATTCTGCTTAAAGGCCCACACATGGATTTACCTGGACTCACTAGCTCTGAGCTCCAGTGCTGAAGCAGCAGCTCAAAAGGCACCAGGGACATATGGGGAGGAAATGAATTGTCTGATATCAGGGAGAGAGCTGGAGGGGCAGCTTTCCTCTGGACAGAAGTGCTGGCAGAAGCCACTGTTCCTTTTCTAACCCCCACCCTCACCCCATACAGAGCCAGCAGGCTGGTGCTATATCTGAGACTCCATCAATCTGGCTAACACTGTTTGCCAGCTCTGGTGATTCCTTGAGACCCAACCCCACCCAACTTATAGGCCCACCCAAGCTGTTCCCAGTGGCTTTTCCATACAAATGGCTCATGCTTCAAGATTTTCTAAAATCTCTCAAACAAGCAGCATCTGTCTTTGGCATCCCCCATACCTCTCATTAAGTGGCCCCAGGCCTGGCACTAGCAGCAGCCAGCCTTGGCTCATAACTTGGCTTCTCCTGGGCACCTCTAAGCCCAGCACAAGTAGCAGCCATCTGCAGACCTTTTTGTAGCTCATGCTGGGTGGCCCCAGGCAGAACACAGGTGGTAACTGACCTTGGCCTGCACTTCCTGGGAGACCCCAGAGCCAGCACACCTGGTGGACAGCTTCAGACCATGTCAAAGCACCACCCAACCACTTCCACAAGTGTCTGTCACTCAAGGGGCAGACTCAGTGGGAACCAGAGCCCTGCTGAAATAAGTCCTGCTCCTTGGGGTGTGCCCCTGCATAGCTGATCCTCCACAGTGGTCAGAGGTCATAGCCAGTCCTTGCAGCCAATGGGTCTTAGGGGTAAACCCTTCTGATTGATGTGCCAACAGCAATGAAGGCTAAATTACAAGAGGGTGTATACAGTCCACAGGGGTGGGGTGCATCTGGAGTGCCCAGGGAGGGCGAATAGGGAGATTCTGTCACTGGACTCTGTAGGATATCTACTACATTAGGCCACTTTACTAAGCCCAGGAGATGTAGCAGCTCTTCCTAATACATAGAAACAAACACAGGGAGGCAGCCAAAATAAGGAGACAAGGGAACATGTCCCAAATGGAAAAACAGAAGCAAACTTGGAAAAAGATCTAAACAAAATGGAGAAAATCAATCTACTAAATGCAGAGTTCAAAACACTGGGTATAAAGATGCTCAATGGCCCAACTGGGCTTGGCTCAGCGGTTGAGCGTCAACCTAGGATCCAGGCGATCGGGGTTTGATTCCTGGTCAGGGCACGTGCCCGGGTTGCGGGCTCGATCCCCAGTCAGGGGCGTGCAGGAGGCAGCCGATCAATGACTCTCATCATTGATGTTTCTATCTCTCTCTCTCTCCCTCTCCTTTCCTCTCTCTGAAATCAATAAAGATATATTTTTTAAAAAAAAGATGCTCAATGAAGGAAGAGTAGATTAACTTAGTAAGAACTTCAACAATGAGAAAAGAAACAACCAAAAAAAAATAACTAGAAAAGAAAAAAGAACCAGTCAGAAATGAAGAATACATTAACTGATATGAAGAATACATTACAGGGAATTAACCGGGAGAGTAGATGAATCAGAGAATCACAGCAGAGATCTGGAAGATAAGGAAGCAGAAAACACCCAATCAGAACAACAACAACAAAAATAAAAAATAAATGAGGTAGTATAAGGAGCCTCTGGGACAACTTCAAGCACACCAACATTCTCATGGGGGGTGGGGCAGAAGGAGAAGAGAGAACGCAATGAATTGAAAATCTATGTAAAAAATTAATGATGGAAAACTTGCCTAACATGGTGAAGACATAGACATACAAGCCCAGGAAGCACAGAGAGTCCAAAACAAGATGATCCCAAAGAATCTCACACCAAGACACATGATAATTAAAAATGCCAAAGATTAAACACAAAGAGCGAATCTTAAAAGCAGCAAGAAAAAAAGCAGTTAGTTACCTACAAGGGAGCTCCCACATGACTGTCAGCTGATTTCTCAACAGAAACTTTGCAGGCAGAAGGGAGTGGCATATAATATTCAAACTGATGACAGCCAGGGACCTACAACCTAGATTACCCTGCAAAGCTATCATTTAGTCTAAGGATATATAAAGAGTTTCCTAGATAAGAAAAAACTAAAGGAGTTCATCACCACCAAACCAGTATTACCTGAAATGTTAAAGGGTCTTCTTTAAGAATAAGAAAAAAAAGATAAAAAATATGAACAATAAAATGGCAATAAATACTTGTCTATCAACATTTGAATTTAAAAAACAAAATAAATAAACAAGCAGAACAGAAACAGACTCACAGATACAGAGAACATCTTGACGGTTGCCAGATGGGTGGGTGTTTGGGGGGCTGGGTGAGAAAGATGAAGGAATTTAGAAGTACAAATTGGTTCCTACAGAATAGTTACTGGGATGTAAAGTACAGCATAGGGAATATAGTCAATAATATTGTAATAACTACGTATGAGGTCAGACGGTGCAAGATTTGTTGGGATGATCACTTAGTAAGTTATATAATGTCTAATCACTGGGTTGTACATCTGAAACTAATATAATATTATATGTCAACTGTAATTGAAAAATAGCCTGGCTGGCATGGCTCAGTGGTTGAGCATCGACCTATGAACCAGGAGGTCATGGTTCGATTCCCAGTCAGGGCACATGCCCGGGTTGCTGGCTCGATCCCCGGTAGGGGGCATGCAGGAGGAAGCCGATCAATGACTCTCTTATCATTGATGTTTGTATCTCTCTCTCTCCCTCTCCCTTCCTCTCTCTGAAATCAATAAAGACATATTAAAATTAAAATAAAAAATAAAAAATTATTTATGGTAAATAAAAACAAACAAAAATATTGCATTCTTGTTTACCTTCCTTCCTCTCCCTGCACCTCTTTCCCATTCTCCTACCAATATGTCTTGGGAACACACACCAGTAAATCACTTTTGTACTAATTTGTGTCTCAGCGTAAGCTTCAGGGGAGCCTTACCTGCGATACCTCCTAACCTCATCTAGCCTGGAAGTTGGGGCTAGGAAAAGGAGCCCTTAGGAACTTGTAAGAAGGACATGGACACACCGGTTGCTGCCTGTTATCACTGAGGAAATCTTACCTAGAAAACAAACACTTGGATGTGTCCTTGGCCGGCAGAACCTGGACATGATTTAATAGTTTGGAGTCTGTGGTGGGGGTATAAGCATATCTGGTTGTAGATTCAGGGGAAGAGAGGAGCTAGGATGGAGAAAGTTGGAGAACAAGGCAAGGGACTGGCAAAAGCCGAGCTGGGCATCTGGACAGTAATGGTCAGTCCAGCCTGGACATGTGGGAAAGGTGCTGCCACGAGGCTGGTGTCCAGGTCAGGACCACAGTGGCAAACATGAGGCAGGTCCTATATCAGGGCCAAGGGAATCAGAAAGAGATTCAAAGTCTCTGAACCACAGAGTAGATGGTTGGGGTCAGGAATGTGTGTGAACTTCAGCTGGCAGCCGCTTCACTGACCCCAGACAGAATAACCCTGGAGCACTGGAGCACTGAGGTAAATTTAGTCAGGAAGACTTGGCATGTGGGAAGCAGCTGGCAGCTTGGGCGTTGTGGCCTGTTATTGAAAATGCCAGAAAAATTGGTTAAGGAGAAAAGCTTACTTAATTTTTCCAGGAAAGACTAACAAACAGAAATGGAGGAAGAAAGATAAGTCAAGGCAATGCAATGGGCCCAGAGCTCTTGTGCTTGTTTTCAGGCCATTGTTTCCATTGGAAAGAGAGCTGATTCACACGGGCTGTCACCCAGCCTCCAGGCCCCTCTCCCTGATGAACTTTTATCTCAGGAACCATGCCCCCCAGCCCCAAGCCAGAGGTGGGACTGTCCCAGAGCACTGCAAGGCTCTCCAGGGTGAGGGAAACTCAGGGAAAAACGATTTAATTGCCTACTTAAAAAATGACAAATTGGGTTTAAGAGCATATGATAAAAAACTTCAAAGTCTATTAAAAAATATACAGTAAAAAAGAAAAGTAACTCGTTAATTCCACCCTAACCCCCAAACCCCCGGTTGCCCACCCTAGAAGCAGTGACTCAGATTCTCATGCATCCTCCAGAGATACTCTGTGCATTTAGAATCTTACATGGATGCACAGCCATGCTCTCAGTTGCAAGTTTATCACACATTTGACGGTATACCATATCCAGCGGTGGGCCAAAGCAGACCCTAGTGGCTCAGAAGAGCCAACTGTTAAATTTTCAGTAATTTTGTGAGCTGGTTGTTAAAGACCATTATTAAAAATTAAATTATATGACCTTATAATTAAATAAATTATATTAAAAATAAATATTCTAAATTCAGGGCTTCCTAGTTACTTTATACATTTTACTCTTATCTACATTCTTGAGGTTATTTATGTTATTTTATCTGTAGTGAGGAAACATGACACATAATATAACCATGTGCTATTTGCATCTCCTCAATTCTGCGGTCAGTGAGGGCATTGTGGCTTGGCATTGCCCATGGTGGCCATATCTGCAGCTTGGAAATAAGCAAACAGTACAAATCAGAGCTTGATTTATTTTTTTGCTGTCTAGACCAGGGGTCTGTAAACTTTTTCTGTAAAGGGCCACGTAGTCAAAATCTTAGGCTTTGTGGGCACATGGCCTCTGTTGCCCCCACTCAACTCTGCGGCTGTAGCATAAAAGCAGCCGTAGACGACGTGGAGATGAAGCAACGTGGCCGTGTTCCAAACTGTAGTGACCGAAGCAAGGGCTGTTGTTGGCTGACTCCTGTTCTAGGCTTAGGAAAGTGGTGAGGAAATCACAGTCACGCAGATCAAACATAAAACTGTCGTGTCTAACTTCCTTATGTGGAGCTGAGGAAATATCTTTCCAGCATTCAGACTATTATCTGATTCAGCCAAGTCGCTCATGTCCTTGATAAACAGTGAAGATGTCACACGCGTATCTTCTTGTTTCGCTTTCATTTTACTCACGAATAAAAGTGAAACATCAACCAATCTTCATGCCTGAATCACACTCATTTGTCAGTGATATGAGTGACTTTTTTGCTGATTTAATTAAGCTTTATTCGTGGTTTGATTTTGTGACATGATTGTTAGTGATAGAATTAAAAACTGACAATGGATTTTGTAAGAAATAACAACTCATGTTGATGTTATAGTATGAAATTTACAATGAAGAGTATAGCATATTTTATTATTTGTAAATTGTGCACTAAAGTCCTTTATATTAGTAAAACAATTATTTTATGTAGTATACACATACTTATAATTTTTTACATTATTAGATATTTACTAGCTTAGCATCGCATATAACTGTTCAGAACCTTACTTTTATTAACAATATAGTTTGAAGAAATTTTCATACATATAGGTCTGCCTCATTCTCTCTGCAACTTTATTCTTTTTAACAACTTCTGTCATTTTAGATACTGTCCATATTTGCTTAACCACTCTCCTATTGATGGATATCTATGCTAGTTGCAAGCCTTTTACTATTAGAAGCAATGCTACAGTGAACATCATGTCATTGCACACATATACAAATATATCTGTAGCATCAATTTTTAAAAGTAGAATTGTTGGGCTAATGAGTGCATGCATTTGAAACTATAATAGATTATCAACAAATAACTTTTCAAGGAAGTTGAACCAATTTATACTGCTACCTAAAATGCAAGAAAATGCCTGTTTCTCTAACTTTTGCCATCACACTTTTTGATTTTGGAAAACCTTATGAATTAAAATAGTCTTCTATTAAAATGTAATTTGCATTTCATTTATTATGAGGGAGAGTGGACACTTTTTCATATGTCTAAGTGCTATTTGTATTATAAACTATGTTTTTTGTTCAATTTGTCTCTCCCAACAGAATTTGATCTCTACAAGGCAGGGAGTTTTAATTGTTTTTCGAATCTCCAAAAGCTTAGAATAGTGTCTGACACAAAATAGTTACTCAGTAAATATTTGTTAATTTATTGCCAAGGGATTTAGCTCTTGTCTGTCATATATGTTGTCATATTCTCTCCCAGTTTGTCTTTGCCTTTTGACTTTGTTTGTGGTATTTTTTTCCCTTGCAGGACTTTAAATTTTTATGTAGTTGAATTTAGAAATCTTTTCTTTTATGGTTTCTGTACCTTTGTGTTTATTTGGAAAGATATTTATTTCACAAAATAAATAAATTCTCTTGTGTTATCTTCTAGGAATTTACAGTTCGAATATTTTTAGGTTTAATTATTCGAAACATCTGGAAATTATGTTAGAATAAGTGACAAAGTAAGCATCAAACTTATTTTTCCATTTGGCTGCCCAGTTCTGACATGCTTATTGAAACATCTCATTTCTCCAGTGATGTGAAACTCACTTTGTCCAACACCGAATTCCCATATGTGTGTGGTCTGTTTCTAGTCTCTCTATTGCTCCATCTGTGTATCCATATGCCAACACCAAGCTGTTTTAATTATTAATGCCTAGTCTTTTACATGGTGTTTATAACATCTGAATGATCAAAAAGCACATAAATATTACTATGTGATTAAGTCATTTTTTTGCCTTGGGCCCAAACATATAGTTTTTAGGAAAAATTGTATAAAGTGCTTTTGCAGAAATTATCTCCTTTGATTTTTACAATACTTTTGAGAGGGAGCTGGTAGCAGTGTTTTTGTTGTTCTATTTCACAGATGAGGAAGCTGAGGATCAGAGACATGGGTTTGTTTTTCTTTTGCCCATAATCATTCATCTAAAAGTTGGTGGGTTGGGAACTAAACAAACTCCTTTTCTTTCCTGTAACAAAATTTTGCTTTATGGAAAACGCATTATTAAAACAAAGGTTACTCCAAGTTCCATAACCTATTCAAACCAACGATTTATTTCCACATATTTTCCTTGTTCTTACATATTCACTCTCTTCTGCTGTCTTCCTCAGCCCTAATCAAGAAGCTCAGGTGAGTTAATGTGAGAGAACTTTGAAACAGATAATGACTTGTATACAAAGAGGTGCTTAGTATAGCTCTTGGCATACAGCATGCACTCAATAAGTGATAGCTATTATTTTTATTCTTATTCTTAGTAATTTATTTAAGGGCATGAACTTTGAAATAAGACAGACCTTAGTTTTAGTCTCTGCTCTTCTGTTTATTAGCTGGGTGACCTTGGGCAAGTTACTTAACCTCTCTGAGCCTTGGTACTCTCATATGTAAAGTGGGCATTGTAATACAACCCTCAGGGGTTTTGTGGCCATTAAAAAAAACAACAACATATGAAGCCTATCTTAGCATAGTGTCTGCACATATTAAATAAATCCTCAATCAAAGTTAATGATTTTCTCATTGGTTATTTTCTTCTGAGGACTCTAAACCTATTTCCCCACAAATGGGAATATTTCCATTAATTTTTTTCAAGAAAATCAAGGATAATCAGTTTTCCAGTTATTCTGTATTCACGAATACACTTCTGCATACCTGCTGACTCTCAGTTACCTTACCTGAAAAAGCAGGAATAAAAATCAGTGTAGAAAGGCTACTTCAATTTAGACTCCACTTATTCTTGCTAAGTCCCACCAGACCTATTTGCATTATTTGCTAAGAAAGGGTTTGTGAAATAAAGTAATAGGCTAAATAAGACTTAGGAAGAGTGCTGAAATAATTAAGGGAGTTATTTCCAAACACACTTAAATTCTTGAGAAGTGCCATTTAAATAAAGACAACATATCTGAAATCTCTAAAACAATTATATCTCTTTATTAACTAGTAATTACAACTAATTGTGCACTATTATTATTAATAATGTGACAATAATAATAATAATAATAATAATATAAAACTGAATGTTTGTGTCCCCCACCATATCAATATGTTGAAGCCCTAACCCCCAAATGCAGTGGTACTAGGAGGTGAGGGCTTTGGGAGGTGCTTGGTGTTAGATAAAGTCATGAGGTGGAGCCCTCATGCTTGCTCTTAGTGCTCTCATAAGAAGAGGAAGGAACACCAGAGCTCGCTCTCTGTCTCCACCACAAGAAGACACAGTAGGAAGGGCCACCTGCAAACCAGTAAGTGGGCTCTCACCAACAACTAAGTTGAGTGGCACCTTTGTCTTGGACTTTCCAGTCTATAGAACTGTGAGAAATGTGCCTATTTTAAAAGTCTATGGTATTTTGTTACTGCAGCTGCAGCTCAAGTAGGCTAAGACATGTACCAGTCTCTCTCCCCAACTCAGTATTTTGTTATGTGCAGGTCATGCTCAGTTCAGCTCCATATGCCCTGTGGCTGGCCCAGAAACATGGTGCTTGCCAATGGTGGGTGCTCAAGAAATGTTTGTAGAAGTAACAAATATGTCTGAAGGGCTTTTGCTTGGAAATATTTGGTTATTCTAGATTAAGTGGTGAACTTACCCTTAATAAGTTAAAGATAACTGCTGGCTGGACAGTCCTACTCAGATATCCCATGGTCCCTTCAAATTCAGCTAAATGCATCATTTCATTCTGTGAAATCAACTCCTCACCACAGTCTCCTAATTTCTTCCCTCCATTGGCACCACCATTTTTCTTTCTTTTCTTTTTTTCTTTTCTTTTCTTTTCTTTTCTTTTCTTTTCTTTTCTTTTCTTTTCTTTTCTTTTCTTTTCTTTTCTTTTCTTTTCTTTTCTTTTCTTTTCTTTTCTTTTCTTTTCTTTTCCTTTTCCTTTTCTTTTCTTTTCTTTTCTTTCTTTTCTTTTTTTTTTAAATATATCTTTATTGATTTCAGAGAGAGGAAGGCAGAGGGAGAGAGAGAGAGAGAAAGACATCAATGATGAGAGAGTCATTGATCGGCTGCCTCCTGCACGCCCCCTACTGGGGATCAAGCCACAACCCAGGCATGTGTCCTGACTGGGAATCGAATCTCAATCTCCTGGATCCTAGGTCGATGGTCAACTGCTAAGCCATGTGGGCCGGGCAAGGCACCATTATTTTTCTAAGCTCAAAACTTGGAGTAATTTTTGCTGCCCTCCTTCCAGTCTTGTTCCTCCACGTTTGGTAAGTCGCCAAGTCTACCGCCTTTGCCTCCAAAGCACCTCTTGTCTCTTTCACCTTCTCTTCAATCTGATGCCTTTCTCTAGTCCAGGCCCATCACCTCATTTCTGCAGTGCTGGAATGATCTGACTCTCTTTAACAGAGTAATAATACATTACCTTTTCTTTTGAAATATAAAAGTTGAGAGTCACAAAATAAATGTATAGAGAGAAATATTTATTTTCCTTATTCCCCTTCAATCCCACTTTCTTAAAGGCAATCAGTGTCAACAATTTGATATATATCTTTCCATATTTTCCTCTATGCTCATATATATGCATAGTTTTTTAAAAAAAATAGGTCATACAGTACATGTAATCCAACGTATAAAAGATAGTCATTCAAGCAATGGGGCTGGAACAACTGGATTGGATGTAGGAAAAATGAACCTCTATCTTATCATGCACCATATGTAAAAATTAAAATGAAACAGATCATAGACCTGAGTGTAAAACTTAAAATTTCTAAAAGAAAGCACAAGAGAAGATCTTTGAAGCCTTGGGTAGCAAAGATTGCTTGAATAGGACACAAAAAGCACTAGTTGTAAAAGAAACAATTGAAAAGTTGTGTTTTATTATCAATTAAAAAATTCTGTTCTTCAAAAAAACCATTAAGAAAATGAAAACTTGAACCACTGACTTGAAGAAAATATTTTACTATATATCTCTAAAAATTTGTTCCAGACATAAAAATAACTCTTACAATTCAATAATAAGAAAACAACGTAATTTAAAAAATAGGCAAGACTTGAAAAGACTGTTCACAAAAAGTATACAAATGGCCATTAATCACATGAATAGATGCTTATCAGTAGTTTTTACTGAAATGCAAATTAAAACCAGAAGATACATTATACATCTAATTAAATGCTTAAAATGAAACAGATTGACAATACCAAGTGTTGAAAAACATGTGGAGCAACTGGAAACCTCATATATTGCTGATGGGAGAATTATTTGGCATTGCTTATAAATTTAAACAGACTAAAAAATGATCTTGTAAATAGTTATGCAAGAAAAATGAAAAGAGTTTGTACAAACACTTGTGTACAAATGTTTATAACAGTTTTATATAATAGGCAGCAACTGGAAACAACCCAAACATTTATCAACAAGTGATTGTATGTTCCTACAATAGACTCATGCTCAGAAATAGAAAGGAAGGAATTACTGATACAGGCAACAATATGGATGACTCTCAAAACATTATGCTGAGCAAGAGAAGCTACACACAAAGGGTACACACTGTATGATTCCATTTATATTAGATCCTAAAAAAGGCCAAGTTAATCTATAGGGATAGAAAGTTCATTGGTTGCCTGGGCCTGGTAGAGGGAGTCACTGCCAAGGGGCACAAAGGAACATTTTTAGATGAGAGATTTTGAACACCTTGATTGAGGTGGTGGTGAATGAGTGTATGTTTTTGTTAAAACTCATTAAATGGTGCACTTAATGGGTATATTTTATTGTATGTCAATTAAAACTCAATAAAGTGTGTGTGTGTGTGTGTGTGTGTGTGTGTGTGTGTGTGAGACAAAAGCATGCTCCACGTTATTCTGCTCTTTTGCCCACTAATGTACCATGGACATTGCTCTGTGTCAAGAGATAAGGGCCTAACCCATTCTTCTTAATAACTGCATGATATTTTATGCTGTAGATAAGTTCTTTTTGATGGACATTTAGAATGTTTCTTTTTTTCTTCTTGACAAACATGGTTGCTGTAAACATTTTTTTATGTCTGTATACACTAGAGGTTTTATTTCTGTTAGAGCAGATTTTCAAAGTTTGCATTGATGGTTCAAGGGGGTATGGACATTTAAAATTTTAGTAGGTATTGCCATATATTTTCTATAAATGAATGCCACTCTCTTCAGCAATATAAGAGAGTATTTGTTTCCTGGATGATCCACAGCACTGTATATTATCACTCTTTTTGCCATGTGTTAGGTGAAAAATGGTATCTCATTTTAATTTGTATTTCTCTTGGTATCAGAGGTGTTGATCTTTCTTTCCTTGTCTTTTTTTTTTTGAGCATACTTGGATTTTATCTTTTGTAAATCACCTGTTTTTGTCCTTTGCCAGATTTTCTATGGGGTTATTTTTCCTTCTAAAAATTTAATTTTTCTGCCAGTATCTTAGTGGAGCTCTTTGTGTATTGACATTTTGTTTTTTGAAAATTATTTTGTTGCCTATCTCATTATTTAGGGAACACAGTGCAGTCATTGAATGAACCTCTGTAAAATAACCTCTAAGGCCTAGCACCCTATAAAGTAAATCCCTATGGGAAATTTATAAACTGTTAAGAGTAATCAGGAAAGTTCCCCCTTTTTGACTTTACATAAATTTCTGATGATTCAAATATGCTTTCACCTAAAAATAAAAATATACAAACAAGGTTATAAAAATCAAATGTTATATTCAATAGTAAAGTTGCTTAAATGTAGTATGTTGGGGTTTTTTTAATTAAAAAAACTAGGAAGACATTGCCACATGGCACTACTGCCAGATCAATGTCATTCCCATGTAACTAGGTAAAATTATGTTCGTTAATAATGGGGTAAAGTCTCAATTATTTGTACTGAATATTTCTTGTTCTATAACTCCAAACCCTAGTTAATGTTTTTCTATGTTTGAATTGGTAGATAGGCAGGTGCCTGACACTTCATTAATGGGGTAATTTTTTCACAAAAGGTACTCCAACCCATTAGAAAACCTGGCAGTTTCTTTCGCAAGAATTATTCATCCATAAAAAATCCCAGTGGGATGCAAATGCATCTCAAGACTAGAAGAAAGCACTTGAGATTTGAATGTTTTGTGCACTGAACTAGCTCAGGATTATGAGATGTAATCCTTTCACCGTTGAAAGGAGAGTAGGTCATTTCTGCCTATTGACTGGATGCCCAGAAAACCTCAGTCCTGGTACCTACGCTCAACTGCCGTAAGTTCAAAGAGGAAATTGACCTAGTTGGAAAGGTGACAAAAGGCTTCCCTTAGGAGGTGATCATTGCACCTAGAAGGAAACTTGAAGTTAATCAACAAAGGGGAGGATGGGAAAGGGAAGAAAACATTCCAGCCAGAAGGGCTGTCCTGGAAGAAACAGGTCACAGTCAGAGAGTGAAAAGAAGTTGAATGTGACTCAGTGTAGAGAGAGGGGAGACATGGAGGTGAATGGGGCTGCATAATAGGGTGAGGCCTGACATGCAGGGGTTTGTAGGTGTGTTAAGAACACTGGATATCAATGGATGGTTTTATTGTGGAGACTGGAATTGGCACCAGGGAAAGACCACCCTGGCTGCAGTATCAACAGTGGAGGCGATGGTACCAGGATGAAAGTGAGGAACCCATTTAGGCCATGCAGTGGTCCAAGTGAGAGAGAATGGGCCCTTGTGCTAGGATGGCAGGAGAGATGGAGAAAAGAAAGCTTCATCAAGAACTGGCAGGGCTTGGTGATGAACTCAACAGGGGGTGAGGGAAAGAAAAGGGTACACAGGTGCTGAGGTTTCTGAAGAGCATAGCAGGATGGAGCCAGCATGGGTGCCATTCACTCAGGTGAAAAGTTGACAGAGGTCTGGACTGGGAGACAGTTCATCATGACTTTGGTTTGGGATATGTCAAGCTTGACTTGCTTTTGAGGTATCTGCAGTAGAGACTGGTAATACTCTACCAACAGCCTTTCTCCTCTTCTTCGTTTAATAAGAAGTCTTCCTGAATTTAACTGAGCATAGGGTTACCCGGTTACAGATGATATTGCCCAACCTTTCTTGCATCTAGGTGTGTCCATGAAACTGTCTTCTGGCCAACAAGATATGAGTATAAGTGATGTGTACAACTTCTGGGTCATGCCTCTAAGAGGAATCCACTTATGCTCCTCTCACCTTCTTCCCCTTCCTGCTGGCTGGGGTGCAGTTGTGGTGAGGGGCTTAGAAGAATGACAACCTTGGATCCAGAACTGGGAACCTCACAAGGAGGATGGCAGAACCTCTCTATCAGCTTGGCCTGCCTATCACTGGACTGTGGTTTGAGCGGAAACTACACTTCTACCTGTTTTAAGGCATTGAATTTTTTAGTTTCTTTGTACCTTAATCATACAGGATCTAAAGGGAGATGCCAAGTAGGTATTTGGTTATATGCACTCAGAGAGAAAGTCTAGAAAGGAGATATGAATTTGAGAATTCTTAAAATGTAGGGAAAATGAAAGCCATGCATATGGATGAGATTGTCTAGAGGTAGAGATTAGAGAATGAGAGCCTCGAGAAGCTCATACATTTCAAGGCTGGGTTTGAGAAAGACGAATTGTTCAAGGAAATGAAAAGCTTGGCCAAAGCAATAGATGGAGACCCAAGAAGGAACAGTGTCAGGGAGTCGGAGAGAAGCAGGTGAGAGCTTTAAGAAGGAGGGAGTGGTGAGCCCTGTTGACCGTAAACAACACCCTTTGGTGAGATTTTATTATATGTTGGCCAGCTTGGTCAATGATAACTCAAGTGTGCTTGTTGATCCAAGGGGTTGTTTGCTAATGATGATTATTATTGTTAATGTCACTTCATAAAAAGCGAACATTTCTAGTAAAACACAGGGAGATCTAATGACTATGTCTCAATCCAATTTTCATGATAAATTATCCAGAAACATTAGAAATTATCAAACTCAGCTTGATGCTTCATATGAAACCCTAAACAACCCTATATGTTTTTGTATCATTTGTCCAGATTTTACAAACTCACTTTTTAATTAAAAAGTTTTAATTGTGGTAAAAAACACATAGTATAAAATTTGCCATCTTAATCATTTTAAAGTAGACAGTTCAGTGATGTTAAGTACATTCTCATTGCTGTGCACCAGACCTCCAGAGCTTTCTCAGCCAGTAAAACTGAAACTCCTGTGCAATAACTCCCCACTCCCCTCCCCAGCCCTGGAGAACCACCATTCTGCATTCTGTCTGTATGAATTTGACCGCTTTAAGGGTTTCACATAAGTGGACTCAGACAACATTTGTCTTTGTGACTGCCTTATTTTATTCAGCTTAACGTCCTCAGAGTTCACATGTGACAAGATTCCCTTCCTTCTTTAGGTGGAATACTATTCTGTTGTATTTATATACCACATTTTGCTTTCACAAATTCATCTTAAAGAATCAAATTTCCAAACTGTTATTCCTTTGGTAAAGTTTCTGGTCTACCTAGAAAGCATACAGAAGACAGATGGCAAATTAGCTACCAACTTTCAAGAAAACTGACCTCTAAATCAGGAGTGAGCAAATTTTTTTGGTAAACAGCAAATATCTTTGACTATACAGACCATAAAGTCTCTGTCACAACTACTCAACAACTCACCAACCGGGATGTCTGCCTGCCTCCCTGCACTTTCGTAATTATTGATGTATTTGTTCACTGTATTTCCTGCTAGACTGTAAGCCTAGAAGTCAGGAGCTGTCCCTTCCCACCCTCAGTGAATTCCTACCACCTGGCACATCAAATCCATGTTATATTTACTGCACATTTATTATATTTCCTTGTGCATGATATAATTGATGGTAACTTACAGTGAGGGAAATACAGTATTTGTTGGCAGGTTAACTTCATTCCTGCAGTGTCAAGGTTTGGGAAGTTCACATATATTTACTCAGAGGACAACATCCTACCATTTAAAGTGTTAATACATTATTTTAATCTGTGGCATTTTCTACAATAAGTTCTTGACCAAATGTTTTCTAACAGACTGTCAGGGGTTTGGGTGTCAATGTGCTAGAACCAAAGATTAGAATTTAAGACAATTTGATAGCACCATGAAGGGAAAGTCTAGCATGAGCTGTGATGGGGTACTAGTATGGAAAAGGCATTGGAAGCTGCTTGAATCTTCCCGCAAGTTGGGGGTGAGGCTCTCAGGGAATCACCAGGCTGGGGCAAACAGTGTTAGCCAGGCTGATGGAGACTCAGATAAGGTGCTGGCCTGTGCCTGCAGCAGGAGGGCTCAGGAAAGGAACAGTGGCCTGTGCCAGCACTTCTGTCTGGGAGAAAGCTGCCCCCCAGGCCTTCCCCTGAAGCCAGACAATTCAGTTCTCCATGTATCCCTGGAGCCTTTAGAGCTGCTGCCCCAGTGCTGGAGCTCAGAGTGACTAATTCCTTCAGAGATGAAGTCTGTATGTGGGCTCTTAAGGGGGACACTTGGGACTCCAGAAGGCCCCCATCTCACTCTGCCACAATCTCTGTTGGTTTTCACAGCCAGGAGTTATGGGGATTTCTCTTCTCGGCACTGGAACCCTGGGTTGGGGGGCCTGTGGGGCTGAGACTCCTGGTTCCTCAAGGGGACCTCCAGGGCTGTGATATCCCTCCTGATTTTTAACTGCCACACATGGGTGTGAGACCAACGCCGTTCAGCATCTTCGCCCCTACTACCAGTCTTGATGTGGTTTTTTTCTGTGTACTTTTAGTTATAGGACTTCTGTTCAGTCAGACATCAGGCAGTTGTTCTGTAGTTTGGTTGTAATTTTGATGTGGTCATGGGAGGATGCGAGTACCCATTTGCCTACTTTGCCACCTTTTTTTTTTAAATCCTACCCAAGGATATTTTTTCCATTCCTTTTCAGAGGATGGAAGGGAGAGAGAGAAAGAGACAGAGAGAAACATCCATGTGAGAGAGACACATCGAATGGTTGCTTCCCTCACACTCCTCGACCTGGGCCAGGGATCAAGCCTGTAACGGAGGTACGTGCTCTGGGCCAGAATCAAACCCGGGACCCTTCAGTCTGTGGGCCAATGCTCTAGCCACTGAGCCAAACCGGCCAGGGCTCCTTTGCCATCTTGACAGGAATTCTCACCTTATCTTCTTCACTGAGAACAATCTTATGAAATAAATTCTATAAAACCACATCTGATAAATCCCAAATGCTCTTAACATCTATTTTTTAATCCTTCACATGCATTATCTTTTTTAACTCTCTCAAGGACTCTGTGCAGTGTATTATTATTTCTGTTTTGCAGCTGAAAAAACCTGTAGATCAGAGATGTTAAATAGTTTTCTCAAGGGCGCATAGTTAATCGTAGGCAGAGCCTGTTCTTAGGCCTCAGTTGTTTTGATACAAAAGGCTGGGCTCTTAAAAGACCAGTGGTTCTCAAACTTAATCACTGATGAGGATCATCAATCACTGGGAGCTAGTTTAAAATGGGCACTAACTCCAGAGATTCTCCTCCAGCAAATTGGGGATGGGGTAGGAATATGCATTTTCCACATGCGATTCAGGTGATTCTGCTATAGGTGCTTTCTGGAACACACTCTGAGAAACCCTGTACTATACTATCCTGTCTCAAGTAATAAATATTTATCTCTCCCTATTGACATTATATGTGCTTTCCTATCATGATTATTGGGCTAGCTCATCAGGGTAGTGCATTTGTTGTGTCATGAGAAAATGCATCCATTTTATTCTAAAGAGGCCCTGCAATCTTTGAATGTGGGTTTTAGAAGCAGAGCACAGATTTATTTCCCACTATTTAAAATAGCAATCTGCTTCTTCAGAAGGACAGCATTTCTCACTCTGACTCAGGAGGTGAAGGAAGAATTCTCTGAAAGAGCGTTGAAAGCATTGGTTATATGCTGAGGTCCTGCAGCTTATCCTAGGTCTATAAATGCTTTGAAAATCCTTGATTTTCCTGGTAGGTGTTACACAGTGTGGTAATAGTCAACTGTGGACTAACTGCATCTAAATCTTGAGTGCTGGTTGCTCTGCTGAGTTCTTAGAGTCAAAGACCTAGGCTATGGGCTGTTGAAAGCATGAGAGTTCTGTTGAATGTAGAATCAATGGACTATGGATCTATATTTGGGAGGCCTGGCAGTGTACCCTTTTAGGACCATACCTAAGTCATTAATTAAGGGAAATGGCCCTACCGATGTTGGGGTCAACCACAAAGCACCGAGTCAAAAGGGATTATTCTCAAGCCTTAAAACCTAATGGAATTTGCCCTGCTAGGTTTCAGACTTTCTTGGGATCCATGATCTTTTTTTTTTTCTTTTAATTTCTCCTTTTTGCAGTGGGAATGTCGATTCTATGCTTGTCTTGCCACTGTATTTTGGAAGCAGATAATTTGTCTGATTCCATAGGTTCACTGATAGAGAGAAATTTTGCTCCATGATGAATCATGCTCCAAGTCTCACCCATATCTGATTTAGATGATATTTTGGACTGAGAGTTGATGCTAGAATGAATTAAGACTTTGTGGATGTTGGGATGAAATGAACATATTTTTCTTGTGAGAAGAACATGCATTTTAGGGAGTCAGAGAGTGAGCTGTTAATTGTTTCCAAATTCATATGTTG
The DNA here is from genome assembly GCF_054644295.1 of Miniopterus natalensis. Lineage (NCBI taxonomy): Eukaryota > Metazoa > Chordata > Mammalia > Chiroptera > Miniopteridae > Miniopterus > Miniopterus natalensis. The sequence continues at coordinate 76,274,572 of NC_142089.1, forward strand.
AAGTGCTAACCCAGCAGTACCTTAGAATGTGACCTTATTTGGAAATAGTAATTTGAAAATGTAATTCATTAAGATGAGTTCATACTGAAGTGGGTAGGCCCCTAAGCCAATATGACTGGTGTCCTATAGAAATTTGGGCATAACCACACACACAGGGAATATGCCACTTGATGATGAAGAGAGATTGGGGTGATGCATATACAGACCCAGCACTGCCAGAGATTGCCAGCAAACCCCCAGAAGCCGAGGGAGAGGCCTGGAGCAGGTTCTCCCTGCCAGCACCTTGATCTCCAACTTCTAGCCTCAAGAACTGTGAGGCAATAAATTTCCCTTGTTTCAGCCACCCAGTCTGTGGTACTTTGTGGTGGTCCTAACAAACCAATATAGATTTTGGCAGGATTTAACACTTTCTGGACACAGAACTTCTTCTCTGAAGACTGTCTTTATGCCTAAGTTAATCAATTATAGGCTCCATTTTGAGAAAATTCTGAGATACCAGAAAAAATGTCACAGAATTAGAGTTGATTATGAAAATGTCAGTGAGGCTTAGTGTCTCTACAGTGCTTCTCCCTGAAGGCTCAGAATGAACAGCCACAGTCCAGAACCCACCCTTATTACTGGGCCTTAGAGCTAACATTACTGGGCATCTGTTGTGAGCTGTAGTAGATTCTCTTATAAATACGCACTTGAATGTAGGGAATTCCTGTTCTCCTCTGAGTTCCACTTACGATGCTCCCTTGTTAACCATGCCAACATATTTTTAGCTTGTCCTCCGTCTCAGTCAAGCCAGGAGTCAGGGAAGCAAGCTCCTGGATTCCCAGTCCCCAGTGGCCAGGGCAGTTTTCAGTCTGCCCATCATCTGCGGGTATCTGACCAGTGAAGGGTGTGTCTATGAGGACAGCTGGGCAGAGAGTTGGAAACTCCTTACCCTAAAGATTTAAGGGCAAGTTTTTTTTTTAGGCTTGTATCACAGGCTGCCACTTAATAAGATTTTGTCACAGTTAAGAGCTGAGTTTAAGTGATTGTTTCTTTCTTTGATGAAAAGGGGTATTTCCAAAGGTGAGGTTCATGGAGAAACAATATGCCCAGACCAGTTTGAGAGCCATTCCAAATCTTTGCAAATGTTATGGAGGATGTATGCAATATAGTTTCAAACAACTCTCGGGCTGTTACCAGGATCCTTGACAAAGGGAAGTATGGGCATGGAGACATGCCAGACTCCTCCAAACAAGTTGCTGAACCGAGTGCAGAGGAATTCTTCTTCACCGTGCAATGCCCTGGGACATTAGTGAGAACACCGCTGCCAGCTTGCCCTGTCTCAATGAAGATGATGTTGTCAGGTGGAATAAGTCTTGGAGGTGAGAGAATTTACTTTATAAAATCCGGGGCTCTCCAGGACAAATGATGTTAAAGCTCCAAGGACAGAATATCAGCTATCTGTTCTAACCCCCCTCCAGCCAGAATTCTCAATGTAGTGATGTATGTCCCAGTGAGCCCCTGGGATGGGGTGAGCCTCAGGTGCTGTTTACTTCTGAAGGTTCAGCACCAGGTTTGCCTATATCACAGGGTCCGCAGACTAATTTGTCCATCCGGAGTAGGCTGTTTTCTCCTGGTGGGAAAATGTTTAAGGCTTCCCTAGCCAGGGAAGGCAAAGAGGGGCTGCGTGAGGAGTCAGCCAGCTGTGCAAAGGGTGGTTTCTATTATGGAGACAGGGGGATTTGATATGTGTGAGGGGCTTGGGGCCTGGAATAACAGAAAGAGGGTATGGTGAGGACCACACCCGGGTATAGCATGTTCTCAGAGTTTGGGGTGTCTAATGAACTAGATTCACAGGTGAGGGAGAAGGGAGAGGGGCACCCCATCACTCACGATCCATTCAGAAAACAGAAGTCATTCAAATGTTTCAGCAGAGAGAATTTAATACAAGGGATTTATGACACAGGAAGACCCGAGAAGCCTTACAGGGGAGGATGCGTAAAATTAGAGCTTAATAAAGTAAGAGGCCGAGACCAGCTGTAGCATCAGGATTGTATTAACTAGAACCCAGAAGCTGGGCACCAGGTGGAAATGGGACCAGTCCAGTGGGAGCTGGGACCATGGAGGGAGGGGCAGTCTGATGGGAGATGGACCCACTGTCAGAGACGCTGTCTGAGGCAAGAGGGAGAAACCCTGGCCCCTCTCCATTCCCAGGCCTTTTGCTATTCCAAACTCTTGTAAAGCACTTGACAAGGGAGTTCAAGAACAAAAAAAGGGGGAAAGAGCATGGATGCACACGTGGCAGGTGACCAGACCGCCATAAGGGACAAGGCACTGTGTATCTCTAGGAGCTCTCTATTAATGCTATCAGCTTATCTCTGGGGCCCAGAGAGGGATGAAAGGGATCAGACAGGTGCATTAAATTGCTCAAAGTCATACCAGGGCAGGGCTAGAATTTGAACATGAGGCTGTCTGGCTCTGGGTTTTCCAGTCCCACAGTGAGGAACAGGATGTGGCTTTCTGTTCTGAGGAAGAGGCTTTCTGGGGATGCTTGGGCAGATGGGGTTGGGAAGCCACTCAGGTGAGGGGGTATTAGGTGATTCAGTGCTCCAGGCTAGCTGAGATCATCTCAGGCTCCAGTTTCCCGTGATAAGAGTAGAGCCTTCCTATTGCAGCAACTCTGCCCTTCCTTGGTAGTGGTGTGAGGATTTTGGTCTGGATCAAAGATACAAAGGTATCTCTTAGTGGGAAAAGGCCCCATCAATGGCCCAGAGCTGGAAGAACAACGGAAGGCAGCATGTGATATCTGCCCAGCAAGTACTTTTCTCTGCTTGGATTCTGAACATCAGAAATTTTGGAGCAGTCACAAGAAAAACGAGAAAGCTGATTTTGGCCATGGTTTGGGTGATGGAGGAGGAAAGAGAGGGAAACGTACAGGTCATGCCAAGGTTTCAAAGCAGGAAAGGCAGCTCTTTGGACCAGCTACAGGCAGAGCCCTTGCTGCAATGCTATCTGTCAGGCAGCCAGCTACTTTCTGGGAAGACAAAGTCAGCTTCAAACTCTGATCCTTTGAGCTCATCTCTCTTCAGGGCACAGTTGGATCTTCCCCATGAACCACAGTGTGGAGGTTTGGAATGGACCTGTGGTTTACAGCAGGGTCTTCTAGCTGGTTGCCCAACTTAAGTGGTGAGTCTTCAGAATGTGCTGGAAGATCTGAACTCAGATGATGAAGCCACATTTCTTGCACTGCTGGCTAATTCATGTGCAGCAGCATCATAGGGTAGTCGCAAAGTCATTGCCAATGTTTAGAGTTCACAAAAAAACAGGTTAATCCAAGTATCACTGTGTGGGATACAATCTATGACAGGATTTGTGCTCTCTCTGTTCTCTAGAGTGGTGATTCCAAAATGTCACCTAGAAGTCCAAGCTTCTTTTCCTAACGATTCCCAGCCCTCTCTCATTCTGTCAGATCCTTCTGGAAGGAAGGAGAAGCATTTCCCTCCCGTTGGCAGCATCTACGCCACACTGCCTCCTGCTCACACAGCAACCTCACAGCAACGTTTTGCAGACACTCAGTCCTGCATAGGGGATTGCTAATGTGGGTGACAGGAAATGCTTTGAAAATACTAACCTGGATAAACAGAAAACTTATAAAAAACAAGTGTTAATAATTGAAAGAAAAGGGAAAATTAAAATGGTACTTTACCGCCATGCTTCTTACCATCTCAGGCTGTATTCCGGTAGTTTCCTATGTGAAGGGCATTGAGCAATGTGGCTCTTTACCTGGAACTGGATAAACACCATTCACTTTGGGTCTGAACAGCCCAGTGTGGCAGTTGATGATCTCGTTTCATTGGACAGTTTGGCCCAAAGAACATTTCATTACAGTACTCTCATCACAGTAATGCCCCCGGGAATCTGCTTCTGTGCTTGAAGAACAATCCCACTTTGAAAACGATCCACTTAATTTAGCACAGTGTATGTGCGGCCTGACCAATTGCTCTCCTGGGAGTAAGAGGTGGGTAGACTGGAGAGGAGGAGGGGCAGTGCCCATCTAGTGTTAAATGGCAGCTGCACAGATCTGCCCTCACCCTGTCTCTCACGACCTAGGAAAATGAGACTCCATAGCCTTGCCTGACAGACAGGCACGGCACTAATGGGCCCTGGGCCCACGGTCCTTCCAGGGAAAACAAAGTCAGCCCACTGCAGCCACATGGATGGTCTAAGGGACTGGTGCTGGCACACCCACAGCTCCTCCGGACACCCCCTGAGGCTCAGAAGTCCTTACTCTTTTTACAAGTATTGAATAGATGACTCCTCCTGCTTAGCTTCTGTGGTGGGTGCTGGGGATACACTAGGAGAGGATTCTTGTTCTCAAGGAATGGAGAGTCCTGCAATGATTCAGAGCTATGGGGTCAGTGGTAGGATGAAGGGTGCACAGCGTTGTTGTTTTTTAAATATGTCTTTATTGATTTCAGAAGAAGGAAAGGAGAGGGAAAGAGAGAGAGAGAAACATCAATGATGAGAGTGTCATTGATCGGCTGCCTCCTGCATCTCCCCTGCTGGGAATCGAGCCTGCAACCCAGGCATGTGCCCTGACTCAGAATCAAACCTCGATCTCTTGGATCCTAGGTCGATGCTCAACCACTGAACCACGTTGGCCGGGCTGTACAGAATTTTTTGAGAACACAAGGAGCAGTGGGTGTGGTTCATTCCTGGTGTTCACTCTGTTGACCACTGCTTCTATATTTGCACACAGTAAGTTCTAAAGAAACTATGAACTTTGGGGAAAATATTATCATAGAGTCTCTCTGTTTCTCCGTCTCTGTCTCTGTCTCTCTCACCCCTTTCTCTTTTGTCTCTCCTCTCCATCTCTTCTGTCTCCGCAACCAGGAATTATGAACCGTGGTCATCTTTTCAAAGTTGGTCTATAGAATGGAGACCAAGTCAGTCGCAGCAAGGCCTGGGCTTCAAAGCAGGCGTGGAGAGAACTGAACCTGGAGAAACAACCGAAGTCCAGCTGTCGGGCCAGGCATGGTCAGAAATCAGGGCACAAAGATGGTCGTGGGCCAGAGGTAGGCTGGTAAGTGAGGAACCTGGAATTCCAGGAGGACTGCCAAGGTAGAAAGGAGCAGAAACAGGGCAGAGAAGTGACCACTGCCAACAAGAACTCTTGGAAACAAAGGCAGCCTCCTGGCCCAGTCGGGCAGCCTCTCACATCCGTGAGCTGGTGGGAGCCCGTCTGAGGACAAGCTCGCTTGGGAGCGGCAGGTGGGAGCTGGAGAGGAGGTGATTTTGGTGAGGAGTGTACAGAGGATGCAAGGGCAGGTCTAGCACCTGTCTAGATTTACTCTGAGCCAATTTCTGTTTTATTTCCTGAGGTGTGGATCCAAGCAAAGAAGTCCTACTAATTTCTGAGGGAATTCAATTTTAGAGTAACTTCTGAGAGAGGTCAAAATGTCAAAAGACATCTCGTTGGGACACCGAGTTGCTGACTGGCTTTCATCTCAATTCTCTTCAGTTGACTTCCTTCCAAGTTTAAAGAAAAAGGAGTGCTGTTTGTTCTGTCACATGGAAGTGCGACTACTCACCCTGGAAGGATGCCCCCCCGAGACCCTGACAAGAGCAGAGGAGATGCCTTTCACACTAACCCGGAGGAATCCTCAAGATCCTGGTTTCCATTTTGGTCAAAACGGAGATGAAAGGACTTGCAGCATTGAGGAGAACTCTAATTCTGATCTTGAGGGAGGCAGAACTAGACCAAAAAACTAGGCTACCCTTTCTCTGTTCTATGTGCAGAGACATATCCTGCTACAAATTGAACAACTATTGTGATTTGAACTTCAGGTTCAGGTCCCATCTCTGAATCAAAGCCTCTGGAGGAGAGAAGATGCAACTGTGAGAAGGGGCTGATTTTTTCTTTTTAAAACCAAAGTGTTGTTAGATGATATTATTGCATGTCTACTGTCTTAGTCCATTTGGACTACTCTAACAAAATACCACAGACTGGGTGCTTATAGACAACAATTCTGGAGGCTGAAAGTCTGAGATTAGGGTGCCAACATGGTCAGTTGAAGGCCTTCTCCTGGGTCTCAGATTTCTTATTGTGTCCTCACAGGCAGACTGGGCTAGGGATCTTTATGGGGCTTCTTCTATGAGGGCACTAACCCCATTCATGAAGGGCACCCTCATGACCCAATCACCTCCCAGAGGCCTCACCTTTATCACCATTAACTTTGAGGGTTAGGATTCCAACATGAATTTTTGGGGGAGACAAATATTTAGACCATAGCATCTACTTTCTTTTTGTCTTTGTATTTTTGTAATAATTTTATAAATACAATTAGAAATGGCAGGGTTCCTAGAAAAAATTTCCAATTGGTACAAATGAGACATCTTATTTTGGATGAGCACGGACATTTCTATTTGGAGGATCTTTTTCATGCTTCCTTACTTACAGCCCCCCCCCCCCACACACATATGTAATTCAATGAAATTTATTACTTCTAAATTTGGTATCCTTTTTTTTTTTTTTAATCTTCACCCGAGGATATTTTTTCCATTGCTTTTCAGAGAGAGTGGAAAGGAGAGAGAGAGAAAGATCAATTGGTTGCCCCCCACATGTGCCCCAACTGGGGTGGGGATTGAGCCTGCAACCGAGGTGCATGCCCTTGGCTGGAATCAAACCTGGGACCCTTCAGTCCGCAGGCCAAAATAGTTTAGTAGTTTTGTGCCATTCACTTTGTTGTGCAACCAATTTTCAGAGCTTTTTCTTCTTGCAAAATGAAAACTCCCCATTCCTCCTCCCCAGTCCCTGGCAACCGCCATTCTACTTCTCACTCTAAGACTCTGACAACTCATATAGGTGGATACACACTGTCGTTGTCTTTTTGTGATGCTTATTTCACTTAGCATAATGCAAAGATTTGACATTCTTTTATTTCATTTTAGAATAATACTTCCTCTTAACATCTGAGGGCCAACCCATATAAACTTTAGGAAGATCATCAGTAGAATCTTAAACAATATCCTCTAAACCTGGGAATGTTGGAGACAAGTGTGTGTCTGGAAAATAGCATATTGCTATAGCAGAGGAGAACATCTCAGAGGCGAAAAGTCAAACGGACCAATGCCTCCCTAATGAAGGGGGCCGGGTTGTGTTAAGTGGTGCCAGCCAGGAACCTTCTGAACAGCTGGAGCTGAGCCCGAGGGTCTGCAGCCAGGGCCAGAGGACGTCCCGCAGATGTGCTGTGCTCACGTGTGGGTGCCCGTGGTCACGCTGTTCGCCTGGGGCTGCTGCGACAGCTGCCAGTGGAGTGGCGCTGGCAGCGGCTCCGGAGGGAGACATCTGCCTGGCTGTTACCGGAACAGAAGACCAGGAGCAGCTGCATAGGAGCAAAGACAAGGACGAGAGCAGAAGCTCTGAAAGAACACCCTCGACGTCCTTGCCCCCGCCCTCCCCCAGAGCATGGTGCCTGTTTGAGTCCGTCCTTGTGCCTAAGCAGCCGCTCAGCTGAGTCACACAAATGCTGGACCTGGGGCAGGGCGCGGGGCCTGAGGGAAGACCCCAGACTGTTCCTCTCACAGATGTGGCCTTGAAATGCTCCTTAGAGTTTTCTTATGTGTTGGCAGACATACAAATGATCTCTAAGAACTGTGACAACATCTTTTTCAAAGAAATGTAATTTGCTACTGTCAATAACACAGATTTCCCACCCCAAAAAGCCAATGTGTTTTCTTGCTATTTATCAAATCTTTTACACTCTGATGAGTAATGAAAAGTGCAGTGGCAATTCGTTACTGTTTTCGCACTGTTTGCTATTAGAGATGACACTAGGACAAAGGAGTAATCAGCTATGATTTCGTTCACAGTTGATTCTCTCCCGAGGGAGCACACACACTCACCTATCAATAGGGCTTAATAACCACAATATGAGTTATAAAAGAACTATGGAGGAATTTTCATTTTAAAAAGCGGTGTTCCCATCCATCAGTACCTTTGGGCCTCAGAAGGATGTTGATGATATTGCTTCAGTTGACTAGAATGAGGCTTAAAGGGGAAATGCCTTGTTGAAGGCCATGTAGGAAGTCAGCTGGTGCAAAAATATAAGTTTTCTGAGTGTTCAACCAGAGCTCCTTTTACTAAACTCCACTTGATGAGAGGAGGGTGTCAGGACCATAGTAAGGGATAGAGGAGGTGGGCTCTTTCTCCTACTGGCTGTGTTCCCCACTCCCAGCCCAAGTGATTCTGAGATGTTAAATTGGTGAATTACTTGAAAATCAATGGGACATAATTATTAGGTTGAACTGTATAAAATTACCATTTTTTAAAAGATTAAAATAGTCAAATATCAGCAATTTTATGTTTCAAACTAATCAAGCTCCCAAAATTTGTATAGGTTACATTTCCCATGCAGCATCAAATTCAGTTTTTTTTGTTGGTTAATTTGGTCATTTGCTTTTCTTTCAGTTTTGCTGCCCCTTGATCTGAATGGTCCAGTGGCCTCAGATCATTATTTTTGTGGCCTCCAAACCAAATTGAGCCAATTGTAGAAGCAGCAGGCCAAACTGTGCAATTAACCCCAAACCGGGCAATTCAGGGTCATGTAAATATGACTCACAAATGGCCAGTCAGCAAGAATTTTCAACAGGTCTAACTGGCTCCTTGTTACTGCCCATTTTGCCTGAAAAGGGAATTAAGTCAGTATTCTTTTTCATTCATCTGGCATAAATACATGCGCTCTGGTGAGTGGGAGACAGCTGATCTCCAAGGCTGTTACAGGGGGTGATTAGAAAATCAGAGGCCTCTTGGCCGAGTGTCAAGAATAAAGGAAGGGGCAGCGAGTCAAGTGGCTAAAGAGACACACATTAGAGTCATTCATTCGCACCGCCGTGGAGCTGGAAACTTGCATCACTGGCCCGGCTTCCCACCATCTGGAGTGAAATTGAGACACTCCCACCAGGGATGGATGGGTTCCAAATGGGGACAGGCTGGCAGAAGGGCCCTGGCCACACTGAAGAGAAACAGAGCCTCCTGCTTCCTGCAGACGGCAGAGAAATGAGGGCAGTGCTCTCTGCACTTTCTTTTCTTTGAGAACCATTTGACACTGCGTATGAAGTAATGAGGCTGCAAAGGCCCTGGTGCTGCTGCTTTGGAGGAGTGGTGTTCTTAGGGCGCTACACCCAAAGTTTCTCAGTGCCCCTTTTCCTGGCAGTAAGGGCTTCATTTGTCCTCTGCACTCCAAGTGGGAAGAGCTCATAAAAGGGCTATATCACTCTGAAGAACCCTGGTCCCCACAGCAAGATTACAACTCTGCAAGTTACAGGCAGGGCAGCGGAGGGTGGGGTGGGGGTGAGGGGCTGGTCCACTGTCCTAGTACAAATGCTGCAGAGCATGGTGGCGGGAAGCTCACTTCCGTCAGGTCAGTGACAGTGCTGCACTGCGAAGCCAGCTCTCCAGAAAAAATACAAAACCACTGTGATTTGTAACATCTGCAGATTTCCAAGATGTAAAACACTTCCACTGTGGCTAATTTCAAACGACCAATAATTTAACAACTGGCTTGCAAAATTTTTTGATGTTTGACAATCTCTCCTGAGCATGTGGAGTGGGCTCAGACACAACACAGCTCGGTGGCTTAAAACTGGAACTGGGCAAATGCGTGAGCGAAGGTTAAAACATGAGGATCCTGGGGAGAAGTGTCTCAGGGTGGACCCATCACCTCCCTTACTCTCTTCCCTCTTTTCTTCCTAAATTGTCCTCAGAACGCTGCTCCCTTGATACATCACCTCTCAGGACAAGTGTCCTGGTCCCAGGCTCTATGTCCAAGCAACATGACTCAAAACACTGTCCCCACTCGTCACATCCCTGACGCACCCTGAGCCCTCAGTCTTCCTAGAGATGCCCTCACACACCTGAGCTCCCTGCAGATGAAGAGGCTGCCAGCTCCTGCCAGGGCAGGCGGGTGCCTGAGGAGGCTGCTGCTTGTCTCCTGGAGAGAAGCTCCTCAGGGACCATCATGTTGCTGGAGCACAGATTGGTCTCAGATACCTTCCCTGGTGCGTCACATGCATAATTTATTTTTATTTTTTTTAAAAATATATCTTTATTGATTTCAGAGAGAGGAAAGGAGAGGGAGAGAGAGATAGAAACATCAATGATGAGAGAGTCATTGATCGGCTGCAGCCCGCAACCCAGGCATGTGCCCTGACGGGGAATCGAATCCCGATCGCCTGGATCCTAGGTCGACGCTCAACCGCTGAGCCACGCCCGGCCGGGCCACATGCATAATTTAAAATACCCATCTTCATAAATAGAAATTTGGTAAAATTTTTGGGAAGGTAGAACTCAGCTTTTAGGTGGAATGGGTTTATAAAATGGTGGGATGGGTTTATTCAGAACAAAGTTTGTATTGACTCCAACTAAAAAAAAACTACAATGTTTAATGATAAATTTGTCTTCTAATTATGCAGACACTTAGGGCTGTGGATATGTATTTTGGCAAACACACTTTTTTACCTAAGCCTCAGGTTCCTTATGTGCAAAACTGAGTGGCAGAATGAACTGAGCTGTAGGGCACCCATCCATCTGTTCTGTCTTCTAGGCTTCTGGGATTCTCTGTGGTTGTCAGGCCCTTTATAAATCTGATTATTGTTTTTTGAACTCCTGGGACATTTAGTGCTCCACCAAACTTCACTATTTACCTGTACCACAAATACAGGGTCTTTTTGCTAAATAAAGTTGGGGGCACCCTAGGTTAAACTAACACTTTACTCCACAAATCAGGTGGCTTAAAACAACAGAAATTAATTTTGGAGGCTGGAAATTCAACATCAAGGTGCTGGCCGGGCCTGCTCTCTTGGACGACACTACGGGAGAGTGTGTCCCATGCCTGTCCCTGCGCTTCCGGTTTTGCCGCAGCCCTTGGTGCTCCGTGGCTGACAGATGCATCACTTCAGTCTCTGCCTCCATCATAGGCTTCTCCCAGTGTGTCTCTGCATCCTTTTTCTTCTGACAGCTGCACAGGCACTAGTTATTGGAACTTGATTACATCTGCAAAAGTCCTATTTCCAAATAAGGCCACATTCACAGGTACCAAGGATAAAGACTTCAACCAATCTTTTTCAGGAACATAATTCAACCCATGAGAGACAGCTACTAATATTTCCTAAAACTGGTACTCCAGTGATCACATTTTGGGAAATGCCGTTGCAGGAACTTGAAATGTAATTAGGATTTTCTGACTAGGTACATAGTAAAACGCCTCCGGTCGGGAGTCTTTAACATGATATCAGGGGGTTTGTATCATTCATGAGAAAAAAAAGATCTTTATGTGTACTATCTCTAATAGAAATTCAGCGTTTCTTCACATCTGAGCACAGGCAGCAAGCCATAGGAATAACAGTAGTCGTAGCACTCATGACTTTGTCACCAACAGAAGTCGGGTTTTTTCATTTCACACCATAGTTATTGCAGACATCTTGGGATATCATTTGCACTCATCACCATTTCAAGATCTCAGTGGTTATTAGACCTGATGCTAGATCTTGTTATTTATTGTGTTAATAAAGAAACATATAACACAAACCTTTAATATTTTGATAACTGTATTTCAACATCATCTATTTTCTTTGTAATCCATCATGTTTTTGTTATGCATTTAAACTCACTATTCTGAGCTGGAGACTGTAGGCTTCCCCAGGAGGCTTAGGCATCCGTGGCCCCAAATGTGAGGAACCTCTGTTCCCCGTCATGGCTCCTGTGACCCAAACAATGGCTTTCCTAGAAGGGTTTAACCGAGAGACAAACACTGGCAGAATCTCCATTTTTACAAATGCAGAATTAATAAATAAGCCAAGCACAGATATTATAAAACACTTTATTTGGAAATGCAATACCCAGTTAGAGCAAAATGTAAAAAATGAAGTACACGTAAGTGCAGTGAAGTCTCTTATACACTAATCTTCAATTATTGCCATTCTGTGTTGATTGTAAATAGATTGTAGTACCAAGGGAAGATTTGCCTAGATATCATAATATCCCAAATATCAGGGTATATTTTGGAAGCTCTCATTGTAATTCTCAGAGTATCTGGATACTTTACTAGAATGTATCAGCTCTACTCCCTGTGAACACTGCGAAGTCCTGGGCACACTGGGCTGAATCTCTGAACTGCAGAAAGGAGCATGGTCACATCTGAGCTCAGAGTCTTGGGAGTGGTCACAGAAACTGAAGGTGTCCCAGGTTATATCACCCAGGAGCACCTTGGCCTTGTGAAAGCCCAAGAGCGTCGAAAGGGTGACTCGCAGCCGGCTCCGCCTCTGATCAGCCAGGGAACTCTCCCCGCTGCCTGATCTCAGCCTCTGCTTCCTAATCTGTGGTACATGGGGAGGCTGGGTGTGTCCTGCCTTTCTCTCAGGGCTACTGGGGGATTCAGTTGAGAGAACTGATGTAAAAGTACTTTGTAAACTGTAAAAGTATAGTATAAATATAAAACATAGAACAATTCTTTAATTTTATGTGGCAGCATCAACCTGGGTATAGACTGATAGCATTCTCTTGTATTATAGGAAGAAAATTAGCTTGTCCCTTTTGTCCTTTCAAACCTCAAAGACACTCAAACCCCAGGGCCCCCATCAGTGCCCAGAAAGGCACTGGCATCCCAGCAAAGCTGCAGGAAGCAGGCCTGGGATGTTGCTGGGCTTCCCTTTGCTGTCTCCTTCCCCTCAAGGTGCACAGTTCCCTCACCTGCCTTCTCTCTGGCCAGGCTGTCCCTACGTGTCCCTGAGCCTCAGACCATGGCCTGTGCTCTCCCTCCTCTCTGTCCTTCAGGTGCTGCGTCCTGCAGGCAGTTCGCAGGGGCACGGTCCTCACGGTGGGCTGCATGTTAGCACCGCCTGGGGAAGTGTCTCCCTGTCCCGATGAGGGATCTCCCCCCAGACAACTACACCATTTCTGAGGGAGGGCCTGGATGTCAGTGTTTTAAAGACACCAGGTGAATTGAATGTGCAGCTTGGGTTGAAAGCACTACTTGGGTGCTACTGGAAGGTTAATCAGAAACGGGTTCTCTATTCCTCTTAGGCAGCCACGGTGCTAAACCTCTCACAGAGGCTTGTTTTCACCCAGGCACCTTTCTTAGCAGTCTTCTTAAAGAAATGTTTCTCGAAGGTCCCCCAGTGCACCTCACCCCAGGCCCGTATCCACTGCCTCCATTAACCCTCACAGCATTCTTCGGGAGTGTTAGCCTCAGTTTCAGTTGAGAAAGTTCAGGATCCATCCCGCTGTGTGGGGTGGAGCAGTGGTTTAAGCCGAAGCCAAGCACACTCGCTTCCCCAGGGCATGGCAGAGCCTTTCTGATGAGCAGGCCCCTCCTGCTGAGAAGGGCATCTGTACGGGCCCTGCAGCTCACACTGGATGCCTCGCCACCATCTCTGCTTTCTGCTATATTAGGAGGAGGGTTTCTTAATTTGGGAGAGGCGGAGTGACTTCTGCCCCCTTGACACCTTCTTATGGCCACTGCTCACCTCCATTGCTCTGCACGTTTACAGGAGGATGCGCCCGGAGGTGGGATGGGGGTCGTACTCCAGCAGGCGGCACACAACCCTGCAGCCCACAGTGAGGCACACAGCCCAGGAGGGGGTCTCGTGTCTTCCTCAACCTGGGCCTCTCATATAGGTTGTTGCAGGGGACCTTGAATCCATCCTGCTCAGGACCTAAGAAGTTCTCCAATGCAGTGTGGTAAGGCTCTGATCTCCTGAGTCATAGACAGCTGCCATCATGGTGGGATCTGAAAGTCCTTATAAAAGGACCTGCCTATTGGGCCCCACTAGTGTTCCCAAGTACCTGGAGCTCCCAGCTAAAAGCCCCTCCTTTGCCAAACTATTCTACTCCAAGAGCTCTGTGTTAAAATGTTTATATCCTATGAGGGCCTACCCATTTATCTATTGTCTGATGTATCCCCTCTACAGCTGTGACCAAGCATGAAAGGACCCAGGTCTGGATGCTGAGTTCTTGGGCATATCGCTTACCTTTTCATCAATGAAATGAAAATTTTGTCTTTTCCTCACATATTTCTACAGGACTGTGGTTAGAATCATTGGAGACAATGGGCAAGAGACGGATTGTTTTGCAGCAAAGCCCATACGACAGCATGGAAGACAGTTTCACTGCTACTATTGGAAAAACGTACTGGTCTGCTTTGCAGTACAGCAGCTTACTGGGAGCGAGGGAGACAGGGAACACACGGCAGTCTTGAAGGGGCGAGTTTGGACAAAAAGGTGCTGTCTGTAGAGGTCCTGTGGGCCTCAGGCACTGCAGTGGGAAGCTCCTGATGTCCTGAGGACAACCTCGGAGTCTTGGGGATGAGAAGACAGCCTAAGTGGGGAGGAAAGAGAATGAAATAGAAAACACAAGACAGCTTCTCTGATTGTACATCTTGTCAGGTGCCAGCTCAGCCCACCACTGAGACAGGTGATGAAGGAATAGCAACCCTGCTACAAGCTCTTATGTGCACATTTCAGACTCAGCATGAGGATGGGGCACTGACAGAATAATACAAGAACAGCAGGTAGGGCAGGAGGCACCTGAAGGGAAGCAGGAAATGTGCAGTTGGGCTCAGCTTCCTTGGGGTGCTGGCTGACAAGCACCAGGCAACCTGGGTGGACCCTGGGTGTGGTAGCTGAGGGGCTGGTAGAGCACTCTCCAGGCCCAGCATCCAGGCCTTGGGAAAGTTGATTTGTGCAATGGGTCAGGACCCTAACCTTGCAGTCAGACTGGGTGAGGGCAAGCTCAGTCTAGAGCACTTCCTCATTTGGGGGCTCATGTCGTTTGTGATTAGAGGGGTTTGGGCACCTGTTTTCTCATCTCAGGTGCACCTTCTGTGGTTCAGTGGATATAGTAGTGGTGTAACCCAGGCTCTGCCCTCATTCTTTTCCCAATAGATCATGTGGCTGTAGGTAAGTCACACAGCCTCTCTGGGCTGCCCTATTCCTCTCTGTAGTACAAGGAGATTTGCCAAGATGACCTCTAGGATCCCTTCTAGCTTGACCTCAGATTGCTTTATGATTCAAGATGAGTTTCTAAAGGACTCAGGAAAGAATATAGTATATATGGCTGCAGCCTGTGGGATGGGCTTTACAAAGTTTCTAAAATTTTAGAATCTTGGCATTAAAAGCAAATACTGGAATATGGCATGCCTCAAAAAATTAAACTAGAAGTTCCACTGCTGGGTATCTGCTCAAAAGAAGAGAAAGCAAAGACTCAGACAATTACATACCAATGTTCATAGCAGTGTTATTCCCAATAGCCAAGAGGTGAAAACAACCCATGTGTCCATTACAGGATGAATGGAAACAAAATGTGGTATAATACAATAAGTTATTCTACAGCCTGAAAAAGGAAGAAATTGGACACATTCTACAACCTTAAGGACATTATGCTGAGTGAAATAAGCCAGACAGAAAAAGATAAATACTGTATGATTACATGCGTATGAGGTACCTAGAACAGTCAAATTCATAGGAAGTAGAAGGATGGTTGCTAGGGGCTGGGTGGAAAGAAATAGGAAGTTAGTGTTTAATGGAGACAGAGTTTGTTTGAGAAGATGAAAAACTTCTGGAGATGAAAGATGGTGATGGTTGCACAACAATATGAATGTACTTAATTCCATTGAACTATATACCTAAAATTAACCTAAAACAATTAATTTTATATTATGTGTATCTTATCACAATAAAAACAAAAATACTGTAATATTTGTGCTAGTATTTTAAATTTGGTATACAAAATAATGGTAATAAAACATAATTTGTGCTAGTTTGTATACCTCATATAAAAAAAAACAATCATTGAAAAATTAATTTAAAAGTCAATTAAAGTGGGACTATTCCAGGATGACAGCAGATTGAGTGGAAGCTACATTGACAGTCTCCCAGGACCAAACTGGAATTACAACTAAAATAGAGAAAAACCATCCTGAATAATCAACGGAATACTAACTGGAGAGCACTGTCATAACCAAGGACTTAAAGCAGAGACTACATAGAGACTGGCAGGAAGTACAGAGGAGCAAGAGGGCTGGCTGGGCTCCCACAGGCAGCAGCTGAAAGTCCAGAGGGATATCTCAGCTGTGGGGGGTTCCCACTGAGAACTCTGGGGCCTAAACCCCAAGCTGGGCTTCCCAGCCCAGGGCACCAGAACTGAGAAAGGTGCCCACATGACATCTGGCTGCTAAAAGCAGCAGGGTTTCTGTCTGCCAGGGAGAGACAACTGGAAATGTAGGCACATTCTTAAAGGGCCAATGCAAAGAGTTTCGTGTGCAGCCACTCACCTTGAGCTTCAGCAGAGGGAGGGCAGAGTGGACGAAAGCAGTGTGAGAAGAATCTGGGGTTTTGGGTTCTGGAGATAAGCGCTCAGAGGGCAGCCATCTGGATTCCTGTGCTGAGTCATTCTCCCATACTGCAGAGGACAACTTTCTTAGAAATACCTTTGCCAGCCAGGAAGCTTTTGCTGGGGGGGAGGGGGGAAAATTGCCCCACCCACTAAAAAACCTCTCACCCCACCCTGTGGAGTTTACACCTTGCTGTGGTCTATAGCTTGAGGCTCATTAAAAGACTAAGATCAATCAGCCTGCAGGTTGAGGCAGAACTCTGGGAGCTTTGTGAGTCTTTGCCTGATCTGTGTATGGATCTGGGCCTTGGAAAAGGAGACTTTGGTGTACATCTTTGTCCTGTCCAAAGACACTCAGCCCCAACAGAGGGGTCCTCAATTTGTGGGTTGTTGATAGCTCCAAACAGAATATTCAAGGCCAGTCACAAACAGCACCTGATGTTGGCCTGCACCGGAGATGCTCCAAAAAGACTGAGAGTCCTAGCAGATCCACCTAATACATAGAAACAACCCAAACAGGCAGCCAAAATGGGGAGACAAAAAGACAAGTTCAAAATGAAAGAATAAGAGAAGTCTCCAGAAAAGGAACTAAATGAAATGGAGATAAGCAAACTATCAGATACAGAGTTCAGGATACTGATTGTAAAGATGCTCCAGAGCATGAGAAAAAATATAGAAACTAAGAAAAATGACCAGTCAGAAATGAAGAATGACATAGCAGAAACAAAGAACACATTGGAAGGAATAAATAGCAGATTAGAGGAAGCTGAGGATAGGATTAGTGAATTAGAAGAAAAGGTAGAAAAAAATCACTCAGATCCATAAAGAAAAAACAATTAAAAAACAGGAGGATAGTTTAAGGGACCTGTGGGACAACATGAAACATAACAGTACTTGCATTATAGGAGTACCAGAAGGGGAAGAGAATATGCAAAGGATAGAGAA